>NC_024796.2:30797583-31120281 GCF_000309985.2 Brassica rapa
CGGTGGAGAAGGTACTTCGAATTCCTCCTCGTCCTCCGGGCAGAAGAGGAGGAGGGAGGTTGAGGAAGGTGGCGGTGGAGGTAAATCAGTCAAGGCAGCTAATACTTTGACGGTTGATCAATATTTCTCCGGAGGCAATTCTAGTTCGAGAGGTAACTATTGCTGTTTTATTTTAAAACATGTCATCCGGCTACGATATTAATACAAACTACTATGCATGTTTTAAAACAAATCCGTATAAGATCATTTCTTTCAAATCTTTAGTTTGTTTTCTTTCAAAAATTATGGTAAACTTATTCATATTATATAGATTATATAAGGTTATTTCACACATAACAAACAATTACTGTTTTATTTCTAATTAACGTATTAGTTTTTTGTATTTGATAATTAATGAATTAAGAGACTAATAATAAAACGTGAAAAAAATTCACGAATATATGACTGAAAATATAAACTGAAAATAAAACAAAATTTAAAATACAGAACTGCAATTAATATTGTAGTTTATATTTTAAATTTTAAAAAATCTGGATAAGAATAAGATTAACAAATTATTAATCCATGCAAATAAGTAAGAAAAGCGTTGACAACATATTTTAAAATACTAACAAATAACGAAAGTGTACTTGATTATCCTAAGACATATATACTTTAGAATTATAATAAAAAGGTCAATGTATTTATTTAACAAAATGATGATATGATTATATGCCAAAGGCCCCAAAAGAATCTATCTCCCTCCATTTGCCTCAAGGGTCGTTTTCCACTTGCTTTACTTTTTACTACTTGTTCATTGCTCTTTGTGGCCTCATCACTTTCTCATAATCATCAACTCTTATAAGGACTTTCTTTTATAATAACATTATTCGAGACATTCAATTTTATTTTATACTACTGCTTATTTTATACGTTTGTTTGTTTGCAGTGAGAGAAGCTTCGAGCAACATGTCAGGTTCAGGCCCAACATATGAGTACACAACTACAACAACTACTAACACCGAAACGTCGTCGTTAAATGGGGACCAACAACCTCGAAGAAGATACAGAGGAGTGAGACAAAGACCGTGGGGAAAATGGGCGGCTGAAATTCGAGATCCTTTCAAAGCTGCTAGAGTTTGGCTCGGTACGTTCGACAACGCTGAATCAGCTGCAAGAGCTTACGATGAAGCTGCTCTTCGGTTCAGAGGCAACAAAGCCAAACTCAACTTCCCTGAAAACGTCAAACTCGTTAGACCCGCTACAACACAATCTGTACAGCAAACAACTGCTGTTCAGACACCAACACAGTTCAGGAACTCGACTTCTACCAGTACTCTTTTGCCCCTAAGACCTGCCGTTGACTCTCAGCCGTTGATTCAACCGTATAACTTGAGTTACTCAGAGATGGCTCGCCACCAACAACAGTTTCAGCAACATAATCAACAAACTATGGATTTGTACGATCAAATGTCGTTTCCGTTGCGTTTTGGTTACACCGGAGACTCAATGATGCAATCCACTTCGTCATCATCTTCTCATTCTCGTCCTCTGTTTTCTCCAGCAGCGGTTCAACCGAGTGAAACCGGTTATCTCCAGGACATACAATGGTCACCAGACAAGACAAGTAATCATAATTACAATAATAGTTCATCCTCCTAATGGAATTGCTTCATTTCCTTTTCTTTTAACTATATAGAGCTAAATAGAAAAGAGAATGATCATTGCTTGTTGTAGGGTTTAGGTTTAGGTTTGTATTGCTTCTTTCTGCCTTGCATGTTTTTCCTGTTTTTTTCAACATTTTATCTTCTTTTTTTTTTTGCATAATAATAAATTTGTTGTAAAAAGTAAGAAGAGTTTTTTTTAACTCTGTTATCTGAACCAAACAAATACAACAAAAGTTAAATGAAGAATTTTTAGGACAGAACCTGAAAGATTCTTTCCAATATGAGGGTGTGTGGCTAACGGTTTCTCAAGCTCTTAGTGCCAGCTTTATGAATCATAGTTTCTTTGTGAATTTGGTGACAACTCTTCTCACCAAGATCTAAAAGCTTCTCCAAGTTTGATGCCCATGACTTTAGAATTTCGTTGCTATCTTTAACGATCAGACTATTCCTGATGGTCTGACGATTTTTGATATCACACAACCATCTCTGATAGATGCTTCTCTGCTTCCTGAAATATAATGAACCAATATGAAGAAATTTTTTCAAACATATAGCTGGTTACATTTAGATTGGTGTTCAAACTTATATGCCTCAATGTTGGGCATAAAAGTAAAATCTGCTTTAGCTCCAACAATGTTGGTATATCAGCTGGAGCCGCTTCTACAATGTTCTCATCTTCCTTAGTTTCTTTTTATCTTTGGTGGTACCTGCGTTAAATACACTCAGAATCAATAGATCTCTAGCATCTTCCTAGATAGGATTTGTGCACGGTCGATCCAAGCACAAGCGGACCTTGAGGAGTTCAGATCACTAACAATTAGCACCAGCAAAGTACAAACAAAACACATAGCCAAGGATTTGGAGAAAATAACACAAGGTCTTACTTGTTCAAGGACGAATTCAATCTTCTCAGTTTTTGCCATAGTACCAGTTCGTTCGCAATCAAATTACACGGATCAACTAAGAAAAAGATTTCGAGATAATACGTTTATTTAATGGGTCGATATTACGTTTACTTAACGGGCTGAGATAATATGTTTATTTAATGGGCCGAGATAATATGTATTTTTGGTTATAGCCTACTAGGTTCCACATGAGTTTGTTGATTTACTTTGTTCGTTTTCGATATGATGTCTATTTCATACATAACACATGAATTTATTGCGTTTTGCATCTCAGTTTGTCATGTGAAAAAAGTATTGATGATCACTAGAATCATCGAATTTGGGATATAAAGTGAGTCTCGTGAATTCTAACACGTTTATATGTGCATTGGTGGACGAGTATTCTCTAGATCTCTGATATTATTTTCATACAAGGCTTATTCATTAGAAAGTTGTTTATATTAGTATTTTTTTTGTTTGTTGTTTGTTATATTATCCTTTTTGAATACCATAAAATTCGGGATCAAAGTCTGTAATCCTCTATGCCTAAAACCACAACATCATGTAATATTAATTCTGTCCAAACAATCAGTCAGACCAAAGACTTCTCACACAATGGGCATGATCAGTTACCGTTGAGCTAATGTTTTCATGTTGTTTGTTTCTTGTTGTTTGTATTAAAAATATAACAAAAAAATATAATATGTTTGGTATATTATTATAAATATTTGAGTTTATAGTATTATAAACGATGATCGATTCAATTATCAACACATATAATTATATAGACAATGTATCATTAAACTTAACATAAGATATTAAGAGTATATATAGTATATACACAAAATATGTATATCCATTGATTAGTTCAATATAAAAGAAGTATATTCATTGACATTCATTCACAAACCGAAACCCATGATATAACACACACACAAACTATGATTATTATACAGAATCGTTTGTATTTTTATGTTTATATAAACTCGATTATACTAAATTACATGTATACCAACTCGATTACTAATATTTTATAATTTTTATTCATAAAATATTTCAGTTCCCGATACTTGATAGTATTTCTGTTGAATATATTATATAAATCTCGGGATATCATAGAATCTTGGGATATCTCACAAGAAATTGATAAATTCATCACATGTGTTTATTAATTAGCGGTTGTGTATCGGTCTTTTCTTGTTCGCACTATTATAATCCATATCCACCAATCCATAACCATCATTTCCTCCGTCTTGCCTTGAGTTCTGAGTCTCCGGCTCCTTCTCCACAACCAATAGCTTTCTATTCCTCACGATTTCTCCCGTGTTTTGTGCTAAAAAGCAAAAGAAAAAATCAATATTATATACTATTTTTTTGGTAATACATATTATTATTAGAAAAAATTCATTCGAGTTTGTGTATAAAATATTGATCGCAGTTACTTCATAAATATTATAAACTCCTGATATGCATCTGTGTGTCGTATTCGCTATAAATTTACCTTGAGCAGGAGAATACATTAAGATGATGAGAAGAAATGCCAGGAGGAGTTGCTTGTAATAAACCCTAACTGCCATTTTTAGAAGTGACTTAGTTTATTTCTCTCTGGCTATATGTTTTTTATTGAACCTTTTTGTGTTTATATATACAAGATGAAAGATTCTGTGATGAGCTTATGGTCCCATATATTATATCAGAATTTAAGAACGTTTTGGAAGTTATTGAGACATATGGGTCTAAGGACATGACGTCGATATTTATGTGTCTTCCCACTAACATAATTTTATATTTACCTTTTTTAAAAAAAAACATAATTATATATTTAAAATGACTTCACGGTTGATTGTTAAACTATTTTTTGCTTTAACACGTTTGAACAGTCAAATTATTTAAATTATCAAATTATTCAAGTGACTTTACGGTTGATTGTTAAACTTTTTTCTTTCTCTTTAAATTTTCTCTACAATGTTGTTTTCATTAACAAGACTAGGAGAAATTATAGCAAGAGGTTATATTGAGTAAGAGGGAAATCAACAGTTTAGTTATAATTATACTAGCTAGGTACGTGTAATCTATACTATTATTTGCGAAGTAAATTTTTAGAATCGAGCTCTCACGTTGAAAGTTAGAGCGGTTAATATCTATATTACCCTTAATGAATTTTATATATAATTAATTATATAATTAAAAATAAATTTTATTAATAATATTAACTTTTATTAAAAAAAAAAGATAATTCTTATATATTGGGTTGTTATCTGAAAACATATTTTTTAATTATAAGATTTAAAAATAAAATATAAAACAATTATAATAAATTAAGTAGTTAAAGTCAGTGTTATCCTTAATAAATTTTAATTAAACATATGTATTTAGTTAGATTTTTGTCATATATATATATATATAAATATGTTTGATTTAATTTTTTGAAAACATAATGATAAATTATTATGCTGGTTTTTGAATTAATAAAAAAAAACTAATAAATATTTGTAAATCGATTAAGTCCGCATATTCGGGCAAAACACCTAGTAAATTGATATAAACCATCCGCAATGAAAGCAGTTTACAAAAAAAATAAACCATCCAGAGTCTTTTTTTTTTCTTTTTGTCAAACAACTACTTGCATTACTTAGACCCGAAAGAGTTCAGTCTACAAATTCAAAACGAGCAAGGCCTGATCTTGCCAAACAACCATCCAAAGTCTATAACCATATTCTTGGTCAAAAAAGAAAAAAAAGTCTTAACCATATTTTAGTGCTAAATTATAACAGTGAGATAAAATTCGAGGAGATGCTAGCTAGGACCGAGTGGTCCTTTGATCAAATGGAGATATTGAAAAATTGTGGTCCTTTAAAGGAACACGATTTATCAGAACATTCAAAACAAATGAAATTTACGTCCAATATTGTTTATACATACAAACACATATGTTTCACGTAGTCAACGCATGGACGAAGAGAGATATTGGTAATCTGACATCAAGAGGGTTAGCTAGAAATCTAGCATGTTATATTTGATGATAAAATTTTATGAAGGCCATCTTGTTTTATCTATAATGCATGTAATATACATCAGTTTTACAGGATTTGAAATTCATAGACAATACAAGGCATAAATACTAGTTTAGCCAGATCATGAATGGGATTCTCGTTGATAACGTGAGATTTACCTGATTCTATCATTTCGTTAAAATTAAAATAAATTGGACCACATTAGGGATGTGGATTGGAGTGTGGGGGTCGGGGACATGTTAGATAGAGTGTATAAATATAGCAAAAAGGACGTAAAGTTTGTAGAGTCATGTGTTTGAGGTGTTTCCCAGTAAACCATTCATTATTACAATTTATTTTCTTCAACTACAAAAGCTAAAATTTCCGACAAGAGTTGGCCTACTTTCATTTTCCATTTATTTTCAAACATATCATTCTATTTTTTCTAAAAAAATTATTGACATATAATTCCACGTGAATGAATATGATACATCGTTTTTTTCTAAAGTTAGTTGAAGAAAAATTGACAATTCTAGTATAATAATAGTATAGTGATCCGATTTGATCAATGCAATATATGGACTTAAAAAGTTTGAACTTTATTTGATATTATGACTCGTTTTGAGTTCTATCCCATGAAATAAATGGATAAATGACCTGATATTATTATTTGTGGACCTAATTTTAAGAAATTCTCTGTGACATTATTTCCAAGACTTTATAATTTTTATTATTGCCAGTTTCATATGATTAGGTAGATTAGACTTTTACGTTTGAAAAGATCGGGAACTTTTTTTTTCTTTTATTGAAAAGTCCAGAAACTAGCCACAATGTCATGTACCAAGAACCAGTGACAATCTCTAGACAACACCTACTGATGAATGTTTTGTTAGTACAGAGAAGAAAGTCATGACCAAAGAAAGAAGTGTGTGTTTCTCTAATTTTTGGTTTTAGCTATCTCCGAAGATTTTCAAACACTTATCGGTTTTACATAGAAACACGTAGTTTCACGGAGATCGACATCAAAGCAATGTGTTATACAGACATGTTGAACTGAGATAGGGACCATGAGAGCACATGGAAGGTTTGGTCCCATTTGGTATAATCAGTCTTTGTCTCTCTTTCATCACCGTTAACAAGTCTACATTTATGTCTTGATAGCTTTGACAAGACATGAAATGAATCATACCAAAATCACTATCGAAGATTTTACCTATCCATATATGTTACGGGCCAATTTCATTTTTCTCCAATGCCTATCAGAGATTAAGCAATTGTTTGTGTATTACATAAGACAATACTAGAACAACTGAGACTTCACAATGGGATTTTTTTAATTGTTGCCAAATGAAACAGGATTTCAGTAAGGTAACCTCTGGCTTGTAGAGCTTGGATTGTGTTACCGGACTCAGCCTCACAAGTTGAATTCCTCGAGGGTTCTTCGAGCAAAACTTGAGAGACCATTTGGTTGTTTCAGAACTTTCTCTTTGTTACAATCATATATAGTGTTGTGTTATATATGTGACTTGGAGGAAAATAAGCTGTTAAAGTATTATAGGTTTGGTAGAACGAATTGGTGTTGTTGATAAAACTCTTGCATGGGTAAGGTTTTGTAAAAGCAAATACATGTAACTTTAAGATCAAATTCAAGATCTTTGGACTTGTAGAAGCTAGAAGAATAAATGATTGGAATCTCATGAGCAGATCCATGGGAGGATAATCAAATCCGAATAGCAATTATGTAACATAATCAAGAAATAGGAGACTGATTCAAAGGAAAGAACCTTCAAGTAGCTGATTCTGCATGGCGTATGCTAAGAGATGCAAGTTTAATAATGAGTTTAGATTTTAATTAGCATTATATTTTTTTTTTGTCAACAACCCACTCTATCAAGTCAAGTTATGTTCGATAGTAACGATGCTTCTGGACACGCCCCCATCCGAACCTGTCTAACTTATGTTGAAAAATAAAATGTCTCGTTGTCTGACTTCTTTAGCTAGCTCACTCATTGAACTAACATTTTGGTTTAACATTCCTAGGATTCACAATAAACAAAGAGCTAACCTTTTGTTTTAAATATGTAGATATAGATAAACATGATGCTAGATTCGATTTTACATATCGATGTACCACCGTAATAAAAAAAATATTTTGCGACCAACATCCATGTTAAATAATGCTAATTTAAGAGAGGTTTAATTCTTTTTTGACATCAAGAGGATTTAATCTTTAAAAAGGAAAATTCGACCAATTTTTTTTTCTTTTTTTAATAAAGTTCGACCAATTTTATACAGCGACATATTCTCTTAACCAAAAACAAAATAATTAACTGATTACAAGTGTCCGGCAAAAGACATCTATATTCACTCGTGGTTCTTCCTAAAAATAGAAACTTATGTGAAGCTAAAATTCCTCACTAGCAACCTAAAAACACTCTTATTACAACATTACAAACGACCACCCAAAGACACGAAAAAAAAAATTCCCCGACTGTTAGAAAAGACAACAATCAATCAAACATAAAAAAAAACCATCTTCGAGCTACATCAAACATACCTAATCTCACTCATCACCACTTTCTCAATATGGCCGGAAGAGCAATGATGCTCGTTAATGTCGGAACAGTTATAATGACCACTTTGACCCTGGCTAGCTTGGTCAGAGGCTTCGGTGTGAACTGGGGCAATATCGCATCGCATCCACTGAATCCTGATATTGTTGTTAGGATGCTTAAAGACAACAAGATCAATAAAGTAAAGCTTTTTGACGCTCATTCATGGACGATGAATACTTTGGCCGGTACGGGCATGGAGGTTATGGTCGGAATCCCTAATAACCTTCTTGAAAGTCTTGCCGAAGATTACGAAAATGCTAAAGATTGGGTCAAAGAAAATGTCACGGCTTACATGCGTAAGGGTGGCGTCAACATCAAGTAACCCTACAAAACTTTAATGATCATATTCAAATATTCAATTAGGCGATAAGTGGATTGACTAAAGTCCATTATATGATCGCTATTTATAGGTACGTGGCCGTGGGGAACGAGCCGTTTTTGTCAGCATACAACGGATCGTTCTTGGAGACAACGTTTCCAGCATTAAAGAACATTCACAAGGCGTTAAAAGAAGCTGGACATACTGATAAAATGAAAGCCACGATCCCACAGAACGCTGAAGTTTACCAATCAGCTAATGATAAGCCATCAGAAGGAGATTTTAGAAGCGATGTAAAGAAAACGATGCTCGACATAGTCAACTTCTTCCACGATAATGATTTACCTTTCACAGTCAACATTTACCCTTTTCTTAGTCTTTACCTAAACGAACATTTTCCCGTTGAATTTGCTTTTTTCGACGGTAAAGGCGAGTCAATTCCTGATAAAGGTAAGAACTACGATAACGTGTTTGATGCGAATTACGATACGCTTGTTTACTCGTTGAAGAAAGCCGGGATTAAAGATATGAAGATTATCATTGGGGAGGTAACTTGATAAGCAAGTTATTGTTTATTATGTATAATATTTTAAAAAAATCGTTAGACAGTGATTAGACGCTTTATTCGAGATTTTCGTTTACGACAACTATACCGACTTAAAAAATATATATATATTTTAGAAAAATCGGTTCGTTCATAGTCAATTTGTCGGCTAGGCATTTAGTTTTTTATGTCATTTTAAAGACCAATTCCTAGAACACTCATTATGTATGAATATCACAGATATTGAAATAGTTTATTGAATTTGGTTATCTTTTACAGATTGGGTGGCCAACGGATGGTCATAAACATGCGACGCCAAAGCTAGCAGAGAAATTCTATGCAGGTCTTATGAAAAGACTTGCTGAAGAGGAAGGGACTCCATTGAGGCCTGAGAGATTAGAAGTTTATCTCTTCGGTTTCCTCGACGAGGACATGAAGAGTATTATGCCTGGACCATTCGAGAGACATTGGGGAATATTTAGGTAATATAAAAACGTCTCTCTTCATATCTAACACTCTAAAACTAGATTTCTTGATCGACAAGTCACCTTCTTATTGTTTTTAACGTTTTATGACATAGACATTCATATGATGTGGTAAGAGCTATTTATATCAAGTTTCAAAGTTTTGCTCTCCTGAACTGGATTTGTCAGATACTAATAGTATAATACTGTGCATGTGTTATTAAAACCAATTCTTAGCGTTTATACATTTTGGATAAGATTTTTTAGTATTTTGATGTCTTTTTTTTGTTCTATTATTTGACTTTTCGAGTTTTATTATTCACCTCAAATTATTATCATACCAATATTTTCACGTAATAACTACTAACTTATTACGACTCATAATGTTCGTCTTTTATTGTCCTTGGTTACGTTACATACTATATGTGCACATATAAGCATAATTGGGTAAAACAAAACATCAGTCATTGACATTTCTAGTTGTTTCTAATATTTGTCCACCAGATACGATGGAACACCTAAGTTTATGCTAGATTTCACTGGAAAAGGACGCAAGATCGTACCCGTGGCAGCGAAAGGTGTGAAATACTTAGATAAACAATGGTGCATAGTGAACAAAGACACGATCAATCTAGATAAGGTTGCTCCGGACCTAGAGTATGCATGTTACCACGGTGACTGCACTGCGATGAAGGGTGATTCAAGATGTAGTAAGCTAGACAGAATCCAAAACATATCATACGCATTTAACATGTATTATCAGATTCAGGGTCAAGACGTTAGGGCTTGTGATTTCAAAGGAACTGCTAGGATTACTAAGGACAATGCGACTGTGGGAAGTTGCTTGTTCCCTATCCAGATCGTAAGTGGAAGTGACGACTTCAGGATCAGCTTTGTGTTCGGAAGATTCTTTGTCGTTGGACTTGTTCTTCTGGGATTAATAGCAACTATATAATTTGTTCTCTTTACTGATTTTTTTTTTGTTGCAATTTTGGGGAATTAATTCCATACCGGTTAATTGTTATTTGTTGTTCGTCTGATAACATTTGAATTAGTACTTCTATATATGTGTTTTATAAATCGATATATATAGTCAAATGATCATATACTCGTTTATAGGAAGTGGAATGAAATAATCAGTTTAAAAAATCATATACTCATTTATAGTTATTTTTCGTTTAAATTTCAATTTCATTTGTACATATATACATATGTTCATTATATCAATGTAAACTCAAGTGTTCAATCATATCATCATTCCACAAACTTTATGGTGATTAAAAAAAAACTGTTTCTCCATCCTATCATCAACTCTGATGCGTTACGTATAACAAAGCCACACCACATGATTCTTTTTGTCATCTGAAATATTATTATTACTAGGTTAAGATCCGCGCCTTGCGCGGAATGAACGTTATATATATAAATTATTTTACATATTATATGTTTCTAATCTATTATGAAATAATAAATATATATTAAATAATTAAAAAGTCAGTAATTATTATCTATATAATTAAGTTGGTGCGAACATATAAATAAATTTTATTAATCCAAAAGAATATTTTTTTCTATTTGATATGGTATATAATTAAATTTAAATGATAGTAACATATATATATATATATATATAGTATATTTTAATATTAATATTTATTAAATGATGCTTTTTGCTCATGTTTTTTTATCATTTGTATCTGTTATAGCAAAAAATTTAAATTACTGATAACAAAATTTTCATTGTGGAATTAATAGTTTAAGTAATTTATAACATTTTTTAAAATTAATTTGTCAATAGTTTTTCAAAATTTAAAAATTGTTCAAAGCAAATTCAAAATTAAGATATTTATTTATTTTCTTATATGACATATAATTTAATTTAAAATGATATATATGTACATATATATTTTTATATATTTTTTATTTTTAATACTTATTAAAAGAGACTTTCAACTTATATTAATTTCTTATTAATTTGTATCATGTCATAACAAAATTTTTAAACCATAGATCACAAAATTTAAATTTGAAACTTTTAATGGTTTTAGTAATTTATACTCGTTTTTAAAAATTTTAAATATAACATACAAAGAATTTTTTTTAATTTTTATTAAATGGTTACTATGATTGTTTAATTTATTTTAATAGTTTAAAATTAAACAAATATAATAAAAGATACACTTATTTTTATCAAATCCTTATTATTCAAAGTCATTAATTGTCATATATACTATAGCCATATTAGGTAATTTCGTAATTTTATTTATGGAAATAATAATGTATTTATGGTTAGTTTAATAAAAAGTTTATTATATATTTAGATGGACCAACCTATTTCTCTAAGGATTCTAAGAATCATTCTAGTAATGACATGTGGGTACAAAAAAATGTTGTAATGATTCTCAAATAATATATAAGAGATTCAAACCCACGTTACAAAACCAAACATGTGTAGTCACAAGTCTGAAACATCAGAGTAAAGACCGAAAAAAAAACCAAATCGGCGATTTAGACGAATCCTAAAATCCAAAACCACAAGCTGCTGGTTGCTAAAGAAACACCCACCAGAGCCTCAACCACCATAAGCAAGACTCCAAATCAACCTTAGATATTTTGAGTCTCCACCAAGATTTATAAAATGCCACACCACATGTATCTGTATATATTATTCTCGGTTAATTCATTATTTTTCTTTACCTTTGAACACAATAAAGAGCAATTATTGTTGTGGTAAGCAATTAACAGTGGCGCCAGGAAATTTCGCCTTGAAGACAAGATTAAAAGACCACTTTGAATCGTTGACTTAGGAATAGACATTCGAAATTGTGTTCACATGTATGTGGGTCAGTGTGTGTAATAATACTATATTCTGGAGACAAAACGAATAATTAGAAGAAATTATATAATATTTTGTCGACAGTAAGAAACTATGTCGTCATCAGTTATAGGCTTCCTATCAAAACTGGAGTATATTATATTAACACATTGATTTGTTTTAGACTGATTTATAGAACTATGTATCATGTTATAATCGGATCGGATTAGTCAAAGGGTCAAATATAGATATCTTTGTTTACGTTTGCATAAATATATTAGACCTGATAGCAAATATTTTTGTTTATATATCTTTAAATCGTAAGTTAGGCCAAACATATCGATAAAGTTTGTCACAGTATCTCTATAAAGTAGTATATAATTACATTTTCAGAATGCAATAAGTCAAGTCTTATTGTCTTGGTGTGCACTGTAATTACAAAACGTTCTGTCGGTTTCAGACGCAAGAGAAGCAAACATACAACTTACATCCTCAGCCGTCGATCTAAATACCAAAACCCAAATGTTCACGTTACTGAGCACTCACTAATCACTACTATAACGTAAACGATAATGATCTATTTATCCAAAACTCATTACTTTAAGTGGAAGCTCACTTTTTCACGTCCATGCTGTCTGTGCATACGTCATTGCGATGACATCATCGTCAAAGTCCTCTTCGTTCACACGTGATGTTGAAGCACCTTCGTAGTATCTACCCTGCACTTGCTTGTCATAAGTAGTAAATGTTATTAAATCTTATCTCTTAATTATATTTCTTTACAAAGTTAAAATCTTAAATTATAAATAAAAGACCATTCCTATCTTTGTCTAGCCTTCTTCACCTGCACTCTCTCTCTCCTTTATTGTTTCTATTGTTAAAAAAAAAGAATGAATCCCTCTCAAAGCCCTAGCCCTAATTTCACGTTCTTATCCGATGAAAACTCTATTTATTCTGTCATGGATAATTATGATTTTTCCAATTTGATGTTCAGTGTTGGTGAAGGAGGCAGCAATGGTTTAATCCAGGAGGAAACTTCATCTCCGACAACCATCGTTACCGGCGAAAGCGGGGGATCCGGCAGCGCATTTACGACGTTGAGGAAAAAGGAATCAACGTGAGTTTTAGTTATATTTGTAAGCTAGATTTTTAACCAAATATATTAATATATATGGTTTATTTTTAGTAGTCTCGATTGCAAAAATAGGGGAAGTAAAGATGGAGAGACGAAGGAGATGGGCCATCGAGTTGCTATTAGAACGAGATCAAAGATTGATGTGATGGATGATGGTTATAAGTGGAGGAAGTATGGGAAGAAATCTGTCAAGAACAACACTAACAAGAGGTAATCATTTAATTAGAAATAAATACCATTTGATTTAGTTGTTGATTTATATTATCTTAATTAATTGTTTTAAAATGATCATATCGTTGTTTGAGCATTTTCTGTCACCGTCTTGTAATTCTTCTAAGGTTTATAGATAACCACTAGCTAGATCATATAGTGATTTGAATACTGTCTAATGGTCCTATATTATTTACCAAACCACTTGTATTAAAATACAGATTCCATATGCATCCTTGTGTATACATGTCTTGTTTATATATACATAGCCTTCTGATTGGTTAGTGGTGGATTGACTAATCCATGTGCAATCATAATCATTCATCATAAAGATCTTATCTTGACTCATATATCTTAGGAGAAACAAAACAAATCTCCAATTTGTATCTTGGATACATAATTTGGAGATCAATTAAAGACCCTTCGGTTATATAGTTTAATAGTGGATACTTGTAAAAGTAATCAAAACTAATAGACGGTGAATAAATGAATGTGATTATGTCTACAGGAACTACTACAAATGCTCAAGTGAAGGTTGCATGGTGAAGAAGAGGGTAGAGAGAGATGGTGAAAATGCAGCTTATGTGATTACAACCTATGAAGGAGTCCATAACCATGAGAGTCCATCACACGTCTATTACAGTGACATGGTTTTTGATCATGATAATTGGAAGCAACACTCTCTTCTTCAATCTATCCAAACATTTCCACCATGTTGAGATTATTAGATATCTAATCATTAAAATTTTCGCTGTGTATTGGTTGGTTCTGAATGTTTTAATGATGTGAATGGTTATGAAACATCTTGTGGTTATCAAAATATCAATGTATATATTGTTTTTAATTTGCAGTGTTGTGTTTATAAATGCTAAAATAGGTTTGGAATAGGCCCTTAATGAGTTTTCTCATGTGGGTGTTATTCACGGATACAAATCAAACCAAGTATATATTCTATGAATTATATGTAACCGTGGTACGTAAGTGATCTCTTCTGGTAGTGAAAGTTTTAAGAAAAAAATCACATGATTGCATTAACTCGATTTTCACTTGGGTAGTATATGTATATTTGAAAATAACAAGGAAGTGTGGACTGAAACTCAGATTAATCTATTAGAGTTTGTGAATAATCTTTATTAGTTGAGGTCTACGGCTAATATTTTCATTGATTTAAACATTTATTAGCTTAAAAAGAGTAAACCAATATTATTTCTGTAATTAGCATAGACTAAGCATATATACTAAACGCGTGTGTGGAATATAAAACCAGATGACAAAATTTTACCTCGGTTGAAAAGCCTATCTGCGGTAACAACTTTTACGCGCCAGCGAGGTCAACGATTACGGTTAACAATAACATAACTACGGACTATAACGGATTTGGTTTAACCGGTTTGATTAGGATCCGGTTTGTTATAACCCGGTAAATAAAACCGAACCGATGTGATCTTCTACATTTTAGCAAGTTAAACAGAAAAGGAAGTCGTTTCATTTAGTTCTTCTTCCGCCAAAGCCTGTCTACATTTAACGCTATGATTGGTTCCTTTTGAAATGGCAAATGGTATTTGAATCTGAATTGTTTACTAACATTATCAGTGATTACATTTCATCATGTGAGCTTTGTTTGGTGACTTTCTCAGCTGTTTTGTGAACTACTTCTCCTACAACACCACCTGCTAGTTTTGCAGACTCTTCAATAGCTTCTTTGCTTACTTCAAGGCTCCTTGTCGCCGCCTCTTTCACTTTCTCTCCTTTATCTTCTCCTCCTTCTCTGTCCTTGTTGTTTTTGTCGCTGTTGCTTCTGAAACTATCACAACAAAGCAACACACATGAGCATTAAGATCAACCATGACTATAGATACTATAGTATATGAATGGTTGTTTGTTTGTTTGTTTACTCAAGATTTGGAGGGTAAAGCTTCATCTGGATCTTCTGCATTGCGCTTTGAATCAATTCCCAAGAACTTGGTGGAAACTTCTTGCCAAAAATCCCACATATGATCTTTAAAAGCGAAGACGGATTCTCTTCTTTCCTGGCGACACCCTCATCTGAAGATACTGGTGAAATCCCCCAAGAGATGATCAAGATGAAGAATAAGAATGAGAAACAAAATCTGATTCTTCTTGATTCCTTCATGTCTATATGTTCAGAGAAAGCAAGAAAGGGGTCAAAAGGAAATGATAGAAGAGAGAAAGAGAGAGAGAGAGTTGGTGCCATGTTTCTAGCATCAAGAGAAGCAGAACAAACACATTTTGGTTTTGAACGGTTCTTGCGTTAACACCTACATTGACTTTTGAAGCTAATCTGACTTTTAATTAGTTAAACATTATTACATTAAAAAAACTAATCGTGTCAGTTTTTGGTGCTATGTTTCGATTTTTTCTGTTCGGTTCCTCAGTTCCGGATAAATGTGCCCAGCTAACTACTAGCTAGTATTGAATCTGCCTACAAGTGATCAACCTCTAATCCAATTCTGAGGCAGTTAAGTTTCTTAATCGTTCCTTATCTGAAAAAAGTATATTTATACAAACTGAATCCAGAATAAAATATGTTGCGACTCTCGGAGTTCTTGCTGGCCTTTGACTTCTGTTTACCCTGTTGAAACGCCTGCATCTTCTGCTTCTTCCTCCTTCTTTCTCTGCTTTTGACATCAATCTTTAACTTCGCCTTCACTTTTGGTGATTTCTTCTCCAAGTAAATACTGCCAGAGAGAATCCACACATTCAATAAGACATAGAGATTCAGATTATACTTGCAAAAAGTAAGAGATGCTTGTGTTACTGTCTGTGGGGACTATAGGGCCTTGCATAGACATTGATACGCCAGCTGCATGCAACTCCGTGAGAAGCGGTGTAATTAATTGTAAGGTGGTTTGGGAGAAAGAAGCTAGGTTTTATGTACGATCTTGTGTAACAAGGTAAGTAGGGTTGTGTAACAAGCTATTTTGGCAAATTGCTAAATTTGTAAAAATTGATTAATTAAGCTCTTTCCTTCTTTTTTGTTATTTATATTAAAAATGGAAGATTACCAATTCCTATATATATATTTTTTGGAAGTGTGTATAAAAGGGTTTATAAACTTACTTAGATGGTGAAAAGATGTGTCTACTTCATTTTGGAATTATTTGTTTAGGCCTAAAGATGTGTCTGATCCACATGGACCCTTCTAAAATCTTCAAACCAAACCATTACCACACAAGCATACAGTCCTTAGACAGCCCTCTCTATCTTGTACTCTCCATGAAATTTACTTAACAGCCCTTCCTTCCTCTTCTATGTCCTCTTCTTTGCTCTTGGATTAAGGGCATTTTGTGGTTTTTCTTGTTTGGGGAGTTTAGGTTCTCTTCTCTCTTCTCTGTTGTTATTAGAGGAAAAGAGAGAAAGAAAGTCTGTTGGTTGATCTTATTCTCTACGGCACATCTTTTTCATGAGAAAGAATTGAAATAATGTACCATGGGTTGATTCCTTGAGTCAGAAGAAACTGCGAACTAAGAGTTCAAACTTTGTAGTATGTCAGAAAAGAAGAAAGATCTTTTGTCCTCAGCCATAAAGAGAACTAGTGAATAGTTTTTCTATTCTTTTGAGGATTGCTCTGTTTCTCCGGCGAGGACGGGGCGGTGGCGCTTAGAGTGACTCGAGGAGAGGAGATGGAGAGTGATCGGACGGTTGAGGATGAGGTGTAGAGAGAGATCGAAGGGTGAGCAAGTGATAATAATCTTGAAGATGAACGGCGGAGAGAGATAAGAGAGTGGTGAAGAAGCGGCGGTGGTTGAGAGGGGATGGAGAGTGTAACTCTCCATCGTTGTCCTATCATGTTATTGTTAATTCCCAGTTTTCACCGGACAACAAAGGAGATTGAGTTTATTTTTCTGTTTGACGTTTCTCCGTTTACATGCTTAAGTACAAACGAATCATCATCATGTCTGAACGACACATACTAACATAAGAGAGTGATGCTTGTGGAGCTAACTTACTTAAGAGTTATTATTGTTAAGTTAGACATTCAAATCATGTTCCTCACTTCTCTATTTCTATCGCCATAGTTTATCTTTTAACAAACCACCCTCTCATGGCCTCATCAAATTTTGTTTATAAGATTGTCTGATTCTCTAGTTGCAAAATGGTTTCAATACCAACTTCTGGTGAGTTCAATAAGAATGGTGTTGTAAGCTAAACCAAGTGCAGCTAAAATGCCTGGAACACCTGATGTTACACTCATAGCTAAGAAAGCTCATAAGAGAGCAAAAGGAGAGAGATTGGATAGCTTTGACTACACACTCTGACATCCATGTCACAACACCGAGTTTTGTGAGCTAAAGTCATTGTCTAGGTGGTAAAGTCACCGTCCTAAACCGGATGGGTGTGCTGCTGTGGCAGCTGTACCTGTGAGATCAAATCCTACTATCTTGAATGTCTTTCTGACGGGAGCTACATAGAAGTAGGAGAGACCCAAATCTGCAACCACTATTAGAAACCCACCAACACAACATGAACATGTTCTGTGTTCTGAACGACATAGACATAATGATTATGCCAAGGACAATCAGAAGGCAAGCGGCTGCCAAATTCATGAAGATGGTTGCAGTTTTAATCGCTCTCGTCTGCATGTCTCAAACCTTCTTACACTTATCATTGTCTAGTTGCTAAAGTCCGATTAACTATTTGGGTCCGACAAGCAATGATTGAAATAAATTGCGTATGAACCAATAACATGATTTTCGTTGGAGATCATGCATTTTTATAATTTGTAATATGTTAATAAGTTTTGAAAAAATAAAATCTTAAGTAATATGGTATATATATTAATTTAATTTTACATAATTAAAATGTTTAATTTTGAGGTTTCTTTAAGGGTTATATGTAAATGAAAAATAAATAATTCATAAGAAAAGCATATGCAAATTTTGTGCAGAAAATAAGAGGAAATCGTGAAAAAAAAAAGCTAGAACAAAATATGTATCTTTCAATAGATGACCTTAGCCCAATAAGCTAAGTCAAATGGATATTGTTTTAGCAGAAGGGATGAGTTCATAATCGAAAAGTTGTTGAATGAAACACGAATGAGCCATGTAGATAAACATTTCACTTTGCTGGTAGTGGGAATAGGAGTGATGGTTAAATAAGTTTGAAATTGATACGTCATTTGAGTAGTACATGTGTTAAAAATTAAAACAATTTGAAGACATATGCTTATGTATATTACTTCACAAAACAATTAGGACATTGTCATTCATATTTGATTTCACAAAAGAAACTTATAGTAAATTTGTTTAACTATACATTTAAATTCATTGTATCCATTGAATTTCTTATTGCAGCTACCTACAGTGGGTAGTATGAAATTAAATAATTATTGGAAGTATGAACGAAACAATGAATTTTTTTTGGGAATTTCAGAAAAGTGTATGAGTCAATTTTAAAAGTAACGAATTAAAAACATGATGTATAAAAAGTCTTAAACATGCAGAAAATAGAATAAAGCCCATTAATATTAGGCTTATCGGGCTTGAAAAGTATCAACGTACGTATGGCGCTAATATTACATTTCATCATGTGAGGTTTGTTTGGTAACTTAATTTCTCGGCTGTTTTGTGAACTACTTCCTACAACAACACCACCTGCTAGTGGTGCCATGTTTCTAGCATCAAGAGAAGCAGAACAAACACACACTGTTAGGTTTGAAAGGTTCCTGCGTATCTCTCTGCCTTTTAATTAGTTAAAAGTTAAAACATTACATTAAAAGACGGTTTAATAAGTTTAAACATTACATAAAAAGACTAATTCAGCTTTTTCGGTTTGGCAGAGTTCTTCCTTCCGGATAATGTGTAGTGATCAGTCCTCTAATCCAAAATCTGAGACAGTTAAGTTTCTTAATCGTTCCTTAAACTGAAAAAAAGTATAACTAACTATACAAACTGAATCCACAAAATAAACATGTAAAGAAGACTGTTTCTTATAAGAATATATATCTCTCTCAGACTCCTTTCAGTGTTTCAGTTCCATCTCTTGGAGTTCTTGCTGGCCTTTGACTTCTGTTTCGCCTGTTGAAACGCCTGCATCTTCTGCTTCTTCCTCGCTTCTTTCTCTGCTTTTGACATCTTTGACTTCGCCTTCACTTTCGGTGCTTTCTCTTCTAGCTCCGCTTCTCTCTCCACCGCCTTTGCTCTAGCTTCCAGGTTCTTCTCCAAGTAATACTGCCCCAACAGAGAGAATATCCACACATTCAATAAGACAACATTCAAACAAAAGTAAGAGATGTGGGGGACTCTTTCTTACATTGTAGTCTCCGGCGTAATCTTCCAAACAACCATCTTCAACTTCTATCACTCTGTTAACAATCTGTTTGATGAAGTACCGGTCGTGTGAGACTGCAATAACTGTGCCTTGGTACTCGTTTATCGCTTCCTCGAGCATCTCTTTAGAAGGAATGTCCAAGTGATTGGTCGGTTCATCCAAAACAAGCACATTCGAAGGCGTCACCATGAATTTGCAGAAAGCAAGACGCGCTTTCTCGCCACCGCTCAAAAGAGAGACTTTCCGATCAAGCATGTCTGCTTTGAAGTTGCACCGTCCTAGAAGACCTTTTACATCATCACTTCTCCAGTCTTCCGCAGCTTCACAAACCGTTTCAAGAACTGTCTTATCCAAATCAAGAACCTCAGCCTAACCAAAAAAAAAAAACAAAACCATGTCAAGAAAGAAACTAACAAACCTAATCTTTATTTGTTTAAGTGAAAACAAACCTGGTTCTGTTCAAAGTAGTTTGGTAATACATTGTGCTCTCCAAGTATAACTTCACCTTTGGTTGGCTTCTCTAAACCCATTATAAGCTTCAGCAACGTGCTTTTGCCACACCCGTTGGGGCCAATGATAGCAATCTTCTCTCCTCTCTCTATCGCTAGATTCGCCTTCTTGAACAGCATCTTATCCTCAAAACCAAAATCAACGTTCTTAACCGTGACTACAGATCTCCCACTAGTCCCACGCTCCGGAAACCTGATCTTCATCTGCTTCCTCTGGAAAGGCTTCTCTATAAGCTCCTGCTCTTGCAGCTTCTCTAGTTTCTATCACCAAAAAAAGAGGGAAACATAAGCACAAACTTGCTAATCACGGCAATGATCAGCTTTGCTTGCTAACCTTTTCTGCAGTGGAAGCACGGCCAGAGTTTGCACCAGCACCGAGCCTAGCGATTAAGTCCTTAGTTGATTCGATCTCTTTCTGCTGCTTCTCCCAAGCTGCGTTCTGAGTTTCGATCCACTCTGCTTTGGAGATGACGTACTGCGAGTAGTTGCCTTCGAATGTCCTGGAGACACCCATCTCGGTTTCGACGATTTTGGTGCAGAGCTGGTCGAGGAAGGCTCTGTCGTGTGAGATGATGACCATGGGAACCTCTTGCTTTTGCAAATAGCCTTCGAGCCATTCGATGGTGTCGAGATCCAAATGGTTTGTAGGTTCATCGAGTAGCAGCAAATCAGGATCCTACTCATAGAAACACACACAATATGCATTAGCTTCTAGTTGAGAGTTTGAATTCAGTCATTCATTTCATACATGAATATTTAATCTACAAATCTGATATTTATTAATCCGAATAATGTGAATTTCTGATTTTAAAGCCGAATTAGCCGAAAAACAGGAACCGAAACCAAATTTAGGATATTAACCGGTTCCCAACTTTGTCACCCAATCCGAACCAAAAACCAAAATAACCAAACTGAAACCAAGTTTCCTAAATATCCATACCGAAGAAAACAAAACCAAAATAGACCGAACCGATACCCAAAATGCACCGAACAGATACAAAACCAAAATAGACCGAACCGATACCCAAAATGCACATTAGCTTCCAGTTGGGAGTCTGAATTCAATCAAATATTTACTCCGAAATTTTTTTTCCCGAAAACCCGAAAGAAACTGAAATTTAATTCTTAAAATCCAAAATTTCTTATTTTTAAACCGAAAAACCGGAACCAGAAACTAAATTCTGGATATTAACCGGTTCCCAACTTTGTTACAACCGAAAACCGAAATAACTGAACCAAAATTCGAACGGATCCTATATCTCTAGAACCGAACGAATACCCAAAATGCCCCAGGCCTACACACAATCTACCCAAGCTCGTAAACATAAACCTTCTTCCACTGTGTGACTATTATGTATGCTCATACCTGAAGCAGAATCTTCCCAAGCGACATCCTCATCTGCCACCCACCACTAAACGAAGCCACAAGCCTATCAGCATCCTCCGCCGCAAACCCCAGCTCCGGCATCAGCCTACTAATCTTCGCATCAACACTATCCAAACTCACAGCCTGAGCCCTCCTCTGCAGCAAATCAAACTCATCAAGCAACCTCCCCATGAGCTCCAAATCATCAACCGAACCCTCAATAGCCTTCTGAACTCTCTCGAGCTTATCAGCAACCTCCATCTCCTCCTTGAAGGCGCTCATGAACTCCTCCTTAACCGTCCTGCTCATCGACACCTCGAACTCCTGGCTCAAAAAGGCCACTTTCATGTTGGGCCGGGCCTTGATCACGTGGCCCGAGTCTGGCTCTTCTTGGCCCGTTATGATTCGAAGCTGCGTCGTTTTGCCCGCGCCGTTGACGCCGACTAAGCCTACTTTCTCGCCGCGCTTCACCTCCCAGGAGACGTCTTTGAGGACGGTGAGGCCTTTGTAGGTTTTGCTTATGTTCTCGAGCTTGACGCCGGAGGAGACGCCGGAGGAGGAGTTTTTTCCGTTGTTTCGTTTGCGGTCGGAGTCTTGTTGGGACGTTGGGGTGGAGAAGAGTGATTCGACGTCGTTTTGTTGCTCTTTTACGGGGGCGATTGTGGAGAGTTGGGATGATCTGATTGTGGCGGAGGTTTCGCGCCTAGGGGTTGGAAAGGAGGAGACTTTGATGAAGTTTGGAGATGGGCGGAGGCCGCCGGGGAAGAGAGTGGAGCGGAGGTTGATGGTGTGGAGGTTCGTGGATAAACCCATGATTGAAAGTTTGGATCTCGGGAGAGAATCTTGCTCTACTGAATCGAGATGGAGCAGAGGAAGAAACTCTCTGGGCGAGCGAGAGAGAGAGAGTGTGGTTTGATAAAGAGGTTTCTTCTATCTAAATGGTTCTGTGTGAGCCAAGAGATATTTTATTTTATTGTATTCGTTTAATTAGATTTATTTTGTGTGGTTTGTTTTTGGTTTGCGTATTTCTTTTGTTCCTTTTTCTTTCTATATATTCCAAATATACATATCATTATCATAAATATAAAATTAATGTTGTCAAAAAAACTAATAGAAAATATATAGCAAAACCTATAATTAAAAAGATTTAGCATCCTAAGACTATCTCATTATTTTTTTTTAAATAGAATAATTCTATTTTCTACTCTAAAATATTAACTGTATAACAGATTTAAATTACACTTCAATAGTATTCTATTTTATGGTGAGAGTGATAAATACACAAAAAATGAATTACTCAATAAATATAATAAATGTATATTTTACTCTATTATAAAGTATAAAATAGAGTTGGGTTTGAGCTTTTTTATTCTAAATTCTATTTTAGAATGAAATTAGTATTTCTTAGTAAATTTTAAATATACATCATTATCATCGATATAAATTCAATAGAAGATAACAAAAGTATGTCAATAATACAAAAGTCACAACAACAACAAAGAAATAACAAGAAAAATATTGTATGTGGTTGTGAGAGAAGATGGTTGAAGATAACACTGCGTATTGCGTAATCCGGTGAAGTTTCCTCTTTGTGGTTCACATCACTCCTTTGAACAATTCACACTTCTCATGATCTGCCACTTGTCCAACTGCAGCACCAAACAACGTAAGCTGCTATGTGGATGCCATTAAGCCACCAATGTTTCTTGTCTTCAAAGGGTATTAGTATTACTATATAATTTCCAGAACGTTAGAAAGTTTGAATAATTTTACTATTTTGAGATAAAGGATATGATGCGATCAATTAAAAATATTCGACATCTATATATTTATATATCATGCAATCAGCTGACAACATTCAACATCAAACACTAAGTTATGTTAATCGCCTCCATGATTATATCTGACCAAACAAAGTCCTTAATTTATAAACTAGTTCAAGACTTTTGTAGTTATTGAATGGACACAGATTGATAAATAGTCGGCTAATGTTTGATTTTTGTACTTGTGGCTTTTCTTTTCTGTCATGTGATCAGATTTTTTTTTTCAAGTAGTGGAGTATGTGTAAATCACTAGTTCTCTAGGAAGAGAAAAAAAAATACGAAACACCAAAAATCGAGTTTTGATACTAATTTGCTTAATATATATTTTTAAATATCAGATTAGATTTGATAATTATTTTGCCAGCCTTCCAATCTAATATAGACCAAGTAAATTTGTGCGTGTCCCAGTGAATGGCCTTATGATAATTTAAGCTTACCTTTTTCGACAAGAAAGTACAGAAAGAAAATATTTGATATGTTGGTGTAACATTGTAGTCGTTACCACTCAATCGCGCTGTGATTTTGCTGTATTAAAGGTTTGCATACCTTCCTTTATCAGATTTATATATTTCTCTTTATTTACCATCTTTCTTGCTCCAAATATCATCTTCTTTAAAATAACAAGAAAGGCTCTCTTCTCTCTACAGCTTTGATCATATGGAAGATCAAAAGGAGGTTTAAATCTCTCAAACCCCATCTTCTCTTTTCTTGTCTAAACTCTTATGTTTTTGAACTAGTCTCTGATAGATCGATATAATGAATATTTGTTGAGTTAAACCATGTTTTGCGTGTCTTAAATATCACAATCTCAATTGATCTTAGGAGGTTTTCTTTTGTTTACCTCAAAACCAAAGTTTTTGAATATGTGGAGATTTTTTATTGACAGAACAAGAACTCGCCATGGCTATCAGTACCACAGTTTGGAGACTGGGATCAGAAAGGAGGGCCCGTTCCTGATTACTCAATGGATTTCTCAAAGATCAGAGAGATGAGGAAACAACACAAGAGAGATCCTTCTCGAGCCAGTCTTGGCAATGAACAAGACTTCATTAACCCATTTCACAATCAACCTACTTCGGTTGATAAAACTAAGACTAAGCTCACAACTGTCCACAGTGACAACAACATAACAAACAATGAGTTCCCTCACCACCAGCGACATCCTCCATCTGTAAGATCACTTGCTTCTTTTTAAGTTATGTTGCTATCTTGAGTTGAATGATTGATTGTGTGTTTTAGATTAACTTTGCCCCATTGTTATGTTATAGGATCTAACTTTGTAGCACTTTATTTTGGTTATGCATTGTTTGTTCTTGTTAGTTGATCATGTGCTCTAACTTTAATTTTCAATTTTAACTTTCATTTTTCTTGATGTGAATGTATATGATCTGGATGATATTGATTGTCTTGAAACCGGTAGGTAGGGTGTTTTAATTTGGTTAGGTTGGGAAATCTAACTTTGTAGCTTTGTATGGTTAGATTTTGAGTCACACATTGTTTGTTCTGGTTTACCTTTTTCTATAAAACTTCACATTTTTTGTTAGGTTCTGACTGAGTTTTTGTCTATGAAATGGATGATTGTGTTTGTGGACTCTAGCTATGTGTATTCATTTGATGTGGGCCTTGACTTCTTTGGTTGGTTAGATTATGAAATGGCTAGTTCTAGCAATTTGGTAACTGTGGTCCTTCAGTGTTTGGTATAGTCAGTTGCTTGATGCTATTTATTACACATTATATTAATACCACACCAAACTTCATAAATTAGATTTTGAGGTTTTATTAGATATGGAGTTGTATTGGGTATGATTGAGTTTATATTGTTAGAGAATCACATCAAAGGAATACAATATGGGTAAGGATTATATTTTTTATTCATCCAGAATGATAATAAGGTGAGAGTTAATTTAAATCAAAGTAATATAGTTGCTGTGATGGATAGTTTCTTTCAATCAAAGTAAAGCATAACCCTTTATGAGAAAGATGTGGCTTTTATTTCTTGTACCTACCATGTGAACTGACATAGATATATAGTTCCTTTTTGGGGATACGACACTCTTAATCTTACGTGTAAATATCATGTATATGTGACTTTGGAACAGACGAGGAGAGGAATCTTCAGCTGCTTCAACTGCTGCGTTAAAGCTTGACGCTATTTCGTAACAGTGAGTCAGAGACAATGAGGAGATGTGTTTCACTTATTTATAATAATGAAGTAAGAAATGAGAAATGGGAGTGACACCTTTTTACATACATTCCTGCGAAAGCAGCAGCGTTAATCAAGTTTATGTGCTGTTTACTGTTATCTTACAATTCTCTAACTAATGTAGCTTTCTTTCTTTAGAGATTGGTAACTTTTCAATATTGTGATACATACTACGATGCATTTATATAAAAAGATAAGTCGTGTTTACTGAATGTGTGTGCCATTTAACAGTCGCACTTAGTTTAACACAACCATCCTCGTCAAATCTTAAACTCAACAGATACCTGAAAGATCCAGGGATAGATTCAATAGATGTATACTAAACTCCTGTTGAGTAGTATTGTAGTACTAATATAGATTCATTTTTGTTTTTAAATTATTTTCGACTTCAAGCTAACACCAAA
The DNA here is from genome assembly GCF_000309985.2 of Brassica rapa. Lineage (NCBI taxonomy): Eukaryota > Viridiplantae > Streptophyta > Magnoliopsida > Brassicales > Brassicaceae > Brassica > Brassica rapa. The sequence goes on from NC_024796.2 coordinate 30,823,805, forward strand.
GTTGATATGGCCGAGTTGGTCTAAGGCGCCAGATTAAGGTTCTGGTCCGAAAGGGCGTGGGTTCAAATCCCACTGTCAACACTATCTTTTTTTTTCTAATGAAAACAGATATTGTGACTGATTCCACGTAAAGCCGTGGGTCTAAACCTCTCCCCGTGCTACTTACTGATTAAAGTCATCAATCAAAGTGGAAGACATAGATTACATGTTTTGAAGATTTACAGACTAGAACCACGTTTGCTTTGAACATCGCATCATGATGAAAGAAACGCACAGGATGAGACAGTGTTATTGCTTATCAGATTCCCAGAGCTTGCATTCTAAAACCCATCACCTATGACCCTCCTCAGTGCACATAGATCTCATTGAACTTCGATTTTAAAAGCCAAGCTCAAAGTTTCTTCTGGGTTTTACTTATATCTGTAATCAATGCAAACAGAAACGAAATAAGTAAAAGGTCCGGAATAGCCTATAGGCGGTTGCAAAGTAAACAACTATGTTATGTTTTTGTCCCATATCGCTTAGCTAGAAGGAAGGTGGTCATATCCTGATGAGTATAAATAAGAGGCCTTGTCTAACTCCCAATTCATACCTTTCTCGGCCTTTTGGCTAAGATCAAGTGTAGTATCTGTTCTTATCAGTTTAATATCTGATATGTGGGTCATCGGCCCACACGATATTAACTCTATTTTTTTAGGGTGAAAGCCCTCTAAGATAGCTTGCTATTTGGGCTTTTGTGAGTCGCCCATGCGTTGCACTATTGCAAGGGCCCGGCTCAACCCATCAATCAACACGTCCAATTTTTAAGTGATTACTCTAATAAACAAAGCTTAATACCATTAAATACAGTTAGCCCATGGTTTCCTAAGGGTTTGGCTATGTTTATATAAAAGGAAATAATTATGGGTCGGTTAGCTTGAAGATGATCAAAGCTCGTTGAACTCGGAATCCTCCATCCCCAGTTTCCCACCTTTTGCGTAATGTCCACATTGTTAGCACTTAGAAAGCAACAATCTAATAACTGCCAACACACATGGACTATGTGATAAAGCAGCAATGTCCATTTTTCAAATTTCATTCTAGCTTTTTGATTAAGATAAAAAAAAAGTTGGCTAACCTCAGTGGTTGGAGTGTTCATCATGGCACAACTTCCAAGTCCGAGGATGTCTTGCTTCGGTATGAATGAGGTCTGAGCAATTGAAGAGAATCGCAGCTTTGGATAAGTGACCATGAGATATCTTCTTCTTCAGCTATTGAAAGGTATTTCATTGCATGTAACACGATGGAATCGCTACTGTGATTATCTTACAAAATCATAAACTGAAAAATCATCAGTGAAATGACCTTATATTTTTCTTCTTGGTCCAGATTGTCCCACCACCCTCGAATCTAGTTAACAATAACAAGGATATATACATTTCTTCCAGCTGAAATTAGAGAAAGAATCTCAAGTAGGTTGAGAGAAAATCAAAAACAGTGAAGAAGATTAGGAAGCCAAGCTATTTTATCAAACTGGGGGACCGCCATTCCAGGTGCTCCAATTGATTTCCTCAGTTCAACTACATCTTAAGACAAAGTGTAGCGTCCATTAGCAATTACTCACATGCCAGTATGTATATCAATCTACACCGGTATTGTTAGCATCAAGAATTAATACCGGCTCAACATTATCATTCACATTCAAAAATTAAAATGTTCACAACGTTATGGCAAGGTGTGAATATCTCATGCAGTCAAGCTACATATGCATTACCAGCAAGCAGCACGTTCATTTCAACTAGATGCACGTGTCTGATAAGTTAACTATAAGTAAGTACTGAGTGTTTGTATGATTGTGTTAAATGAGCTTACCAAATCTTCAGCTATGATTTTGATCTTCCCAAAGCAGCATCTTCCAGCCAACCTATGCATAGTGAATATAACATCCTCAGTTAGAACTTTTTTATCCAGATTAAGCCAGCAGACAGCTAATTGTTTTAAGTTGTATATTTCTCACATGATAGAGGGGTCAAGAGGGAAATCTTGCAGTTTGCTCTTCAGTTCACCGTTACCACTAAAAAGCCTCTTTGCTGCCTGAGAAAAGGTCAGTGATCAAACTTAACTTCTCAAGCCAGATCAGTGGTTATAATCAACGAAGTGGATAAATATTTTCACCAGAAGTATAAAATATAGAGAGAGATTACGCTACGCAACTTAGTTTTAAAACAACAGTAGTGAGCTGTGCTAGACAACAAAGCATTGTCTTCATTTACTATAATCTTTAACTCCCGACGACAAAAAAGACAACCATAATCGCATTATCTGAATTTAGCAGATCTACATGGGAGTGAGATGGTTTGCAAGCCAGATTGTGTGTACCTTAGCTATCAAGGGACTCTTCAACTTGTTAACAGTTTGATAGTTCACACAATCAGCATCACTGGACAATATAAGATGTTGGAGTTCAGCATAACACCAAACAAAAACAACAGAACGCACAATGCTTAAATCATACAGACGAAGAGTAGCACATTGGTAGTGGGAGCTCATCCTTCATCCACAAGCTCGTCCAGAGAAATCAACAATGTATTCCCACAATGCACAGCCATCACAATCAGTTTCACATGATAGGCCGACCAGATCGAATCCTATATCCTTGAAACCCCAACATTGCATGGTAGGTATATTGGCTTCTTCTTTTTTTTAGTCATTTTTTTTCTAAGAAAACTCATTATACGAATTTAGAACCAGTTTAATATGATGATTGATATTTTATTTAAATTTAATTTTAAATATTCTAAATAATTATCATTTTTTATTATTCAGATAAATAAATAATTTTGTCACTAATCCATTACAACCATCTATAACATTTTGGGTTGATTTTTACATATAGTCATGCATAAAAAAAAGATTTATACTTTCATCATTTTTCAATGATAGTTCAATAATTGATGTAATGTGATGACATGTAATTTATGATTGATAGAATTCATTATTTTGTGTTTTGAAATTAATGATGTAATTTATCACAATTTGCAACGAATAAACTTGTATGTACTATATAAAATAATGTTACAAAACTATATTTAAGTAAAATGTGTCTGCCATCATGTAACGTGTTTTTTTGTCAACTCCATTGCGTAACATAGTCAAGCTTAAAAAAGAATAATTCTATTGTACCTACCATCGCAGTTTTATCCACTAGCCAATATTCAATATATACAACTTCAATAATTGATACTACATATAAATAAAATAATAAGCACTTTGATTTTTTTTTGTCAACAATAAGCACTTTGATTAAAGTCAAATTTTCGATAGTCAAAGAAAAAGAAACAAATTTTTTTTTTGAGCAACAGAAAAAGAAACAATTAAAAACCATATTTGTCAGTCACGGCTTGCAATTGTGAGATGAAATTGAGGTTATCTACAAACGCTGACTTGACTTCCAAGTTCACAACCATAAAAGATATCATCCAAAAGCATAAAATAAAATAAAAATGAAAACACTCTTGAAACTCTCAACCGGTATGCTGTTGACCCTGAAGTTACTGTCTGGACTCAGCACCACGTAGTGTACCAATCCAAGCCGGTGGCTGCATCCCGGTCTGCTCATAAACCGTATCAAGAACAGGTGGCAACATCTTGTAGAGTCCAGCAATATCCTTCATACCACCACTACTCATCCCCTGATCAACACCAGCACCACCTTGGTTCCACACGCTTATCTTAGGCTGTAAGTCCCTGATGGCCATAGCATTGGTCTTGGCGATATCTTGATAAATCCCATTGTTGATCATCAAGAAGTCTCTCATTGCTGAGTAGTTGTTGTCAACTGCACCAAGAAGAGTCTTGATATAAGTCCCTTGAGCATTGGCCATGGAGACAAGTCCCTCTGCCTCTTTCTGTTTAGCATAGAAGGCTGCATCAGCTGCAGCTTTAGTCGCCTCGGCTTGCTTCTGCTTCTCGTACAAAACAGCTTCTGCTTTCTTTTGCTTGTCGTATAGCTCCCAGTTTGCTTCTTGCACCTGTCATAATAACAACAATAAAAATGTCATGATCTGAGAGGAGAGAAAATTAAAGCAAAGGTCTAGGGTCGGTTTTGGACATAGCCGGATAAAACATTCTCCTTAAACTCTAAATTTTAGAGATTTATTATACATATGTCACATGACCTCTAAGATTGTGGATTTTTAGAATTAAAATTAACCTAAAAATGTTTATGTTATCTGAGACTTTGAATTGATGCATTACCTTAGTCTCATATTCAACAGTGGCTTTGCTAAGGAACTCAGCTTTGAGCTTCTCTGTCCGAGTCAAAGCATTCATTTTCTCAACTTGAGTTTGAAGCTCAGCTTCCCTCATAGCAACTGCCTTGGCAGCTTCAACCTCAGCCACACGAGAGCTTTTGGTCAAAGCAGCCTTTTGAATCGCAAGTGCTGCATCAGCCTGAGCAACAAGAGCTGCCTTCTCATTCTGAAACACTTGGACCTCACTCTTCACCTTGATCTCTTCCTTTGTCCCTTCTCCTAGCCTCTGAGTGGAGATGATCTTTGACTCAGCGTCAATCTTTGCTGCATTCTGGATGGTGAGTCCGGTACGTTCTTTGGCACCGACTTCTCCTTTCATCTTTGCTTCTGCTACATCGATCTTGGCTTGGTTAGCTGCTTCCATCTGTGTCTTCTGACCCAAGTAAGAGAAGTACTCATGTCCAGGCACGTCAACGAGCTGCTTAACATTGGCGTTGTAGATAACAAGACCAAACTGGTTTAGCTCAAGTTGGACCTTCTCAAATACTTCCTTCTTGAACTCCTTTGTTCCTACAATTAATCAAAAATTTGATTGTGATAAAAGTGTTACCGGAAAAAAACCTAGTACGTATCTAATCTAACAAGCTCAAACACTAGTATTTACTCTCACTATTTCTAAGATATATGATTTTATGTTTTTACGCATATTAAAAATATATTGAATTTTGATAATAAATATAGTTTTGTGATTACTAATTTCCTATAATTGCTCACCAAAAGTGTTTTAATAAGTAAATTAAAACTTCAAATTTATCATTATTAAAGAATAAAGAAAAACCTTCTAGAAACATGAACCATGTATTTTTGAAAACAGTTTTTTATTTAAAGTTTAAAACTGTTTTTGAAACAAAGTTTTTTTATAAACATTTAAATTTCTGAAAAAGGGAGGAGTATATTACCTTTGAAGACTTCTTCCATGGTCATGGAGGCAACAAGAACACGAGTCTCTCCTTCAATAACACCCTGAACAAGCTCGTTGACGTGGTTCGAGTGCTTATCATGCTGAGACATAAGCATGGCGTACAACAAGAGAGCGTGAGGGTCATCGACGCGAGGACCGATGGTGAAAACGGCGGGGATGACAAAAGGGAGCTTCTCGGAACTCATGGCCTGGACCTCGAACGTGTAGTTGACCGGAGAAACGTCGAAGACGGTGCAGGATTGCCATGGAAACACCCAAGACTTCTTGGCAAGCTTGATGTCTTGGATACCACCACCGGTGATGGCAAGATACTCCGATGCTCTAGCAACTTTGTAACCCATTCTTTTCTTCTCTTTGGAACGTTGGGTCTTTTTTTTTTGTTTCTTGAGATGTACGCTTTGACTTATATAACTCCTCAAAACGCGTATTTAGGAAAATCAGAGGAAAATTAACAAATATAATTTTCAACTTCCTTTATGAGAATCTTGCCTGTTCGATTTGGTGATCTGCACGATTTTTCAAAAAACAATTGTCAACGTCTACTAAATCAATTCTTCTATACCAAATTAATGGTATATTTATATAAAGAGTATTATTCGATTTTCAATTGGTACCTACTACTTCGAAATTGCTTTAATTTTATTTAGTTGACGATGGCAAAAAAATCATGTTAATATATACATACATTTACTTTGGATATTAATTAGCAACTATGTTTTATATGATATATTTGTAATGGGGTTTAATGCTGATCTTTCATTTATCTGTATAAAATTAAGTAATATGTAAGATATATTATAGTGGAGGTATATAACACATAGATTTTGAAAAAAAAAAATCAAAAATATAAAAATATTGTTTTAAAGCATAGTTGCATCTTTCACTAACATATGATGAATGTCAAAGAATTTTGAAACTTTTGTTGTCTCCGTTTCTCTAGAAAGTATCGATTTTATAGTGGTTAATCCACCAATTTAGGGAATATTATGTAGTTTTACTAAATTAATTGACAAAAAATTAAAACGATGTTCATTTACCATGAAAGAGAATTTATTAAACATTAATACAAACGTAGAATTTATTTATAAATTTTAAAATAACACTAAAGATCATAGGCTTCAGTATATAGAACATTTACTGAAAAACTCAATATCTTCGTAGGGTTAACACATAGAATTTGAGAAAAATTCAAAAATATAAAAATAATATTTTAATGCATAGTTGCATCCTACACTAACATATGATGATGGTAAAAGAGGTTTGGAACCTTTGTTGTCTCTATTTTTCTAGAGAATAGCGATTTTATAGTGGTTAGTCCACCAATTAGAGAGTATAATGAAGTTTTACTAAATTAATTGACAAAAAAATTTAAACGCTTCTCATGTACCATGAAATAGAGTTCAATATACACCAATACAAATGTAGAATGTGTTTAGAAATTTAAAAACAACACTAAAGATCATAGGCTTCAGTATATAGAGCATTTATCGAAAAATTTAATATTTTCGTAGGGGGTTAACACATAGATTTTGTAAAAAAATTCAAAAAAGTGAAAATACTGTTTTAATGCATAATTGCATCATTCACTAACATATGATGACAGTAAAAGAGGTTTAGAACTTTTGTTGTCTCTGTTTTTCTAGAAAATAGCAATTTTATAGTGGTTAGTCAGCCAATTTAGGGAGTATTATGAAGTTTTACTAAATTAAATGACAAAAAAATAAAACGATTCTCATGTACCATGAAAGAGAGTTTAATATACATTAATACAAATGTAGAATGTGTTTAGAAGTTTTAAAACAACACTAAAGATCATAGCCTTCATTATATAGAGCATTTAGCGAAAAAATAAATATTTTCATAGGGGTTGTTAACACATAGATTTTGAGAAAAAATCAAAAATATAAAATACTGTTTTAATGAATAGTTGCATTCTTCATAACATATGATGAAGATGAAAGAGGTTTGGAACTTTTGTTGTCTCCATTTTCTAGAGAATAACGATTTTATATTGCTTAGTCCACCAATTTAGGAAGTATTATGAAGTTTTACTAAATTAATTGATAAAAAATTAAAACGATGCTCATGTACCATGAAAGAGAGTTTAATATACATTAATACAAATGTAGAATGTGTTTAGAAATTTTAAAACAACACTAAAGATCATAGGCTTCAGTATATAGAAAATTTACCGAAAAATTTAATATTTTCGTAAGGGTTAGTTAACACATAGATTTTGAGAAAAATTCAAAAAATGAAAATACTGTTTTAATACATAGTTGTATCCTTCACTAACATACGATGAAGTTAAAAGAGGTTTGGAACTTTTGTTGTCTCCATTTCTCTAGAAAATAGCGATTTTATAGTGGTTAGTCCACCAATTTAGGGAGTATTATGAAGTTTTACTAAATTAATTGACAAAATAATTAAAGCGATGCCCATGTACCATGAAATAGAGTTTAATATAAATTAATACAAATGTAGAATGTGTTTAAAATTTATAAAACAACACTAAAGATCATAGGCTTCAATATATAGACAATTTACCGAAAAAATAATATTTTCGTAGGGGGATTAACACATAGATTTTAAGAAAAATTCAAAAATATGAAAATACTGTTTTAATGCATAGTTGCATCTTTCACTAACATATTATGAAGGCCAAAGAGGTTTGAAACTTTTGTTGTCTCCGTTTCCGTAGAAAATAGAAATTTCATAGTGGTTAGTCCACCAATTGAGGGAGTCTTATGAAGTTTTACTAAATTAATTGATAAAAAATTAAAAACATTTCCATGTACCATGAAAGAGAGTTTAATATACATTAATACAAATATAAAAATGTGTTTAGAAGTTTTAAACCAACACTAAAGATCATATGCTTCAGTATATAGAGCATTTACCGAAAAATTTAATAATTTCGTAAGAACACATAGATTTTGAGAAAAATTCAAAAATATAAAAATATTGTTTTAATGCATAGTTGCATCATGCACTAACATGTGATGAAGGTTAAAGAGGTTTGAAACTTTTGTTGTCTATGTTTCTTTAAAAAATAACGATTTTATAATGGTTAGTCAACCAATTTAGGGAGTATTATGAAGTTCTACTAAATTAATTGACAAAAAATTGAATCGATGCTCATGTACCATGAAAGAGAGTTTGATATACATTAATACAAATGTAGAATGTGTTTTGAAAATTTTAAACAAAACTAAAAATCATAGGCTTCAATATATAGAACATTTACCGAAACATTCAATATTTTCATAGGGGTTAACATATAGATTTTGAGAAAAATTCAAAAATGTAAAAATATTATTTTTAATGCATAGTTGTATCTTTCACTAACAGATGATGAAGGTCAAAGAGGTTTGGAACTTTTATTTTTTCTGTTTCTCTAGAAAATAGCGATTTTATAGTGGTTAATCCACCAATTTAGGGAGTATTATGAAGTTTTACTGAATTAATTGACAAAAATTAAAACGATGCTCATGTACCATGAAAGATAGTTTAATATACATTAATACAAATGTAGAATTTGTTTAGAAATTTTAAAATAACACTAAATATCATAGACTACAATATATAGAATATTTACTGAAAAATTCAATATTTTTGTAGGGGTTCGTAGATGAGAAGCATCCGAGAAGGACCGGTCATCTTTTATCGTGTAAAGAATATATGACAAATCTGAATAAGTTATATTCCACAACTACATTAAGCATTAGTTTCTGATTAAATTTTAATAAAAATATACTGAATTTGTAAATTGATTACTACTAGTCATATCCATATCTGGAAAATACAGGACCAATCGCAATAACTTTTAAAAAGAGTATAACATTTAGAGATGATTAACTTCACCTAAATAAAACAAATACAGTTAACTGAAATACGAAAATAATCTTAGTAAGATGGATGCAAGTCAAATTGAAAGTCGGTGGGAAACTGTTTGATCACTTTCATATGATCACGACTGAATCAATAAAGACACTTTTTATAGATTGGTGCAATTGATATTTTTAATTTTATCAATAATATACTATATCTTTTTATAAATTTCTAAATGATGGAAATGCTATAAATCCAGAGAGATAAGAGAGACTGGAAAAGTTACTTTTGACGCCTGACGGATCTGATTAACATAACTAAACTATATGTAACTGCAATTATTAATGTCTACTTAAATAGTGCAGAATATTTCAAGCAGAGAATACTTAGATCAAGCATCACATGACACAACACAACTTCGCCAGTCTCCAAATTGTCAGCTTTATATAATAGCCCGCAACTCACAAGTAACAACCACAAGATGCAAGACACACAACATACTCGGCTCGTTTTTGTTTGCAAGGCTTATTCCGATATATTAAATTATTAGTAGACTGTAGAGTCATCAACTCACCTAAAGGCTAAAACCACATGCTTAATAACAAATAAATCTATTTTATATGGGGTTTTCAATTACTTTCTTAATTATATCCCAAAGACATGATTTAAGAAATGTATACTATTTTAAAGACCCACACCAAATACCGAGTTAACCCACTATAAAACGCAAAGTTGTCTCTGTGATCTCTCTGCTCAATCACTCGCATTTAATAAATAGTTGTCACTCCTCTCAACAGAGTTATTCCTACTAGTAAAAGTTTTAGCTCAGATCTAATCTCAATGGAAAAATATGAGCGACTAAGTGAAGAAGAAACTTATTGGTGGATACCATTTAAGTTCCTCGACCAAACCCTTAAAGCTATCTTTAAGTGCCTTGGTCTTCTTCATCATGAATCCCCATCTACGAAAACGGAGTCGTCTCCGGTGACTTCAACCCAGCCGGTAAGCTTTCTTTAACAATATTTATCGATTATTCAAGTGATTATTAGGGATTAATATGGGATTCTTATTTTATTGGTGTTGTGTGTATGCTAAATTGGTCGTGCATGAGTGTTAACTAAAAAATTCTGTTTAAAATTTCATTTTGAGAAAATTCTGTTTAAAATTAAGAATGATGTTTTGATCAAATGTTTTGGAAGTATATTTAACAATTTAATGGCGCTTATAAGTATTTTATTATTTTGTTTTCAGTTATTTATTCAGCTATTTATATTTTCTAAAAGTAAATAAAAGTTATGATATACTGTTAAAACTATTTTTATTAAAACATCAAGTTAAGTTGGATGAGAAATTTGATCGTGTTATGAAGGTTACTTTCAGCCAACTAACATTTTGAATAATAAATTTGCAGTTACAGCAGGAAGAAGAAGAGGAGGAGGAAGATGTTGTGATGGAAGAAAACGTCATTATAACCAGTAGGGAGAGTAAAACCATTGCGACGAGTAGAGGCACAAAGTTGAAAGCAAAGACAAAGAAGAAGGAACAGAAAAGCTCGGGCCGGTCTGGCCAACATCATAAATACGATCTTTAGCTCATTTTATTTGCATTCTAATGTGTTCTATTTACGGTGCTCTCAGTGTTATTTACGAAGTACAACGTAACATCATTGTTATTTGTATTTGTGTTTAATGATATTAAGTACTTATGCTAGTTCATCAATCTGAAAACAACATAAAACTTCATTGTATTCCCAAATAATGTACGAGCTGAAAGAAATCTCTTAATACATTTTTTTTTTAAATGGAAGAATTAATTGTTTCTTCATCGTTGGCATGTAAGTGTTGTACATGAAATTATAGTAGTTGATGTGATTTTGTTTTTATAATTAAAATTTGGCATGATAATTGAGTTCGGCAAAATAAAAAATGTCCGACCAACCATAAGTTTCATAACCAATACCATCAAACTATATGTCCCTAATCAATGTTAAACTTTAGACGTACCGAATTACTGGATTAGAATAAGCGTCAACAGCTCGTCCTAACCCACATTAATTATTGGTCGATAAGTCTATGCGTGTAAATCAACTACGTTATCTTTATGGTTTTTAGTTTTATACATATCTGCAACACTACATTTTATTAAAGCAAAACGACAAAATGAATAAAGACATTTTAATTTTAAACTATAAAATGATGGAGTGTATTTTTTTCTGATAAACTTAGTGGAACGACCAAAGAGAAGGACCGCGTATCACTTACTTGTCTACTGGTTTAATCTTGTGACTGAAAAAACCTACAAAACTCAATATTAATCTACCATTATACGTATTACTAATCTTGTTCTAAAGTTGAAGGAGTTTTCTTAATCCAACATTTTAGTATAAGTAATATGTACTATATAAATATGACGATGACCTTAGGAATGTGAATTTAGGCATTGCAGGGCTTGGCTGGTCGATTAAAAAGAATGCAGATAAATCATCTTTTGGAGCCCATTGCCATTTTGTAGCCTCTCCAATGGTAGCAGAAGCTCTAGCCCTTCGCGAAGCAGTGTTCAAGTGCAAGGAGTTGGGGATCCAACGACTTCGATGTGAAACAGACTCGGTACAGCTTGTCAAAGCTATCACTTCAGAGAAACCGACTCCAGCTATCTATGGCATTGTGTCTGATATTATTAGTTTAATTCCAGAGTTTGAGCTGATCCAGTTCAAATGGATTCCTCGAGGAAAAAACAAAGAGGCTGATGCTTTGGCAAAGCAAGCCTTGTTATTTGAAACCAATGTAATGAACTCCACCCTCAGGGGCTTTTAGAAGTTTGAATGAAAGTTTGTGTTACAAAAAAAAAAAATATGACGATGACCATAACACAAATTCACAATGTGTGAACATGAGAATATTAAATACAGAGGTCACATGTAGCCAGGTAGGATGCTCTCTCCGAGTAACATATGTTTTCTTCGACCAAAAAAACATATGGTTTTTATTATTTATTAAACAACATTTAAATATTCCTAGTGTCACAACCACGCGGAGCATGCAACACCAACTTCGAATAGAAAAGAGTATTTCATAAAACCCACAAGTCATTAAGCCATACGTGTTGATAGGTTTCGCGTCACTGGAAGGTCCATAACTATTAAACAAGGTACTAGATTTTGATCCGCGCTTGGAAAGTGCGGGGTTGTTGGATTATATTATAATACAAAGTTTTATTATATCGAAAAACATAATTTTTAAGAGCTATATAATCTACAAATTAGTTTATTTGAGATTTTATATGTACATTTTTACGTAAGTTTCTTTTCCATATAAGAATTATATCCGGATCAAAAAAACAAACCGAACCGACCCAAAATTATAGGTTTAGTTCAGGTCAAGAGAATATAACATATTGGGTTTTTTTTGACCCGCATGTCTTTGTTTGAGTCCGGATCCTACCCTAGACCCGATCATAAATATGTGTTTATTAGGTATATTTGGATATTTCGAATATGTTTCCGGTATTATGGATATTGTTTTTAAGTTTTTGGTTTACGATTAGAGTTTTGATTTCAGGTAAATTTTTCAAATTAAAAAAAAAAATTGGGTGTTTGGATAAAATTTTGGGTATTTTTCAGTTCATCGTGTCAGATTTTGAGTAAGATTTTAAAATTTTAGATATTTGAATTTTTTTGGTTTTTGTTGGAGTTTCAAATACTTTTCGTATTTCGGATATTTTTCAGATTTTTCATATATTTCAAATTCTTTTAGAATCTTAAATACCCGAACATATATGGACCATTACGTCCATATCAGATCCAACAACCTTTTGATATAAATTTTTAACGTTATTGTACAAAAATATGGTTGATGAAATATTTTTCTGAGTAAAGGTATCATAAGAAATAATATTAAGATCTGTTAAAAATATTTAAAATATTGTATGTTTAGAATGATTAATGTATTATCAGAAAAATAATAAATTGGTATACATAACTCCAACAACTTTTTTATATTAGATTTTTTAAAACTCTTTGCTTTTTAATAGTATTGATTCGTTTTAAGTGAAAGTATATAAAAGTATAATATCTAAATAAATAATTTTCAAAATCTTGAATAATCAATACTGATATCGTGAAGTCAGGTTAATTAGCTTTAATAGAACCAATGAATTTCTTCATTTTTGTGAAGGTAACATGAATATTCAGAAAAATCATTTTTAAATATGAAAATATTATCAAACTATAAACGGTTGAAAGTTTAGTATATGATATGAGATTTTAGTGGGAAAGTTTATATATGATATGATTATTTTATTATAAACGAAAGAGGAAGATCGAATGTACACATATATGTCTTGTAATTTATCTTGTTTTAAATCATATATTATATGATAAAAGTGATAATATAAAACATTAGTTTCAATGCTTTTACGATTAAAAATCAAAATGATAAATATATTAATAGTAATGATTAGGAATTAGGAGTGAGATTTAAATAAATAAAAGAATTGACTAAATTATTGTTAGAGAAATATATGGTAACATATTGTTAGTATAAATTTAAGGTAAAACAAAAAAATAATAAATTAAATGAAAGGGTCCAAACAACTTTTATAGGTAGATTTTTTTAGATTCCTTCCCTTTTAATAGTATTGATGATGAGACATAAGATTGGAGTTCTTTATGATAAACCCTACAATAATCATTACTTCCAGTTTGTCTAAGGAACCACAATGGTGAATCTAGTGGCCATAAATGCATTAAGCCAAAGGAATAATAAGAATTTTGATACTATTTTAATTTATGATACAATAAATTTAAGGATCCTTTTTTTTTTACTTGAGTTTAAGATTTTACTGATAAATATGTGATAGTTTGTTCGTTTCGAAAATTCTTAAACCTCTTTATGATTAAAATGTTTATTTTGTTGAACTTGTTGATCTTTATAAATAAAACATAAAACGGACGATTCATAATCATTTAATTAAATATTACTTTCCTCTCAATAATATATCTCAGATTTTCTAAACAACAATATATTTTCACTTTTATCAGTCAGCCAATTATTTCCCACATCTTTATATCCTAAAATAAATTCCCGATTATATTTTGATTAGTCTAAGATTATTTTTGAGGTGCTAGGTCCATCCCAAACATCCATTAACCTCTAGTAGAGTAGTATTATCCCGAACACACACAAAAAACAAAAAACAAAAAACAAAAAACAAAAAACAAAAAACTTTTGCCTTTATTTGAAATAATCAAAAAGTTTCAACTGTACTACTAATTCAACATCTCTGGTTCAAACAAAAACCAGAGAAGTGCGTGTATTGACTTTGACTAAGACCAGACGTACCGGTGAAGATCAACTTTGAACTAGTTGGTGATGGTAAGTTAACACTATACGTTGCTATTTTTTTGACCGCATTAGATCAATGTCAACACTGTTATTTCATTTTACGTTTTAAGTTTTAACATACCATCACCAACTAGTTCAAAGTTGATCTTCACCTAACAAACCCGGTTTATAACAGACTCGGTCAACAAAAAGAGTTGACCAACAACCTAGTGATGATACCTATCCTTTTATAAGGAGTAACAACTGCGTTAACAAAGTTCCATCACAAACCAAACTACACACAATATCTCTCTCTCAAAGAACATCAACAAGAGAATTTTCTTTTCAAGAAATCAACAATGGAGAATCTGAGAAATGGCGAAAAAGGCCACTCTCATTGGATCCAATTTATGTTATTTGATCAATCTTCAATAACAACTCTTCTCTTGAAGTGTCTTGGCCTCGAAAGTTCTTCATCCTCATCTTCTAGCTCTTCCGTGTCATCTCACTGTGAGGAAGAAGACGATATCCAGATGAAGGAGGATGAAGATGATATGACCGTTGAAACCACAGAGCGGAGGTTGCAGAAGAGTAAGCCTAAGCCTAAGCCAAAGCCAAGCCCAGGAATAGGAGGCAAAATCAACTAGGATTCATGTAAACCTATACGTGTATACTATAGTCTTTACTTTAAATATACAAACACACACACATATACAGAATAAGTAAATGCAAATGCATACAAACAAAGCTGTAATATGATTTATATAGTCATATGTTTTGAATGTCAATCTGATAATAAAATCAAGTTTAGTGTTATTATTTGCTTACCGATTAACATAAGATAATCAGCTTCAGCATGCATAGGCTTAATTAATCGATTAGGCCTATTAATAATCGAGTGACTGAACAAATGCAACCTTCAGCTTCAATGGGGTAATTAGTGATTAAACGGCCGGCCACATAGACCGACTTTTTTAATGCCAAACATAATATTTTTTTATAAATGTTCAAGAAAAATAGTTTCTAAACAGATGTTTTCATCAGTGTTTCAAAAAAAAAAAAAAAAAAAAAAAAACAGATGTTTTCATCAATATGAATTTTTCATACAACGGTTGTTAGTTGTGTTACTTGTCTATTAGTTAAGCAATAAGAATTTTTCATACAACGGTTGTTAGTTGTGTTACTTGTCTATTAGTATTATTTTGTTTTGTTAAAAAAACATTCTCATTTGCTTACTTTTTGTTTTTACTTTAGGGGGAATGACTGAGGAGAAAAAGGTTTTAGCTAAATGGTTGAAGGAAAACGTATTGAGATTAGGTCCTATATTTATTAAAAATTGGCCAGCAGTTTTCTACCAGAGTGGATATTCTTCCTCAAGAATATGTTTTGATCAATTATCAGAACTTCAGGTTTGATTCCTTCTTAATCCATTGGCTACTCTTATGTGTTGCATATTTATTTATTTAATTAATGATATATTTCGATCGTTTTGATTATGAACCTATAGCTGCAGCTAGTCTTGGTAATAGTCTTTTGTGGTAATGTATGAATCTTACCTGGAGCAAGCAAGAAAACTATGACAATCGCAGTCTTACAAACAGAGATCAATCTTGTCTCTCTCAACAAAAAAAAAAGAATTAATCAAGATCAATATCAATGTCATCATCATCTTCAATCTTCTGACCGAACCCCCTAGGTCCAGCTCTGGCTCTGGTTGCTGCTTTCTTCTTGCCACTTTTCTTAGACTTCTTTGCTGCCTCTTCTTTCTCAAACTTGTCTCTCTCCCTCTTCCCAAGAAACTCAGTCACTCCTATGTAAACAACCTGTAACAAACAATCTTACTCTCACCGGTTTAGGCACTTGCAAACCGGGTTTGGTTTTGAGTCAAACATTGTTAAAATAGATTAGGATAAGATTTTTGGTAATATGTGGATATAAAAAAAACTTACACCAATGGTGAGAACACTGAGAGCAAGAAAAGCGGCAATGAGAAGTACTTGTATGATCAAAGCAACACCATCTTGGCCACCACCACCACCACCAGACACAATAGCTTCTGAAGAAGAAGAAGTATCAGAAGAAACTATCTCCTCTGGTGTTGCTGCACACAATCTCCATAATTGTCTGTCAGAAGAAGACAGGATCTTCTTTCTCTTTGAAACAGACCAAGAGAGTGGAGGAGATAACTGGTGGGTGGTTTTAGCTGGATTCTGTAGTCTTGGTCTGAAACTCGGAAGAGAGAGATATGGAGTTGTTGTCGCAGACATCGCAGTTCCTCCACTCTCTCTTATCTCTTTCTTCACTTGGCTTTTATTTTCTTCTTGAAATTGAGAGAATACATATGGGCCAGGAAAAGGAAAAGTCCACTATATTGTTTTATGGGCCGAGATACATAAATGGGCCAGTAAAAGGAAAACTCTTTGCATTCTCATGTCGTTTTTTTCTTACATCTTCCAAGTTGGTTTTGTTTTAACCCAATGTGTGTTCTCCCAATAGGCTGTATTATGAAGCCACATGTAGAAATTAGGAAACTTTTTTTTTTTTGAAAAAGTAAATTAGGAAATTCTTTGGTAAAAATATAAGGGCAATTCTCTCAAATATCTTTTTTAAAGTTTTTGCCACAAAAATAGCTTTCAAAAAAGAAAATGACCAAAATAATTTTTTTTTATTTTGAAATTTTTAATTTTTATTTTTCTATTTTTTAAAATTTGAAACCATATCTCCAAAACCTTACCCTTTAACTATAAATCCTAAGTTTAGATTAGTTAATCTTAAGATCATTTTTGTCATTTAATAAAATTTATTTTGGTCATTTTTTTCATTGAATACTATTTTTATGACAAAAACTTAAAAATGTTATCCAAGAGAATTTCTCAAAATAGAAATATAATGTACACTACTTTAGTATTTTGCTAACTACACTACTTTGTTGCCTCAGTATCTTTGGTTTACACAAACCAAAATATGATTTACACCTTGAATAAGCCTGAACCGAACCAAAATGTTATGTGTGACTAGTGTGACACACTGTCATTTAGACTATGATTATCCCCAGTTTCTTAATTGGATTCTTAGCTTCGGCTAAGAGACAATTTTTATTTTTTCTTAGATTTTAATTAAAAAAAGCTAAAACCTGTCTCTTAAATAAGAGATCTTAGAGTCGTCTCTTATCGAAAAGTGTAAAAAAAGATGTCAATTCATGAGTTAAGAACTTCCACTAAGAAACCAGGGTAATGCTTTTATTGGTTAACAATGCATTTACAAATAAACCCGGTTTGAAACCGTTTTAATACTAAACCCGGTTTGAACCAGATATTTAATCCGCGAAGACAAACACCGAAAGGGGCTAAAACCTTGTAATAAAAAAGCCGGCGAGGAGAGAGAGAGAGAGAGCTAAGAAGTTATCCGATTCAATCCGTCGGAGAATATGGCGGCTGCAGCTTGTGGGCAGCTGAATCTGGAGGAGCCTACTCCGATTCGAGGATCCCGCAGCGTCGATTGCTTCGAGAAGCTCGAGCAGATCGGCGAAGGCACTTACGGGTAACTCTCCTTCTTCCTCTTCTTCTTCTCAATTCTTCTGATTTGGTTTGTGGGTTTCACATTCTGATTGTAAAGTTCAAATTTTTATCTGTAAAAATTGTTCCTTTATGTGTCAATTGAGTTCTCTGAACATGTGAATAGAACATCCCTCAGGCTTAGATCTGTGTTTTGTTTTTGTATTTTTGGCAGCCAAGTTTACATGGCGAAAGATATCAAAACTGGTGAAATCGTGGCATTGAAGAAGATCCGTATGGATAATGAACGAGAAGGGGTAAGCACTAAGCAGCTACATTTAGACACTAACTAGGCTTTAGATAAGTTCATAATGTCTTATAAATCACTTGTTTGCTTGATAGTTTCCTATAACAGCTATCCGGGAGATTAAAATCCTGAAGAAGCTCCATCATGAAAACGTCATCCACTTGAAAGAGATTGTCACTTCTCCTGGTAATTAATTAATAAATAACACTTGTCTCATCATGAAAGAGGCGTTTTAGTTTTGATACTTTTGTTGCTGTTTTTGTCTTTACAAGGTCGAGATAGGGATGATCAAGGGAAGCCAGGTTATTAGTTGAAACTTATCCAAGATCTTTATAGCTTTATAGATATCTATTAACACTCTTTTATTCCTGTTTATTATAGATAATAACAAATACAAGGGTGGAATCTACATGGTCTTTGAGTACATGGACCATGACTTGACCGGACTCGCTGATCGCCCTGGACTCAGATTCACTGTTCCTCAGATCAAGGTATTTTGCATGGTTGTTGTTAGCCTTTGCAAAACCTTGCTTTGTTCTGAATTTGTCTGACATGTCAACATATGTAAACAAAAAAGTGTTACATGAAGCAACTTCTCACTGGGCTTCATTATTGTCATGTGAATCAAGTGCTTCACCGTGATATAAAAGGTGACTAATCCCAAAAATTACATTTTGGTTGTCTCAACCTTTAAGTTGCTAAGTTTAACACATTTATCTTTGGTGCAGGATCTAATCTACTTATTGATAATGAGGGAAATTTAAAGCTTGCGGATTTTGGGCTTGCACGGTCTTATTCTCATGATCATAGTGGGAATCTTACTAACCGTGTCATCACATTGTGGTATAGGTATGTGTATCCCTACAAAATTTGAAGCTGTATATATATAAAGTGAGAGCAATGTTCAAGAAATCGCTAGGCGGTGGTTAGACATTGATATTTAGGCGGGCGCCTAGGCCGATTTTTTTAAAAATCAGTTCGTTCATACCCGATTATCGATTTTTAGAACACTTGAGTGTTGCTTATTCATGCATAATGTGTTGGTTATTGCCTCAGGCCTCCTGAGTTGTTGCTTGGTGCCACAAAGTATGGACCAGCGATTGACATGTGGTCTGTTGGTTGCATATTTGCTGAGCTTTTGAATGGTAAACCAATCTTGCCTGGCAAAACTGAGGTCAGTGTGTCCATCTAACGTTAGTAGACTCTACTTTGATGTTGTTTCCACTTACAATCGTTTTACTCAAATGTTTTGTTTTTGTACAGAGTGAACAATTGAATAAGATATATGAACTCTGTGGATCACCTGATGAGAACAACTGGCCTGGGGTTACGAAGATGCCTTGGTATAACCAAATGAAATCGTCTCGGCCTTTGAAGAGACGTGTGAGAGAGGTGTACCGACAGTAAGTATATAGTTGCAACACTTCTCTTTGATCAAGGAGAGATCTCATTGTGGCTTTTTTTCTCTTGTGCTATAGCTTTGATCGCCATGCTCTTGAGCTGCTGGAGAAAATGCTGGTGCTTGACCCGTCTCAGAGAATATCCGCAAAGGATGCTCTCGACGCAGAGTACTTTTGGACTGACCCGTTGCCGTGTGATCCAAAGAGGTAATTAAATTCTCCAATTTCGTTATTGTTTATGATAACTCGTTACAATGTTACATGTCTCTTAAACAGTCTACCAACATATGAGTCATCACACGAGTTCCAGACAAAGAAAAAGCGGCAACAAATGCGTCATAACGAGGAAGCCGCCAAGAAACAGAAACTCCAGCATCCTCAGCAGCAGCAACACTCTCGTTTGCCCCCGCAGCAACACGGCGTTGGTCAGTCTCACGCCGCTCCGCATTGGCCTGTCGGACCAAACCACCCTATTAACAACGGACCACCACCACAACTACCTGCTGGCGGACCTAGCGGCCACAATTACTATCAAAAGGCCCGTGTTGGTGGTGCACCTGGTCCAAACAGGTACCCTCCTGGCGGAAACCAAACCGGTGGTTATAATAATAATCAGAGCCGTGGAGGTTACAGCAGCGGATCGTATCCTCCACAAGGTCGAGGTGCTGCACCATATGGCGGCGCTGGTCCTAGAGGACCTAGCGGTGGCTATGGTGCTGGACCACCTAACTACTCACAAGGTGGTGGTGGTCAGTACGGTGGCTCTGGAAGAGGTCAGAACCCAATGGGTGGTGCTAGAAACCAACAATATGGATGGCAACCGTAAACACTCTAATGTGGTGTGGTCTTGACTTTGATGTCTCAAAGGCAATTGTGATTCTAGTGATGAAGACTTATCTTGGAGAAGACAAGAATCTGTGATGTTGTATTTCCATGTCTTTATGGCATTTTCCCAAACATTGTAGTGAATATGTATGTTTAGATATTGTTTACACGACCAAGCTTTTATAAATCAGAACACAGGAAACCAAATTGGAGTTTCCTTATCTTTATTATATTTCTCAATGTTCTAAAAATCTGGGCAAATGGACCATGACCGAACGACTTTGTTAAAATATAATTTATACAATTCAAATCGAGTTAAACCGTTTTAAATTAGTGATTTAAAATTAAATTTAAATTAATATAAATATATCTAAACTGATTTAACTTAGTCTAAATTGATTTAAATTAAATAAAAAATATTAGTATAAATCAGAAAATTTATCTAATTTATTTTTATATATATAATTTTTATAATTGATAAAAATAATTTTATAATTAAAGTCAAAATAAAAATTTTAAAAGTAAACGTAGAATATATAAAAAAAAACAAATCAATGAAGCGCCTAAGTTACATCATAAGATTTTTTGAACTTTTTTTTTGCAACAAGTTGTTTTCATAAACAATATGCCAAGTAAAAGTGGGTACAAATCTTCAGATTCAGAGTAAAAACCCAAAAAAAAAGAAACTCTCCTCAAGAGTAAAAACTCTCCTCAGGCCAGCTATTGTGCTGATTCTACCTTCATGACAACTTTCATGAACTCATACACAAAGTAACTAATCGCTGCTGAAGGCAAAACCTGCAATTACCAGAGGATTATTAACAAACCTGTAAGTAAAATTTTAAAAGATTAATAGTTAAAGGAATCATACCTGCAATAAGCTAGGAATCAAGCCAGCATATAGAGCAGGAACACCACCATGTTCAACTATCTTCACACAAGTAGCCACCGCGCTCAACTTCCTCTCATGCGACTGCATCTGCAAATGCCTTCTCACAACTTCAAACGGATAAGTCGCTGCTTCCGAGCACGCCCCAGCGACTGCTCCGTACAACAAAGTCCTCATAGGACCAAGCTCGAGCTGATCAAAAGCATTCAGCTCATCGCCTTCTTGTCTCACGTGTTCAAGCCGCTTCTTACCTTCCGGCGTATGAAGGTAAGCTGACTTCAAAAAATCATAGACGCCGTAGAACACAGCTCCCGCAGGAGCCATGCTCACAAGCGAAGGCACAAGACCTTTGTATAGCGAGAAGAAACCTTCTGTCTGAACCATGTGACGGAACGCGCCGACCACACCGCCTAGTGCCTCTCCGCCAGGTGCAACCATAACCGTTCTCACGGTATCTAGCGGTAGACAAAGCAAGCTAGCTGTTACTCCGGCGATAAACCTCTCGAAGTTAGTGGTTTCTTCGTTCCCGGAGAGTTTCAGAAGCTGGCCTCTGTATGTGTCATATGCGTAGAAGTTGATGGACTTGAAAGGAGCGGTCCGGAGAATGTTAACCAAGTTCCCTTTCCAGAATCCTCTAACGCCTTCGGTTGTTGCGATCATCTGAATGAGTCCAAGAAGGTTTCGTTGCTCTCCACGGACTATGTACTCTAGCTTCATCCGCTCAAGTGGTGCAATGCAAGTTCTGCTCAAACCAACAAAGCCTATAACCCAATGAGCCACCCCAACTTCAATAACCAAATTAATACTAAGCAATGTTTTAAAAACCAGTTATATCCAAAACAATTTTCTTAAAATCCGATTTATGCGATTTTAAATCGGTTTAAACAGTTATAAATCCATTAAAATTAGTTTAAATCGATCTAAATTAATATAAATCTGTTTAATCAAATAATAATATTAGTACAAGTCCATAAATTTGTCTAAAATATATTTTTGTACATCTAATTTTTATAATTAAGCAAAATAATTTTATAATTAAAAACTAAAATATCTAACATAAATGTAAATATATTAAAAAATATTAATATTCTTTAGTCTACTTATAATCCCGTTAGTTCTCTAAGCGAATTAGTTACAGGGCTAGTGATTTCTTGAACATTGATACTTAGTAAGCAACCATAACACACTAGAAAGTCTACACCTATAGACTAACTATTGAACTATAATGATACAAATCTAATATAAAACCTCTCATGAGTATCAAAGTAAAGAAGAGAAAGAGAGAGACCCTGAAACAATGGCAGCAAAAGCTCCAGCCCATAGATGCTTGGTGGTGTTGAGAGCAGCTCCTTATCCGTTCTCCGTAACACTTAATCTTCTTCTCCCCGGCTTCTTGGATCAACACAGAGTCTTTCAACTGAAGAGACTTATAGCCGTTTTGACCATTATACCCTTCACTTTCTTTTTTCTTTATAGATAAACTGACTGACAGAAACAGAGGTCCTCTGGTCCTGTCTCGTCTCCTAAGTTTCAAAAAACTCGACTTTCCGACAAAACGCATCGAACTGACTGTACAGTTCTTACAGGGAACGAACGAGACAGACGAAGAAGGAACAGATTCGTCGAGAAACAATCCTCCGTGATCTGATGATTCTGATCTGATTGTGTCAGCAAGGCATCGATCAAGGCCACACATTTTTATTGAGTTTCAATTAGAAAGCCTTCTCAAGCGTCAAGCTTTAAGCTTTCATCTATGTCACTGCTCACTACTACCATTGTTCTCAGGAGAAGAGAATATTAGGTGGTGCCTTTTTCTGGTGACGATGAAAATATTGTTGACACATCATCATTCGTTTTCTATGGTTTAATGTGTCTAATATTGTGGGCCGAACTTAAGCTTCCAGCCCGTTAGTATCCGCCTTGCACAGTTCACAATACCATGAGAACTGAGAAAGGACATGGAATCAAAGAGCTAAGGATTGGTAAAGAACATAAAACTTGGATTCAGATCGTTACATAGACTCGTTTCATGTATTAAACTATGGATGTAATAATAAAAATTCAGAGATGTGGATGAAGTTGAGATTGAGCTCGCTCAGCTTGACAAAAGGTGGAAGTGAATCAAAACCTCCTATCAAGTACGAGAATATGGAATGAAAGACAGTTTGAGAGAGAGGAAAGCATGGCTGTCGAAGCCGTGACTCCTATCACTAATTATTGTCTTTATTACCATTGAAAGAGTATCTAGTCTCTACCTTTGTTTCATTGGTTTGGGATTCAATATTTTAGGAAGCTTGTTTCTTGTAAACTTTTCCTAGCTATAAAACCGTCGGTCTTATTCTTATAATAGTTCATATTTTAATTTGAAAACCTTTATAATAATAAAAATTCTTCTTGATGGTCCAAAAATCACTTTCATTTTGATATTCAGTTAGCAGCTAGCTTGTGAATGGAGAAGATGGAAATGTTCAAACAAATCCTGGAGGCTTCATAATTCAGATTTTGAACGTGGCTTGATGAATCCGAATCTTTTAGTTTTGAGTATTTGTATCACTGCAGCTTGTTCTGTTTGACTTGATTATTCAGACTATATTTGATTAGTAATATTAAGTGGTAATTATAAAGCAACCAAGACTCCGTGGCCCAATGGATAAGGCGCTGGTCTACGAAACCAGAGATTCTGGGTTCGATCCCCAGCGGAGTCGCTTCGTTTTTGTATTTACTTTTTTTTCCCCTGTCTTCGACGCTTCTATACGTGTTTTTAATCTGGGAATAAAAACTTTCGCAGATAAACTAAACCTAATTTGCTGTACTACATATATACATACCTGTATGGCATCTTAACTTTTTCTCTTCTTAATATAAATTAGTTTAATCTAATTTGAGTAGACGAAATAACTGCTCCCCTTTCAGACGTCAGCTTTACAGCCAAACAGAACTACATGCAAAGTTAAGAAATGAAAATCTCGTTTTTGAAATATTTTTTTAATATATCGGCCTTCAGTTTTTTTTATTAAATCAATTATTAATACATATCAACTCCATTAAGTAAAGCGTTACTCATCATCATCATTCATCAGCAATTCAGCATCATCTCTTTCCACATCGTATACGGTATATCTTTCCATATATACCATTTAAGTAATACTAACAGTTAAGAGAATGATTAAAAATGTATTGGCTCAATTATTTAAACTAGTTACTTGTATATAATATAGTAAGTTATATTATATGCGACTAGAATCCAGATGTTTAGTTCTCTTAGAAGTTGGATTATTTTTGAAAGAATTTCGGGGAAATTTCAGTTTTACCACAAATTTTATATTATTTTATAAAGTTATTTTAAAGTATAATTATTTTCATAAATATCTTAAGTTTGTAATTAAAAACCGTTTAAATCAATAATTTATATAAAAATATATAAAAGTTTATAAACTCAACTCCACAGCTAAATAAAATCCTAAAAAAAATAATATTTAAACCATAAATTTAATGTTTAAATATTTTTGATTGAATGTATTTCTGAAAATTGGTAACCAAATTATAATATTTTAAACAATTTTTCAAGATTTTTTAAACTTAACTTAGTATTATACTCCTTTTGAAATTTGATCTTAATTATAGCCTTTTCTGAGAAACTTTCTTTCTGAAATTATGATTGCTTGCGGATCAGTTTATACTTAGCTTGATTCATTTTCATTAAACCCAAATTTGAATTGCTTACTATTTATTAATTTTTTAAAATATACAGATATAAGTGTCATAAAATAAGGCATTCCTCTTTTCTTTAAGCAAAAAATAAGCTATTATTAGAAAACTATCTGCATACTGGATTATTTAAACTATTCTTAAATGCTTTTAAATTACTTTCTTATTTCATAAATAACTCTCTTTACATTATTTAAGTCAGAAGACGTGCCTCTGCATTGCATCCATTACAACTACAGACAACGAAAAGAGAGAGAGAGAGAGAGATCAAGTCTGAACCCAACAATGGCGTCTCTCAAAGTCCCTACCAACGTTCCTCTTCCCGAGGAAGACGCCGAGCAACTCCACAAGGCTTTTGCAGGTTTGTCTATCTTTCTGTCGATAGATTACTTTGGTGACTATGGATGATTTACTTAGATCTTTTGTACTATTTTCTCTATGATCCTCTTCTTACACTGATCTATACTGTTCTTAAATTGCAAGATCAGGATCGTATCTATGCATCTACTCATGATAACTTTGTTTTCCAAATGTTGTTTTTGGTTTTGGTATGAAACACAGGATGGGGTACCAACGAGAAGCTGATCATATCAATCCTAGCTCACAGGACCTCAGCACAACGCAGCTTAATCCGCAGCGCTTATGCCGCTGCTTACAATGAGGATCTCCTCAAGGCCTTAGACAAAGAGCTTTCTAGTGACTTTGAGGTTATATATAATTACCCTCTCTTTTAAGATATATTGGGAACATATAGGATATTTAAAAAGATTATTAATATTTCAATATATAATTACCCTCTCTTTTATAATTGATTTAATAGTTATTAATTTATAATTTTAATGATATTTAAAAATAAAAAGTAATTTTATGTGATTTTACCTAATTTATTTTTGAAACGGATAGAGTGAGTAATACTAATTAGGTTGTTTTTTAACAGCGAGTTGTCATGTTGTGGACTCTTGATCCAGCGGAGAGAGATGCTTTCCTTGCTAAAGAATCTACCAAAATGTTCACCAAGAACAATTGGGTTCTTGTTGAAATCGCATGCACTAGGTGTCCTCTTGATCTTTTCAAGGTCAAACAAGCTTACCAAGCACGTTACAAGAAATCTCTAGAGGAAGATGTTGCGCAACACACATCTGGTGACCTTCGTAAGGTATATTATATTCTATTGAACGGTCTGCTTGATTGTTTCGAGTTAATGACGTTTTGTTCGTTGTTGTAGCTCTTGCTTCCTCTTGTTAGTACTTTTAGGTACGAAGGAGATGAGGTGAACATGAGGCTTGCAAGATCCGAAGCTAAGTTACTTCACGAGAAGGTCTCAGAGAAAGCCTTTAGTGATGATGACTTCATCAGAATCTTGACAACAAGAAGCAAAGCACAGCTCGGTGCAACTCTTAACCACTACAATAATGAGTACGGAAACGCTATTAACAAGGTAAAACTTAAACGGACTAATAAAATTAAGTATCTAGGCTCAGTTAGCAAAAACCCAGTTAATAATTAATATATAATATTTTATATTTAATATAAATATAAAAAAATTATGATAATAATTCCATCAAAAAGATATAAAAAATACTAGTTCGGAACGCTTATATGTGTCGAGTTTTGCAGCACTTGAAGGAAGATTCAGATGATGAGTACCTGAAGCTACTAAGAGCTGCGATCACGTGTTTGACATACCCTGAGAAGCATTTTGAGAAGGTTTTGCGTCTAGCAATTAACAAAATGGGGACTGATGAGTGGGCACTAACCCGAGTTGTGACTACACGAACTGAAGTTGATATGGAACGTATCAAAGAGGAATATCAACGAAGGAACAGCATTCCTTTGCACCATGCCGTCGCTAAAGACACTTCTGGTGATTATGAGGATATGCTTGTTTCTCTTCTCGGACATGGAGATGTT
Source organism: Brassica rapa (assembly GCF_000309985.2). Classification (NCBI taxonomy): domain Eukaryota; kingdom Viridiplantae; phylum Streptophyta; class Magnoliopsida; order Brassicales; family Brassicaceae; genus Brassica; species Brassica rapa. The sequence goes on from NC_024796.2 coordinate 30,850,705, forward strand.
TGAAGAAACTGGTTTAGTTTCCGTGTTCCTCCCTTCTTTTATGCTTTAATTGGTTTGTTTTGAATAAAAGTACCCTGAAACTGGTTTCTGTTACTATCTATCAATGTTATTTGAGTTTGTTTCATCAATGCAATCTAAAGCAAAATCTTCGTAATCTAAGCAAGTGCAGCTAAAATAGTCTTGTAAACATCCAATGTGGGAAGTAAAAAAGGTCTTTTTGAATTTTGAAAAACACTCCCAGGCACGGGCTTGGAGTCACTTCGCAGATCCATGATTCCCGGCGCCGGTGATGCGTATTCTCGCCGGCGCTGGTCACCCTCGACAACGCTGCTTCTCTCTACTGTTATCTCTTTGTCCATCGTTCACTTTGTTCCTCTTTTGATACGAGTTCGTAATGTTATGCTCAGCGTAGGAAGGGACTCTCGACGGATCTTTTGCTGGAGATAAGCGCCTCGGCTTCTCGTCTTCTTCACAGTCCTCACGTCGTCTCGCCCTATCTGGTGGGTCGTCTCTCCAACAACGAATCGAGAGGACTCTCTTGCCACTGCTGCTCTCGGGTTATCGGAGACAAGCTCCAGTGAACTCCCCTCTAACTGCCCCAGACATGTCTCGATTTTGCAGATCCGAAGAACCTTCTGGTTCTCTTGGTCTCTCATCATTTGGTGGCTCCTTCGTGTGACGTCGTCAACCTTCTCGTTTTAACTATACTCAAGCCGAGGACTCTTGAATTTTTTGTTGTCTCGTTTGATGGTTTGAAGCTCACCAGAGCCGGGTCTAGCGTCAATTCACCTGCTCCTCTCTCATCAATTTATGTTAATCCGGCGACCGATGTAGGTGGAACTCCACTCCGGCGACCAGATCTGTTCCTTAAAAGTTTGAGAAGACAAGCATCCTCCAGCGACATTCCTCTTCCCCGCTCCATCCTCTCCATCCTCCATGTTTGGCCTCCTCCACCCTTCAGATTGTGTAAACTTGGTTTAAAACGATTGCATGAAGATCCATACCACCAACCACTGCAAACATACCTTCTATCACAGCGGTTTGCAAATTTGGCGTCCGATGTAGGTGGGAATTCACTCCGGCATACAGTTTTGAGCCATATGTTTATGAATATGACGTCTGATGTGAGTGGGAATCCACTCCGGCCTCCAGCTCTGAGCCATCAAAAGCTAGTAAGGCCAATTTGTCGGCGCATTATTCTCACCTCTTTTTCTGTTGTGGAGATCACTTTACTACCATGTCTCCCTTCTATGAATGGAGAAAATTTCTCAGATTCTTTTCCGAGCTTCAGTTGCAGTTTACTCACTGGTTTGTTACTTTATGGAGCGGTCCGTACGGGGCCTGAAGGTGCAATCGAGACTACTTCGGTTTTTCTTGTTGGTGAAGACTGTCTTTCAACGTCACTTGTGACTATCTCTCAACTATCCAACTTTGCCGTGGAAGCTTTATTGACGCATTCAAACTTGATATTGAATTCGCTGTCAACTTCATATGAAGATTTATTATGCTTGTTTCTAATTGCTATTATAGTTCATGAATTGTCCACAAGAGGATGTTTAGTTCTCTTTTGGCTTTGTAGTCCTTGCATTTGAGTTTAATGAAAGTTTGTGTTTCAAAAAAAAGTAGAAAAGCAAGTACAGCTTCCTCAATCTCTACTACTCCAACACACGCAAAGATTCTCCAGTCTCTTCTCTTTCTTTTTGATCAACCTCTTCTATATGTTTAATGCTTGGACCTTTAAGTATATATCGGTAGCTTTCAAATAAATATTCATTATAGTGTTGTATAACACACATGGGTGGATCAGATTCAGATCATGGTTGGTGTGCATATCCTCATATATCCAATGAAACTCAACTCTTGTGTTATGTAATACGATGATCTGTACAATAATATATAAGTGAAACAAGGTATGATCTTCTAAATCAAGATCTTATATCTAGAATCAAACTCCAAAATCTTTTAACTGGACCCACAATTTTTCTTTTTAATTTAGATGTTATGGCATGTGTCATAGAATCACTGATAATACTACACCAGAAAAGGTGTTATACTACATAAGGACATTCAAAAGTTCACTGATACTATACATCATTTTATTTTATTCTAATGATTATTACCAGTTATATATTCTTGTAGGTGGTAAATGGTAACTATGTGCATGAGGATCTAACCCCAAAAAAAAATAAAATCTGTTTGCATGACTGATGATATAGCATAATCAGGACTATGGTATCGATATGGACTTTGGACAATTACTCGAAAGGCTACATGGAAAAAGACATTGTAACCTCATGCTTGTAGGCCGGTTTTCAGTTGGCCCATTATTTCCCCCACCTTTCTGGCAGAGTTTTGTGACAACTTTCAAGTGTTTTTTTTTCAGTTTTTTTTTTTTTTTTTGGCAAAACTGTATGAATCTCTACCAAACATTATTGACTTTCAAATATTATAAAAATACTCAAGTTACCATTAGAAAAGAAGATTTTATGTGTTACATTGATCTAACTTACACATTTGAATATTTGATTACCTAGAGGAAAAAGAAGAAGTAAAAACAAGGAAACAAAATGAAACAATTACGTAATGAATTTCGAATAATCGTAAACAATTGACAACAACAATGAACAGTAATGTATTTTTTTGGAAACAATAAGAAATTCATTAAACCAGAAGAAAGTTCAGTGCAGAAATGAGGGAAGAAATAAAGTGTTCATTGCAAGTGCATCAGCTACATAATTAAAGATCTCTACGGATAAAAAAAATGAACAAAGGAAAAATAGAAAGATAGAGACTTGATATCTATGAAAAATCCAGAGAGTCCTACCGGATAAGAAATGTTAGACTAGAAGCAAATTTAAAAAAAAAATTGGCCATCTTCTGAAACATGAATCTAGGTTGCGGACAAAGAGAGTTAGTGGCCTTAAAGTTTTACCACTAGATCAAAGAAATTTTTTGAAAATATGTGGCTGAAATTGTTCTTATTATTAAGTAACCCGAAGCAGCGCTTCCTTGGCTTGGATTTAGGGCCGACTCAGCCACCGGATATTCTTTGAAATTGATATAATATGTAACACAAAGAGAAATCGTCACATATACCATATTCATATTACCTTTTTTTCATATTTACACTAATCACTTTTATGTTTACTTTTAGTGAAGAGTAAAAAACACTTATACTCTTACGGTTAACTAATTTATATTTAAGGTTTATAATTAAGGGATAGGATAGGGTTTTTGAAATATAAAATTTAGAATTCTAATAAATATATAAATAAATACTTTAAAATTATTTAAAAAAATTTGAAAATAGTTTCAAATTTAATTTCGATTTCAAAAAGAAATTTTGAAAAAAATATAAAAACATACTTTTGAAAAAAAAATTATAAAAAAGTTCGAATTTAAAAATGTATAATTCAAAATCATAAAAAAAATCATTTTTTTATTTTTTTATTTAAATAATTAATTTTTTTATTTTTTTTATTTAAATAATTATTATATATATAGCTAACAAAGGTATAATAGTCTTTTGACACTTAATGAATAAGGTATTTTTGAAAATATCAATTTAGTGGTAGTAAAGATGAAAAATGGTACTATGAAAGTGGTAAACATAAAATTCTTTATAACACAAATATCATATTTTGTGCTTTTAATTTCTTTTGATCCTCTTAAAACTTATACGATTGTTTCTCTTACTTGAGCCACCTTGAATGGAACTCGTAAGGTGGACCTAAGAGCACATGCAATGGTGTTACCCAAAAGGAGTCCTTAGAAAAAATGTATTTTGATTTTTTAAGTATTATTTTTTTTTTCTTATAAATTAAAAAAATATATATATCAACCAATCGTAGATCGTCACATGTCGTGAAAATTCGCAAATAGTGCAAGAATTCAATAAAAAAAAATCTTTATTTAAAGATTTTAATAATTGAATCCTTAATTTTTGGTGGGATCCATTGATTATTTAATTATTTTTTCCTTAAAAACTTCCCCTTGATAATTCTCATTGCAGATGCTCCGAGCCTTTTAACCAAATGAGCTACAAACCTACAAAATCTGGTTATACGGTTGCTTTAGTAACTTTATCTAAGAACACAAAAACGAGTAAGTTTAACGTATGCCCTCAAAATACAAAATCGGGTATCGCCCAAAACATTAATATAAATGTAAAGTATTCAATATTGAACAGATTTATCTCTAGTAAATGGATATTAAAACTGAAATATTTATATAGGAATATACGTATAAACCATTACAACAACCATAAGATTATTATTTATTTGTAGTGTTTAAATACTGAAGAATTTAGCCGGCCAACTGGAATTTCCACTTTAAAAAGAGACAAATCTTTTAGTTTTCGTCATACAAGATTCGATACATTTAATTACATAATTTCACATCTCTATCATAAATTATATTTCCTAATACCATCAAAGAATCGGTCCATCTACGTCTGATATTATAAAAGATTAATTCGTTTATTTATTTCCTCTTTTTAATTAATTATATATAACAAGCAGTAGACCATCTGAATATACATTAACAATGATATTACATATACGCAATACAAAGACAATTCACACGAAAATCAACTTCAATTTACTCTACATCTCATAAGTTATCATGCTTATGATCGATCACACAATCATTTCGTCTCATTTTATATTTTCTGTTATATTTTAGCTCTATTATTCTTATATACAAAACCCAAACATATTGATTTCACCCGCAACGAAAAATTATTATTATTATTATTTAGATGATACATAATCGATCAAATACGAACGGTTTTCTTGAATGCTCTAACGCCATTCTTCACTTTCCTCTCGTCCAGCTTAATTTGCTTCTCTCTGCACTCTAAGCTACAAAATGCATTGTCCCCTCTGCGAAAACATGACAATATAACATTTTCATATTAGATAAAATAATTTCATTAAACCATAACATAAGATATACAAAACATTAATATAAAAATATTTGAAGGGTTCGTTTAGAAGCATAAAGATCGTACCTATACATATAAATGTCACGACGATGGCATAGATTTCGATTGCAGAGGCTACAAGTCCTCAAGAAGTCATCATCGTTATTAGTAGCCATCATCACCGTCGGATTATGATGATGTTGATGCATGGTTAGATGATCAGACGGCTGAGATGCATGGTCATAGATCGTGGCTATATCGTCTGTGATCATTAGCATGCTTGTTGTTCTCTTAATCAAAGAGCCATGACGCTTTCCCAAAACCATTATCTATCTCTCTCTCTAAGAAGAAGATGAAGAAGAAGAAGAAGAAGAAGTGTGAAGTGATGGGAAGAAGAATCAAAGGGGAGAATGAAGAAAAGAAAACACAAGAGGACACAAGAGGATATTTAAAAGAAAAAAAGTGAAAGAATCTAACAACAGAGATAATATTGTTTTATTTTTATAACATTTCTTTGATTAATTTTTCTAATCATAACTATTTTTGTATGTATAGAAATTCATATTGGTGTAACCGTGTAAGTAACGAACAGAGGACACAAACCATATAAAAGAGTTAACTAAGACAATCAAACTTCATAATAAAATTAATTTTCATACCCGTTTTTGTCCCACTAATCATTCAATCACATCCGTAAATTATTCAATCAACACCCAATAATATTAAATGTTACAAATAACCAAAACTTTAGTGAATTTTATTTTTAAATAAAAGATGTAATTCAAGTTCGGTCTGGTTTGGTATAGAGCTGGTCTATAGTGTACCGTACTATTCAAATCAAACATGTAAACATGTCGGTTTTCTTTACATTTGTCAAATTAACCACTAACCAAATCACAATCACATGGGTACTCTAGTGGTAGGCGGACTACGAAAAGATCTAAGTTCAAAGCAACTCCCACAATACTAAACTTGTGTGGCCACACGTATACGAAGCTATGCTTTAAACCTCGGTAAAAATTAATCTGTGAATCGCACCATTCTTTAGAGATTAATCTGAGCCTTTAGGATATCTCTAAGATTAAACAAAAAAACTGCTAACCAAATCGTAACTAGATTCAACAATGTAATTATACAAACCGAGCTGTATTGAGTTGGATTGATTATGGCAACTTCTCAAATTTATGTACAACTTTATAAAAGCAAAAATATCAACCAAAATGTAAGAACATGATATCATAAGCATTAGGAACAGGACAAAAGTTAGTGTGGAAATGTCAATGGATTAATGCGTCACCAATGTCCAAAAACTTTTCGGCGCATCAGCCTCATTCTTATTAGCTGCAGTGTCTATTTCCCCAAATATCAGTTTTCTCTCCTCTCACACCTTGTTTTTTGTTTTTAGCGAATTGTTGGAGAAAATAATATCATTAGATAGATACTCGAGTTTGAGTGCACTATAGTGTATATGATCTTTAAGAAAACAACTATACAATATGCACCACTTTAAAAGTTTGAGTGCACTATAGACTGTTTTCTGTTTTGAAGGATTTTATTACTCTATTGTATTACTAAATATAATTATAACTTTTTAGTTGTGGGTCAAAAATTTAAGGAAAACTTCTTATATACCAGAAATATCAAGTTAGTCTTATGTATATTATTAAGTACAATCATAATGTTATATCATAAAACTCATAAAGTTATATCATTAAAAATCAGACATCCCTACAATTGTAAGAACTTTTTGTTACATCAACTTTGTGATTAATAATTTTAAATAGGTTAAAGTATTGAATAAATGAACGGAGACTCGGTGAATGGTACATGAGGTAAGCTATAAAGTTAAAACCTATATTGTGAGAGCACAAAAGGACAAAGGTATCAACAATGGAACCCATCAAAGGGCCAATAATTTCCATGAATCTCGACCCTTATAAGAATAAATAAAAAAAGGTAAAACAGGTGTTTGGTTCTGTGCCAATAGATTCCATTTTTCTTATTATTTTAGCTTTTGCACAATTCAAATATAAATAGTTGATGTTTCCTACCAACTTGAATGAAAAAGCATCTAGACAAGTGTATGGTGGTTGTGTACCACTCTAGTTTTCACCTTTATCATTCTAAGAGAATCCCACTTATGTATATATTTCCTAGATATTATAAGTTTTAACATTGTATCAAAAGCAGTAAAACATTATTTTCTAGATTTGACAGGGGGATATCCACGTTCTCTCTATTGAATGGCTTAATCATGAAAATTTCCCAGTACATTTAACTTACGCAAGTGATTCCTCACTAAGATAAGAACTCGAAAGGTACATTTAACTTACGCAAGTGATTCCTCACTAAGATAAGAACTCGAAAGCTGTTAGATTCGGGTTTGTTATGAGCTTCTAATTTAAAACCAATTGGCAATGAGTGGATTGACCCTAACCCTTTATATAGTAGTAGATTAATTCTTATATTTTCGATGTGGGATTTTTCTCATCAATACCCTCCATCACGCTCAGACATCTAGGTCTGAAGCGTGGACAATGTGAAAACAACATCCACAGAGTGGCCAACATCGGTATAGTAGTAGTAGCTGTAGTAAATTAGGTCAAAGGATCTTATGGCTCTGATACCATGTTAGATTCGGGTTTGTTATGGGCTTCTAACTTAAAACCAATTGGCAATGAGTGGATTGGCCCTAACCCTTTATATAGTAGTAGATTAATTCTTATATTTCCGATGTGAGATGTTTATCATCAATAAAAGCAACTTTAAAATCTTGCGTATGACACAAAAATCAAAACTGTAAATAGTAAACATCAAAACCCTAGATGGAGATGAAGGGAGTACCTAATGTATGCATTTAGATTAAAGAAGTAAGAGTTCCTCTATATTTTGATTATACGTCGAGATATGAATCATGGCCAGGAAATAATTAAACCTAAGAGTATAAAATTTCTAGGTGTATGTGCAAGGTTCAGCTATCAAAACATTTGTGTAAGCATAATTTACATAGATCATATATACTGTACATAAATAAACTGAAATCACGATTAGTTCACTATTGATTTGCTAAATGAGATACGGAATTGAGCAGAGTCGTTTTGATAAATTAAAATGGGCTGTACTGATGTGGGTCTTACTTTTGAGTGAGCCCATTTCGGCTCGCACTATTATTTGGTTCGAGTCAGATCACCTGATGGTGGTAAATTATTAAACGACGTATGTGCATACGATCCGTAGACTCATGGTAATGAAGCAACATATGCTAAAGAGACCACTAAACAACAAAAAATCCAGACGCATAAGAATCAAAATTATCTACAGTATAAAAACTTAGAATGGTGGATTATGAAAAAGTTACCGTTAGTATTATAATAGTGAAAATAGCTTTAAGAAATATAAGATAATAATGTTAATCAAAAACATCGAGAAAATAATGTAGTCACCTTATTCTTAAATCATCAATTTCCCAAGTCCTTACTTCAATAAAACGTAAACCATCTCAAAATTTTATAATTAAATGGTAATCAGACCGGACCAACCGGTGGGAATAACAGTCAACGGCGCTCGCTGGGAATTCAACATGCGTAAATACTCTTACTCGAAACGCATCGTTTCAATTAATTGCTTTTATTTTATTTTCTCTATCGTTTAACAAAAGAAAACAATCTTCTGACATTAGATTTGTTATCTGTCCAAAGAGCAAAAACCAAAAAAGGAAAAAAAAGATAGAAATAAACGAATCAAAAGAAGCAAAAACATTGAGAGTCTCTTCGGACATCAGACTCAAATTAGGGCATAAAGCCTTGTCGGAAGAAGCAGCCATGGGGAGAAGAAAAGTAGAGATCAAACTAATTGAGAACAAAAGTAGTCGACAAGTCACTTTCTCTAAACGACGCACTGGTCTCATCGAGAAAGCTCGACAGCTTTCAGTTCTCTGTGAATCATCCGTCGCTGTTCTCGTCGTCTCCGCCTCTGGAAAACTCTACAACTCCTCTTCCGGTGACAAGTAAGCTATTCCGGGTCTCTCTCCTGTTTTCTTATTTATTACCCTCTTTGTTTAATTACTTTCTAGATATAGAAACTTCAAATCTAGGGCTTTTCGTTTTCTTCAAATTAACTGAGATTTTCTCTTTGTTTTACTGATGACGGCTGCCTATGCGTGAGCTAAAGCCTAATTTAAGATTAAACATTGTGGTGGCCTAGATATGTTCTTGGTGTTCGTTTTTTTTTTCATTTTTAATACGAATTTTTATTTTTATTTTACCTTTATTATAACAAATTTTAATATTGCATGTGAAATCAAGAAATTTTTCTACACGTGGTGATACGTGCTCAGTGTTGTTTAAGTAATATTTGTATCGCTGCTTCATCAGTTTTTCACTTTTAATTTTCAATTTTTATATAAGAATTAAACAATGTACATTGTTAAATTTTGAGATTTGTTTTTTTATTCAATATTGTAATGCACTTCCAGTAGAATTGTTGAGGGATTAATTGGGGTTACTGATCAAGAATCTTTGGTTTAAATTGGATTCCCTTTGTTCAATTATTCACCTTAAATTATTGTTGACTATTTGTTTTGTAATGTCTCTGTGATTGATTTGTTGATGAATCCTTTAAATGTCATGTTTGGTTTGTAAAACACTGACTAATTCAACATAGGTACTTGTCACACATGCTACATTACTTATCTAATTGGATATCTGTTTTCGCCCTTTAACCTTGATCGGTGTGTGCATATGACACCATCCAAGATATATATGTCTAGATTTATAGCGCCCTTTTGTTCCTTTTCTTCATGCAATTAATTGTCTAGTTTTGGGTTTGTTTGCTAAGTCTACGGTCATCATACATATTTATGTGGCAGTAGCAGTGGCCTAGTGGGTTCACTCAGTAGAAAGCCATCGTTGTTTTTTCCCGATAAGAATGAAACATCTAAGCTACAACAATTTTTAGCGGGTGTTAAATTCTTCTCTATCTCTAGTAGTGGAAGTTCCTAATTAAAAACATACAAAACCTTTTGGCGTTTTCCTATATATCTAGAAGAAATAACAATGAGCCATTGACAGTGCTTGTCAGATCTAAAGCTTAGGGAATCTTAAAAATGGATGAGAGCATTTGTATAGTAGAAAATTGAATTGTAACTCTCATCAGTGCATATGAATATCTCTTTGTAGTTCCTTCGCACTGCATTGATACTTAATTCCACTAAAGCTTGATCATGAAAGAAGTTATTGTGAACCTTATCTATTTGCTTCCATTTTACAATAGTCAAACTCTAGTTATAGCTAGTTTCTTTGGTTGTTTCTCTTGGGAGTATAATGTAATCGCACTTTTCAAAGTGTGTTGACTTTGAGATTAGGATTCTTATATGCCTTATTAATTGCACAGTTTTTTCTTTGTGATTAATAGTTAAGTTTCACAACTTTGTATGTCAGTGAAGATAAAGTGAATCAAAGCCAAACTATTTTTGAATTCTTGCAATAGATCATAGACATAACAAATTAGGATTGCAGCCGTGACCTTACCTAAATTGCTAAACCCGCTTTCTTGGCTTATCCTTTATGTAGTGCTTTTTCCACACAACCTTTATCCAAAGGTTTTGTTTTCAATTCTCCAATTCAGCTGAATATATGTTTTAAAGTTTAAGTACTAGATAGGTGTGGGACTTGGACTCCATACTTGGAGAACTATGGGAAGCTAACCCATTGGTATTTATAGTATAGCAACTAGCTGAACCTATTTCTGTAGTAATTTAAAGCGATATACTACAATTTTACTTTTGTTAAATCCTTTCATTTTTCTGTAATGATATTACCCATGTATGTGCATGGACATGGTAACAAAAGAGAATATAATAAATGGAAAAGCAAATTTAAATGGACAATGCAAAAATATAGTGATAGTAAACAAACCTTTTTGTGTTTTTTTTATTTAAGCAACATACAACATTTTTTTTATGTAGAAGCCTAGTTAAGTTGTTCTAATGTAAACTGATGTCATATTCATATACAACATTTATGTATAATAGCATTTTCTCTCCCTTTCACTCTCTCTATTAAGGCGCTGGCGATGCTCTTTCTAACTCGTGAAATGTTTTTTTCATGAATTGGCTCTGATACTTATTTTTTGTTTTGTTCTGTTCTTGATATCTCCAGCATGACCAACATCGTCGATCGTTATGAAATACAACATGCTGGTGAACTTAGAAGCTTGGTAAGTTAGCTGAGAACATCATTTAAGTCTTTATCTAGACGTGGTGGTTGATGTCATGAAAGGATCAAAGTGCTGGTTGCGTCTGAGATAAACTCGATGTTTTTGAACTTTTCATAGCGAGACAATTTCTAGGGCTCAAAATATTTCAAACCTTTCCCATTATTTTTTTCACGTGTAGGATCTTGCGGAAAAAACTCGCAATTATCTTCCACACAAGGAGTTACTTGAATCAGTCAAAAGGTTAGCACTAAGACGCCTTTTCCCCTCTTCATCTGATCAAAAAGTTTTTTTTTCTTTGTCTGCGTATGATTATGCAGCAATCTTGAAGAACCAAATGTCGACAGTGTAAGTGTAGATTCTCTAATTTCTCTGGAGGACCAGCTCGAAACTGCTCTGTCTGCCACTAGAGCTAGGAAGGTATATATGCTGCTACGAAGTGAATGAACCGATTATTACATAAAATCTTCTGTCTAGTTAGTTTTCTAAGAATGATCTTTGGACCGTACTTGACCAGTATGACATAGTTTATTAATGTCATGTTGCAGACAGAACTAACAATGGAGTTTGTGAAGATGCTTCAAGAAAAGGTTAGTGAATTGGTTTGACTTTGGATGTATCTTTTGGTCTTGTCTTAGTCCCTGAATTGTTTTTTGGCTTGTTAAGTGATATTCAAATGAGAAGAAAAAAGCTTTGTTGAAGTCTTCATCAAATGTGACTTAACCTTAGTGGATCACCCAATCTATGATGAACTTTTCTATTTTGGAAAAAAAAAAATTGTCTGCAGATGGCTTGAAAACATGTTAGAGACAGACTAATGGACTTGTTGATCATGTTCAAATAGGAGGAGTTGCTGAGAGAAGAGAATCTGGTTTTGGTTAGCCAGGTAACAATAGTACTATTCGTTATGCTTGTAGATACTAATTAATAACTTTATATTTTTATATGCATATATAGATAGACATTAGACAGATATGCTCCCAAAATTTATATTTCTTGTTAAGCTTTCACTTATTTAGTTCCGGGAGGATGCTGACAAAAAAAAAGTTCCGGGAGGATAAGAATGCAAGAATGTATCTTACAGGACTCAATTTTAAGTTTTAAAATTTGGCAAAAGACATTATGCTTTTAGAATTCTGATTTTCTTGTCCTGGTTAATAGAGAAGAATTCTTTTTAGAAAGTACCAAACGGATGCAATAGTTGCACAATTTTCGGTTAAATCCATCCCTTATCTTTTTTTAAGTTACTGCACAATAGCTATTATAAAATCGTAATTAATTTGTTGTTAATATAAATCTGTAGAAACAAACAATCTAAGGAATTTTTCTTACAGATAGGGACGACGAACGGAAGGAGAGAGAACAATTCACCTGTAAATAGCTCCGGCATCAATCCTCCGGAAACTCTCCCGCTGCTCAAGTAACTTCCGTGATCCAACGGCTGAGTTAACTCAAAGCCTGATTTAAAGTTAAAAAGCAGATGTATAATAAATTATAAAAAGCTGCATAATCTCAAAACCATTTTTATCTTGCTCTAATGCGGAAGTTTATTTTTAAAACGGTGCTATATTCCTCATGCTAAAAAAGAATCTAATCTATTAATTTAGGGTTCTATTTTTATCTACCATTAGTAAGTCATAGTAGGACCACCTAAAGAAATAGTTAATATGACATATTTGATTATTTACATTAATAATAAACCAACTATAAATTTGAATTTTATTTTTTAATTATAACAAAATCTGTTGAGTAAAATCTAACAAAATCTTCTTTAAAATTTAAATATTTTTATAAAATAACATATTAATTAATTTCGTAATTAATAATATAATATTGTTATAAATCAATGTTAACTAATTTTTTTTTATAAAAAAGAAATAAAAATTATATACTATTTTTAATAAATTATATAATTAGATTCTGTATTATATAAAAATAGAAGTTTTATAAGATTTAAAAATTATAAAATTATATTAAATAGGCAAATTAACAATTTTTTTATTGTTTCATTTAAATAAATTATCAATCATCATTAAAATTAGTTAAAATTCGTAAACTATATAATATTTTTATACAAAAAATAAATTTATTAAGATATGTTAAACTTTTATATCTACAACTATATATTATCTTTTATTTACTTTGAAACTCTCGACAATATTTTTTTGAAAAGTTTATATACAAAGATATAATATTATATAATAACTTTTAATTCATATATTATTTTAAAATATGTTATTAGAATGTTATTAGAAAACTATGAAATTTTAGTAGTTCAAATCAAATTTTAATTGTAACTTTTTCTTAATTATAACAAAATCTATTGAGAAAATTTAGAAAATATCACCAAAAATTTAAATATTTTTTATTATAAATTAGTGTATTAATGTAGTAACAAAAACAAATTCAAAATGTAATCTTCCAAACTCAAATATAGTACTGTAATTTTTCAAAGTTTACTTGACAAAATATAAATTTTGAAAATAAATATTCAAACTCGAAATGATAATATTTCAAATTTTACAAAATATTAAATCACAGATAATAAAGAATAACTTTTTGAAATGCACCACGGAAAAAACAAACTATATATGTTGTAAAAATTAAAGCAATCGAATATTTTGAAAATATAATTAAAAAAAAACTTAATATCATAGCATCCAAAAAATATCTTATATCAATAAAATTTAGTAAAATAATATGATAGATGCTACTATGTATAAAATTTACTAAAATAATAGGGCTATGTGTTCCAAAAAAAACAATAGGGCTATAATATTTAAACAATTTGTTTTTACTTAAATTCTGTAAAATACTAAAATAATATATATTAAACTCAAAAATAATATTGAAGGAGGTTTTCTATTTGATTATTTCATATTGTTATTTTATTGTATCTAACTCAAAAATATATAAGTAAGAAATAAACATTAATAGCAAAGTAAAATATATTAAAAATCACTACATATGAATAATGCTGAATAAAAAAATATAAACAATAATATTATAGAGTTACATAATATATAATACTAAAATAAAAATTTATATTTAAAATATTTGTAATAATATCTAATGCATTATAAAATGAAAAAAATATCCGCACGAACGTGCGGGTTAAAATCTAGTTGTAAAATTAAGATAAAGTATGGAACTTTGTTGTACCTTCATAGACAAGATCAGAGTTTGTGTACTTGTGTTCTTGTCTGAAAGTACAGGTTTAGATTTTAAAAGTCTTTGCTTTTCTTCAGCCTGAAGAACCCTAGAGTACTAGAGCTTATTTATTCTTTTTGTTTCCCGTATTTAATCGATAGTTGCTTGATTACTTGTCTTACGTTACGTGGCAAAGTTAAACCTGATATTTAGTTGTTACTCATGTTATATGGTTATATATACTTTCATGTGATTAAATCATATATATCGTCTAGGCCTGGGTATTTTACTCGGATTCGAAGATCCGACCGGAAATCGACTGAAAATTTCTGGTTTGGGTAGGAACTGAACCGATCTCATTAGCATATTGGATCTTGTTGTGGAGGACTTGCGGGTCCTGGATCTGATCCGAACACGAGATCCGATGGGATATCTCAAATACCAAAATTTCTAATATATATAAAGTATATATGGATGTTTTTAGTATATGTGGTATTATGGGTAACTTTTTAAGTTTCTAATTTGGGTTTTCAAGTATGTTTTAAATTTTGGGTAAACTTTTGGATTTTCAAACATATAATTTGAATAATCAGATAAAATTTTGGGTATTTTTTATGTTTTCGGATTAGATTTTGGATGAAATTTCAAATATTTTTGGGTATTTAAATATTTTCGGGTATATTGTATGTGTTTTGGATATTTTTGTGGATTGGATCTGAACCGAACTCGACGTGAAATCAAACCGAAAAATTCTAATTATCCTATGGATCCAGTTATCTAAGACCCGAACCAAGTTGGCTCCGCTATGATCCAAACCGAACCCAAACCACGAATTCTAATTATTCTATTATATCTTAATATCTAATATCTGATCCAAACCCAATCCGAGGACTCCAATACCCAAACCTAAATTATCGTACTTCCTTCCGAGGACCTTCTGTCCAATAATGAGCTTCGGCCCGGGAAAGGCCATCTTAAATATACTACTAGCCCATGTCAGCTCGAACATATTTTCTTTTGCAGACAAAAATAGTTATCTTAGCTTTTTATATCGTATTTAACTTTTCATTGTTTTCTTTCAAATTCTATGAAATTCATTTTTGTTAGTGTAACAATCTGTATTTGGGGGTGTTACTGTTACTAGTTAAACTAGAGCTTTTCTCCGCGCTACGCGCGGATTATATATTATAAACTTATTTTACAGATTATATTTTTATGTTCCTGTTGATCTTATTTTGTATTTTTTCATTAGAAATATTGTTAGAAAGTTTGATTCGGTTCAATGTTATTTTCTTATTTCAATAGTTTACCACATTTGTTCTTTTTGATGTGAAAGTGAAAAAAATGGTTTGGAAACGGTTTTTAACATGTTTTTATTGTGTTGTAAAAAAACATGTTTTTTTTATTGTTAAATAGTAATTCATATCAATGAGCTAAAATGGCTAAGAAAAATAAGTAATTTTAACTATCTTCAACCCTATTTTAATTGTTGATTCATTTTAGAGTAGTTTTTGCTTCAATCCTATTTCATTTTTTAATTTATAATGAATAACGAATAATGCTAATTCACATTTGAAGATGGGCAATTCTCATAAATAGATCATTTTTAAGTTTTTGTCACAAAAATAGACCACAAGGAAGAAAATGACCAAAATGTTTCATTTAATAGGTAAAAGGACAATAATACCCTAGATGTATAAAAAATAAAATAAAAATAAATAAATAAATAAATAAAAAATATATATTTATATTTTTTATAGTTTTAGATTATATGTTTTCAAATTCAAATTTTTTTATAAATTTTTTTCTTTTTTCTTTTTTTTGAATTTTGTTTTTTTCGAAATTTTTTCTTATTTTTTTTTTCAAATTTTCTTTTTGTAGTTCGAAAATACTTTTTGGAACTATTTTTAAAATTTTTATTTTCAAATTTTGAATATTTATTTTCTATTTTATAAAATTTTAATTCTCAAACCCAAATCTCAACTCCTTAACACTAAATCCTAAGATTTGGATTAGTAAACCATAGGAGTATAAGTGTATATTTACCTCTTTAATAAAATATTTTGGTCATTTTGATTCTTAGAGTCTATATTTGTGATAAAAACCTTTTTAGTGCTATCCTAGGGTATTTCCCTTTGAAGATATACTATTCATATTTTCATTTTTGAAGATGAACTTTTTACTTATTTTGTATATTTTGTAAAATATATTATATACGTTAATATTATCCAATTAAATTCAAAGTCTCGACTTTTATCTATTTATATCGAAGAATATGAGAATATTCATTTTTAAGAATTCTTGTCCTATTTAAGAAGAAGCAAAGATAAATAAGTTAATATTTTATTTCAAAACACTTTTGTTAATCACTTATAGAAGAAATATAGACATAGTGATTTTTTTTTTAATATGAAACTATATGTTTGTTTATTCATGTTATATAATCAATTTATTGTATGATAATATATTTAATATTTCATTTATATTAAATGATAATTATGTTAGATTAGGGTTAAAATAAAACAATTTAGTAACATGAGTGAACATAAAACAGTGAAAGATATTATTAATAATTAATTAGAGATATAACATATTTGGAATATTATTTTACAGAAAGAAAATAAAATTATCTATTAAAGTAAATATTACTTCATCTTTTCTTCATTTTGAAATAAAATAAAATCAATCATTGGAAATGTCCTCATTATTATTATTATTATTATTATTATTATTATTTTGCTACAGTTGAACTACTACACTTTCGTGCTTTGTTTTCAAATATAGTTTTAAGTATTTTACACGATAGTTGAAATTGTGTTTTGTTTGCATTGTTTGTTTTTTTACTGCGGTTGAACTTCACTGTTTTCAAATAGAATTTAAAATATTGTATATGGTCATTTAAAAATTATGTATAATAATTGCAATACTGTATTTGAATTAATGTGCATAAATCATAAGAAGCTAATGTTGCCAAAAAAAAATTAATGGTGCCAAAACATATTAACTTACTTCAACTTCTCAATTTTCCAGTCGATAAAAATATGTATTGACTAAAGTTTCATCACTTAAAATGCAGAAGAAGAAAAATAAAGAACCTTGATAGCCTTTCCATCAAAAAAATTGCTTGTGTATCTAAAACTACAATACCATCTTTGATGCACGAAAGATTAAAAGTTAGAATGCCTAAAAAGTCCATTGAGCTCTCATTAGACTCTATGAATGTCTAATGATTTTGTGCTTAACACCAAAACTTTGGACGAACCAGTAGCTAAGCCACCATTGGCTGATATGCCGGGAAAAGGTTTGGTCAAAGCCAAAAATGCCTGCCTCCTCTCCAAATATATAACACCTTTGTCAGGTGTGGATGTTCCAACAGCTTTGCCGGACTTTCCATCATCTTCTAAAAAATCTTGTTTTATTGATTTCTTCATCGACGCAGCCGATGCACCTCGTTTGGAAGAAGACTTTAATTACCTGCCAACCAAATATAAATTATACATGATATAGAGTTGAGGTTCAAAATCTACATGAAATGTTGATAAGCTGAAAATGATAACCGAGCAACTTCGAAAATTAAAAAGGGTGGGGATAGGTTGGAGTGAAGGCAGAGAATATATATATTTTCCTATTATGGGACTAAATCAAGACCTTAGCGCTCTAACTCACAACCTAGAACCCACATAAACGGATAGGTAATACACAGTCCATACGTCTACACTGTAATCCCAAATACAAACTATCTATTCATCACTTTCTCAAAAACAGTCTTTTAGTCATGAGATTGTCAAGAACGTACAATGGGTTAATTTTCCTAAGTAATTTCTGTTAAGGCTTAGTGACAACTTTGGAGTCCATAAGTAAAGGGGTTGCTAACGTAAACAAATAAAAGAGAAAAACACACTGATACAGTGATACCTCAGTTTCAGAATTCTTGGAGCCAGCTTTGTTAGAGTTCTCATCAGATATTCTGGGTGATTCATCGTGCTTTCTTTTGGTCCATTGGTTTCGTAGACATGGATGGTTGAACATCTGATGGACTGCTTGCCTTTGATTATGGATATCCTTGATCAGATTTTGAAGGTATATTATTCATTCTTTCATCTGGTGGTTTAGTTTTTGTCACAGGTCCTTGCCGCAAGACTCAGGCTGCAGGTTAACAGTAGATCTACCCCCCACTTGCTTCAACTGGGAAGACACCACCTGCCAAGACATTTTGTAAAGTAGTATGTACTGGCAGAGCCTTTATTTCAGTGAAGCCCATGCAAAATTCTTCGTATGTAACCCATTACCCATGATGGCTGCAAATAATCGAGACACAGTGAAAATTGCATAAAACACTGAACATGAAAATGCTATGGTTAGCACTCACCTTTCTTGCAGATAAAGCAGGAGCAGCACCACCAGTTTCCAAGAGCTTAAGGTCCTCTCACTAATCATTTTTAATCTTTGTTACCAGAAGCTTTGTATATCTTCCTAAAATGGAAAAGCTTGGACACAACTCTATTTAATATGCATTACATACCAAAATTGTTGATTAAAGCTGTTGAATCATATGAATATGAATTATCAAAAATGTAGCTCATTAGAAAAATCATATAACCTCTAATTTAGGGAGATTCAGATTCACTTTTCTCAGGCAAGATTTAGAATTAGTTAAAACTACAGATCACATATCCTTTGTTCTTCGAGTCAATCTAACATCAACATCCATAGTGGGTAACTACACTCAACTAATTAGAGTATATTGTGAAACCAAATTCCTGCGCTGATTATATTCAATTTATGAGCTCTTGAATTGGAGAAGCGATTGGAAAGTTACCTGAGATGGCAGAGGAATGCCAAAGTAACTGAGATCGGCGGCGATGCAGAGGTAAAAATTGTGTGTGGAATTTTTTGGTACTGAATATCGCAATGGACTTATATAGCGAGAATACGGAAAGGGAAAAGGTGATGAATTTTCTATATGGTTGTGGTTGGAGCAAAGATTAGGTGGAAAACCAAAAGAAGATGGAACATGGCTCGTAATAACTTCAAGAAACGTCGATTTGCAGAATCGGGAAGGACGATGATGAAGTGGAAGAGGCGAGCGACATAGTCGGGAGTTGTGCTGATCTAAATTGGGCTACGCAATATTCAAAGCCCGGAATTAAAGGCCTGCAACAATCTGTTTCGACTAAGAGCATATATGACATGGCAAAACAGAGATTCATGATTGGCCATAATTTATTGGCTGACGTGTACACTCTCTCCACTCAGGATATTCTTCTTTTAGTATTGTAAGATTCAAAGCCCGGAATTAAAGGCATGCAACAATCTGTTTCGATTAAGAGCATATATGACATGGCAAAACAGAGATTCATGATTGGCCATAATTTATTGGCTGACGTGTACACTCTCTCCACTCAGGATATTCTTGTTTTAGTATTGTAA
This sequence comes from Brassica rapa, assembly GCF_000309985.2. Taxonomy (NCBI): domain Eukaryota; kingdom Viridiplantae; phylum Streptophyta; class Magnoliopsida; order Brassicales; family Brassicaceae; genus Brassica; species Brassica rapa. The sequence continues at coordinate 30,870,422 of NC_024796.2, forward strand.
GATGTGATATTATGGACATCGGGTTTAATGTTTGTTATGTAAGTGGTTTGGTAAAAGTGAGCGTTACATTTTTCTTATGCCAGAATACATTTGGGCCGAACTTGTTTAACGGCCATATTTGTACGTGGCAAGCGGAACCGAAAACAAGAACATAGTAACGATAATTCCATTAGTTCACATCGTTCTGACGATTTCGAAATTGCGTTACGGCCCAGTCAACTAAGGTACTTATTAACATCTACAGAGTACACTTGTCGTCAAATCATTGTTGGATATGCTGCATACAAGTACAATTGTACAAATGACCAGAACTGAGCAAATCCAACTCCTCAATTTGTTTTTCTTTTATAGTAAATTCGCGTTTACGGAATATTGTAAATTTTAAAGAAACATGTGGTCTGATAAACGATAAGTTAAAGATATTGATGAGTTTTGTATTTTATTATTAACGAAGAGATAATATCTAAGATTTTAAATTGAATGACACGAAGAATTAAAACGCGCCTGCAGGGAATTCGACATGCTTAAATACGTGTCTAAACGCCTCGTTTTCGTACCTTTTATTTTTGGGTCTCTATATTTCGTTTTTTGTCGCCCTCTCGTTTAACAAAATAAAACAAATACTGCTTCTAAATAATATTTTCTCAAAATAAAATTAATAAAAAACAGAAAAAATAAAGAGACAGAAAACGTTTCAGTGTCTCCGACCAAGCTATACGAACATCTGGATCAGATTAGGGCGTAAGACTAGTCGGAGAAAGAAGTCATGGGAAGAAGAAAAGTGGAGATCAAACGAATTGAGAGCAAAAGTAGTAGACAAGTCACTTTCTGTAAACGCCGCAATGGTCTCATAGAGAAAGCTCGTCAGCTCTCAGTTCTTTGTGAATCCTCAGTGGCCATTCTAATGGTTTCCTCCACCGGGAAACTCTATACCTCCTCCTATGGCGATAGGTAACACTATTATCTCCTCTTTCTGTTGATTATCTTTTGTTAGATCCTTTCTAGGAAAAATAGAAACTTAAACTAGGGTTTTTCATTTTACCCCTTTGAATCTCTACACCTGATCTTCTTGTTTAATCTATATCCATAATTGTTGTGTAGATCCAACCAAATTTAAGATTAAACAATGTGGTGGCCAAATATGTTTTTGGTGCTCGTTTTGTTTGTTGTTTCTCATTTTTTAATTGTTTTAGTTTGCTGCAAGGATTCTTGCTTTCTTATTTTCGCTGTGAGAATATTATTGCATGTGCTTGTAGAGTTTTATCTACACGTGGTAATTCACACATCATGTTCGTCAATGGGATTTCAAGTCATCTTAATTTTGTGTTGCATAAGAACAATGTAGGTTGTTTAATTTGAAATTAATTTAAGCTCATTATCCCCTTTATTCAATTCAATGCATATCTCCGCGGTAGGTTTGTTGAGAAATTGTGGGGGAGTAATGCTATTGATCAAGAAACTTTAGATTGGAACGGGTGCCATCTCTTCTATGCAATTTTTTGGTTAGTTACAAGTGTATTGTAGATGATTTCTTAATTTTTTATTTTTATTTTTGGTGCTTGAGTAAAAGGTTTCTAGTTGATCTTGATGGTCAAATATAGTGCTTGGATATGAATTATGACATGTTGGTATAAATCACTAGGCTACAAACCACCATTATCGTATCCCTCTTTCACTAGTAATTTTTGTGTGCACATAATAACTGAAAAGATGCATGTGTACCACTTGTACCTTACCAGTACGTAGCTCTTTTTTTATCTTGTGAAATGGTTCCCCTCTCTTTATCAATGATTTTTTTTTTAAAATGGTTATTGGATCTCATGGGCCAGAGTCACTGAGCGCCAACAATGACCCGAGGACCTTATAGCTTCTTAGCATTGCTTTGATACACAAATGCTTGATCCTGAGAGTATATTTGTAATATTGGGTAATTGTGTACGAATTTACTTCATTTCTTTTTCTTTTATGCAATTCTTTATTGGTCAAAACAGTAGTTGTAGATACGTTGATGATACCTTAAGTTAGTTTTACTATGAAAAGGTTGTTGACTTGTGATTGTGGTTCTTATGTGCCTTACTAATTATTTCATAGTCTCAAGTCACAATTAGGAATAAGTCAAATTCACTCTATATTTGAGAACTTGTAATGGGTCTCTGGCAATACAAAGTAGAGTTTTTGGTGTATCAATAAAAATCTCACATTGAATAAGTAATGCCTTGTAATAAAGGTATATTCACACACAAACTAGCTTTTCGCAGTGAAACTTTTGGGCTTCATCCGGGCTCAATCATATTAATGTGAAATATTCACTAAAATGCTAAACTTTTGCAATCTATCTATCCACTCAATTTTTCTCTCTGGTGCTGCTAGTTCTCAAAATAACAAAAAGAGTTGTGAGGTAGTTAATCAAACTCATAGGACGATATTGTTCATCTTGCGCATATATATATGTCTAACCATTCTATGTCGAAACAATTCCAGCAGCTGTAAAGCTGATTAATATAACAAAAACTTAGAGCTGGACTTGTTGGCTTAAGCTAGGTGGTTTTTATATTTGATAATTGCAAGGTGGAAATTAGGGCATGTCTAGATTACGTTCTAAGTAGTAAATTTACCCATATATATGCCTCGACATTAAAATGTAAGACGAGATTATTTACTGATAAGTCTATAATATATTACATCACTAAATATGAATATATCATATGAATACAAGAAAAAACTATTAGATAACTGAGCTTGCTTGTGTTATCATTTAAGCGATGACACACTTATATTTGTATATAGAAGGCGTGGGTAAGGTAAGATACTGAACCTACACTTAAGAGTTAGTAACCCATTATATATATGGTTTGGCATGGATTGTTTCTAAAGCCTTTTTGTATTTCTCTTGATATCTCTCCAGCATGGAAAAAATCATCAAGCGTTATGAGATACAACATGCTGATGAACTTAAAAACTTGGTAAGTTCATCTTGGGTGCTCATGCATATGTAATTTGAGATGATCATTCAGAATCTAGCTTATACACTTATATTCCATTGGAGATGGTTGTTAAGTGATCAACACAGTGGATAGAGACCGGCACAGAGGTTTCTAAATTTGTTGTAGAATTTTATCTCTCAAGGGATGGAATGATCTCTTATTATATCCTTGTTTGCACTCATAACTGAGATGAGCGTTTCGAAGCTTTAGCTAGAATACTCCAGTGAGATGGTTGTCATATATTAGAAAGTCTGACAACGTCATAAATTTTTTGTATACCACACTTTTTTTTTTGCTAAATATTGTATACCACACTTAAATCTGGAGGGTCTCGTTTTGTTTCTCTTAGTAATACATATTATGTCTAACCACTCCCATCGTTACTATTTTTTTTCGTGGCAGGATCTAGAAGAGAAATTTCGGAAATATCTTTCATACAAGGAGTTAGTAGATATAGTCCAGTGGTTAGCACTAAATACTATTTTCCCTCTCTTCTTCTGATCAAAATAGTTTTTATTTTCCGTTAATATTTATGCATGCAGCAAGTGTGAAGAAGCCAAAGTCGATGATGCAAGTGTAGAGTCTCTAAATTCCTTAGAAGAGCAGTTCAAGGCTGCTCTGTCTGTAACTAGAGCTAGGAAGGTATATATATGCTCTACTAAGTGATTCAGATGATTATTCCACAAAATATTCGGACTTTCCCAACTTTGGATCATGTTTCCAATTTGACACAATCCAAAATTTATTGTTGTAGACGCAACTAATGATGGAGTTTCTGAAAAATCTTGAAGAAAAGGTTAGTGCTTTGTTTTTCATTAGCCGCCAGGCGCTTATGCTGATCTCTGAATCCTCTTAGCCTCTGAACATTCCAACAAATAAACCATGTTTAAGCTCTAGTCCCTTGATATGTCTTTTGGTCTTCCTTTAGTTTCCTGATATTTTCTTGGCTTCATTGAAATGAAAGTCTAATGAAACACAGCCCGTTAAAATCTTGATAAAAAAATGGAAACTCCTCCTTGCTGATTCACCAAGTTGTGATGAGGATGTTTTGGAGCGTGTTTAAGGTGTAAAATGTCGTGGTCTTGGTGAAACAGGAGAAGCTGTTGAGAGAAGAGAACCAGATTTTGGCTAGCCAGCTAACAAAGGTACATATGCGTGGATAAGCTATTAATCATTTTATACACATATAGATGGGCTTTACCGCATTAGCTAGATACTTGCATGTATACGTACAAATACTTAGGAAAGTCGGACTTTGTAACAACAAAAAACTATGCTATTAAAGGTCTTTATCTTTCCAATGATTTCTGCCGTAAAAATAAGCTAACTTCACCATTTTTTCTGCTGCCTCTTTATTTCAAGTATTGGCCCCGTTCATACCCAAGCATATTGTTTCTCTTATTTACAGTGGCTAATAGGGTTTGGTTGAGGTCAATTTGGTTCATTGTTTTCTGAAATTGTGGGTTCCCATAGAGGGTGAACTGCTCTCTATTCATTTGAAATCTCGTATTTTAACCACATAATTTAGGTCTGTATTTCTTGTTAATGTTTAGTATATGTAGAAAATAATGTTTCTTACTATGGAAGTTAAGGACTTTGATGGCTTTTATGCTACATAATTTTGGAGTGAAACCCATGATTATGCTATTTATTTTAAACGTACTTTTAAAGCCTAGATTTCTTGTTAGTTAGTATTTATTTAGTATATGTAGAAAAGGTAAAGTTTATAGAAGTCTCTTACAGATGGAGAAGAAGAGGCTTCCGGAAACAGAGGGTGAAGGAGCAATGTCATCGGAAAATAGCTCCCGCAACAGCCCACCAGAGACCCTCCCGCTCCTAAAGTAACACTCATCATCAACGGCTGCTTTTGCACCATATCCTGATTTTAATTAAAACAAAATAAATGTAAAAATAATAATCATATGTGTATCTTAAACATCCTCTTCTTCACCTGATCATACGAAAAGTTGAAGAAAAAAACTCAGGTACCTTTGGAGACATGATCGCGGTCTCATATGGTTTCTATGTTTGTATGTTCTTGTGTCCCTTGAAATTATGAGTTATTGTTTATAAAAAAAAGGTCTTGATTTCTTCAGCTTGAAGAACCCTAATTAAAAGCTAACTCATTTTATTTGTTTTTGTTATTTAGTTGCTACTTGTTACTTTACCTTCGTGGCAGAGTGTAAGCATATCCTTAGTAACGAATTTACCTGTTCATTTTGAATTTTTTTTTTTAGGTGAGAAAATAAATATTAAGATATCAGATAAGTCCTGGTTTTTAGGAACTCTAAAAACTCAATTTTTCAAAAAAATAATAATTTGATTTTAGGCGGAGAACCGGTAGAGACTTGTCTTATTTGTCACATTGAGCTCATAATAGGCCCATTTATTAAGTATTGCGCCCGTTGCTTTCTAATCTATACTTCTTGTTTTCATCGTTTTCTACACTCGTTGATAGTTGACACTATCTATGCTGTTCAATGCATTTTATCGCAGGTAACAAGAGAGTTTTCAGTGGTCTGGGTCCCACAAAAGTGTGAATAATCGATTCCAAAAATCACCAAAGAAGAAACAGTAATCGTAAGTTTTTTCAACTGTTCGCGGGCTCCACTGATAATCACCAATTAGTTATTTTTTAATTTTTTTTCTTTAATCAGACAAAAAAAAAATTAAAAAACCCTTATGGATTTAAGGGATAAGAGCACCTCCATCGGTAGTAGTTAATGGAGGTTCTAAAGTAATTAAAGCCAAAAAATAAATGAAAAATCGTTTAATTAGGCAGGAGCGCTCCTCTATTAAGTGTCTGAAGGAATGCTTAAGGACCCTTACGTGGCGAGTTTTAATTTGATGGCTCATGTCTCTCTCTCTCTCTTTCCTCGATTCTTTTCTTCGATCTCTGTTGAATCTTCGATCTCTCCATCTTCTCCGTCAATTCTTCTGTCTCTCCATCTTCTCCGTTGATTCTCTGTCGTTTTTGATATCAATCTTTCTCTCTGTCGATTCAATGATGATTTTCTTGATGATCTTGAGGAAGTGAACTCGTCTTGGATTCCTGAGAATATGTGAGCTGGGTTTTGTTGAATTAAGCTCTTGTGGATGTGATTTTGTGAAAACATGGTTCTAGTGTATTTTCTGAATTGGGGGTTTTGGTTATGTTTCTGGTTAATCGATAGCTTGATCTGACCTAAGGAAAAAAATTTCACCTTTGAGTAGCTGGTTCTTGACCTTTTTGAGAGATTGATTTGGTGCTTAGTTTTAAAGTCATAGAAGCTTGAATTGTTGGTTTTGCGGAATTGAGTTCCTTCAGTTGATCTAACCTGACAAGTAGTAGAAAAGGTTTCACCTTTGAGTAGCTGGGTTCATGACTCTTTTGGTAGCTTGATTTGGGTTGAAAGATCGCTCATTGGGTTGATAAAGCAAACGAGCCCGAGTTCAAGAAACAGAAACTCGAACAGCTCCAGAGAAAAAAACTTATCACTCTGTTCTTCTTGCTTTGGAAGCAGAGACCTCGGGAACATCATCACACGTAATGCTTTCTCACTGTTCTTGTTCTTCTTCTCTTTTCCATTTGATTCATGAGGTTATAGTGTGCTCGTATTCTTCTGGGAGGTTCTGTTATAATTCTCTCTACTCTCATCTTCGTGTGTGTGTTAGAAACTATTTGATTCTATGTTAAATTCACACCATTGGCAGGTTTCTATTCTAGTACTCTCTGCTTGCATCTTCTTGCGTATAGATAGAAACTGTTCTATGAAACTCCACTATTGAGAAGACAATAGAAAGTACTACTATATGGTATATCATATGAACATGACTGCAGACTTCTGAAGCACTTTACACATTAATCATTGGGTTCATGAGCTGTTTTTCTAGTTTTTGCAGTCAAGGATTTCTGATGTAAGCTATGAAGAGCGGGATGATCCTGATGGTGGATTGAAACACAAAGGCTTATCAGGTGACTCGTAGTGAGATTCACTTTACAATCTGTCTGCAGGTTTCTTCCTGCTCCATTCGTTGATACCATCTGATAAAACTTCTTTTTCTTTTTGAGAAAACCACGAGACTATAGAGACGACTGCCTGATCAAACTTCTTATCATAACTCTTTGTTCATTCACACTTTTGATCAAACTTCATGTCATGTATGCTTTTCTTTCATCTTATAATAAAATCATTCAACTTTCTAAAAAAAAAAATTTTAAGAACCTCGATGAGGTTCTCCCATTGGAGGAGTAAAATTTAATTAGATTAACAAGGGTTCTTAAGTTTTCAAATCACAAAATTAACTACTAAATAATTCATCAGAACCCTACATAGTTCCTTACCAATGGAGATGCTCTAATGATGCTCTTAGATCATCTCCAACTTCACTCTATTTTTTACTCTAAAATAGAGTTTAAAGTAAAAAATGCTCCAATGATACTTTATTTCTCATTTGTGAAAAATAAGTTTACTCCAAATATAGAGAATTTGTTTTTTTTTATTTATCACTCTATTTTCTACTCTAAAATAAAGTATCATTGGAACAAATTCAAACTCTATTATAAAGTTACTCTATTTTAGAATAAAAAAAATAAAGTAAGCCATTGGAGATGGTCTTATAACCCTTTTTGTTTTAACTAAAACTGAAACAGAAAAGCGAAATAAATCTTAGTATCATCAGCTTGAGCTAAAACAAACCGTACCCCAGTTTATCAATCTTAACAGTAAACCCCCAATATGAAAATCGTGAAAAACAAAAATCAAACCGTAAACCATGTTGATCATCTCAGTTAACCGATACAGTAAAAGGAAATATAAATTTACTATTACCGAATGAACTTTAATCTTTAGACTTTAACATAAATATCTAGCTAAATGACTCACTAATATTATTGAGAGACTTGAGAGCCATTCCACACATTATCTTGCAGCATGATTGTCTTTTGATATGGCCGTTGATTGCTTGCTTCTTCAAAATCTTCTTCATTTCCATTAAGGGAATACATTAACAAAATATTTTTTTTCTTGTAAAAGCTTATGTTGCTGGTCATGGTTTATGGGATATGAATCATGTGATGTTTGTAAACGTAAATGCGACCACTCGTGCTGCCAATTGTTTTTCTGTTCGTGTTGCCAAATGTTTTGTGTCGATAAAGACAAGGAGTGCATCCTTCGTTGTGTTGGCACCCGACTTTGCAAGGATAAAGCCACCTGTAACCCCTCAGTGTGCATTAGCATTATGTTAACATGTCTATGTTTTAATTATTTATGTGTTGACACCAATGACATGCATGGTTTCTTTTGGTGGCCGTGGCTTACATTTATTTAGTGCATGGTATCTAATAAAGTTTAAATGAAATGTGAATTTACTTTAATTAGTAAACTCTTAGATAAATCCCAAATTTGTTAATTCCACATTTGTAATGTATCAATCACTTGCATCCATATATTGCTCATAGTCTTCATTGCTAAAAAATATATTATTAATCTCATGATTAACTTCAATCTCTTAACTGAGATTCTTAGCTTTTCTTAGATTTTAATTAAGAAAATCTAAGAATCATCTTTTAAATAAAAGATATAAGAGTCGTCTTTTAGCCGAAAAATATAAAAAAAAAGTCAAATTATGAGTTAATAACCCTCGTTAAAAAATCGAAATTGATCATGCTCTTACACTATCAACGTTATAGAATGACCTTTATACGAGTCTATTTTTTAATTACATGTCATGCCATTATATTTTAGCCCAACTAATATGGGCTTACATGTCATATTTCCATGTCACTGCCTGAACCAAGGGATGATAAGTCGGAATCTGCGCTAAGCTTAAACCATGAGTTAACTCCAAAGGTTATTATGGAAAAATACAGTAGGGCAAATTCTAGAAATTCTCTATTTTTTAAACAATATTAGTAAAATAAATTAGAAATACTATTAGGTCATTTCCAACTCCACTCCATATTTTATTCCAAAATTGAGAAAATGGAGTGGGAAATGGAGTAATGAACAAAAAATAAAAGGATTACTCCATTTATAGAGTGATGCTTTTATTTTTTGTTCATCACTCCATTTCCCACTCCATTTTCCCAATTTTGGAGTAAAATATGGAGTGGGGTTGGAGATGCTCTTAGGCTTTGACAAGCTAGCGAATGAACAATAAAAACGAAGAGATAATAATATCATTTTAATTGAAAGACACAAGTACGAAGGCTCTCTCTCTCTCTCTCTCTCTTCTCTTTAGAGAGAGGATTCTCTCTCTTTCTGTCCCTGTTCTCAGATTTCTACTTTTCACAGGGAGAAAGAGAGACTTGCCTTATGTTTTTTGTTTTAAAATATTTTCTTCGATCTATAGATCGATTTCCTTGTTTTGCTTAGGCGATTTTACTTCCGGTTAGCAGAATAGTTTTCGTTTGGCGATCAATTTGGTTCGTTAGGCGACTTTTGATGTGTTCTAAAGCTTTTCCTTCTTTGATTTCATTTGTATTCCGTAAGATCTCTGAAGATTTTATCTCACTTTGTTAGAAAGCTTTGTTCTTGATTCTGGATAGGAATCAATCTTCGCCTCAGCTCAAGTGGAGTTTCCCAAAAAATCAAGACCAAAGATGTGTATAAGGTCGGACGTTTTGAAGCAGTTCCAGATGAGGCGGAGCTTCCCGTTTAGGAAAGTGTTCCGGCAAGGTGTTGTGTTCGATTCTCTCTGAAGCTTTTCTTGGATAAATCTCTAGTAAGTGATGAAGAATTCTTAGTGAATCAATGGCGATTAGAAGAAGGAGCGGCGTGCAAGCACTACAAACGAGGCGAGAAGGGAGTTTGATGGTTCCTCGTCCGGTGATGAGCTCCGGCGGCGCAAGGCGAGGCCACGCAAGCACAACGTGTCGAACATGCGGGAATCCTAATCTTCTGTGTTCGGGCTTCGTAATGGACCGAATGTATTAATCTTAGGTTTGTATGCTTGTAATCTTAGCCTGTTGGGCTTTAATAAAATGAAGTTGACAAAAAAAAAAAAAAAAAAAATTGAAAGACACAAAGGGAGGCGTTTAGGACACTCGACAAAGTCGACATGAGTTAATACGTGTCTGAAAACTTTCCTAAAACGCACCGTTTAGCATTTTTTTTTGTTCCTGCTCTCTCGTTACCAAAACAAAATATCCAAACAACATAAAAACGGAGTAAAAATAAATTAAAAGAAAAAGAAAAAACGTTCAGTGTCTCCGGCCAGCTACACAGGAAGACATTAGAATCAAATTAGGTATACGACTGGTTGGAGAGATAAGCCATGGGAAGGAGAAAAGTGGAGATCAAACGAATTGAGAACAAAAGCAGTCGACAAGTCACTTTTTGTAAACGACGCAATGGCCTCATGAAGAAAGCTCGCCAGCTCTCAATTCTCTGTGAATCCTCCGTCGCTCTTCTCATAGTTTCCTCCACCGGAAAACTCTATAGCTCCTCCTCGGGCGATAGGTAACACTATTTTGTTAAATTTTGTCGAGAACATAGAAACTAAAAACCTAGGGTTTTTTCTTTTCCCCTTGTATCTTCAAGGCCGATCTTGTTGCTTTGTTCATCTATGTGTAGATTCAACTTCATTTAAAACTAAACAATGTGGTGGCTAAAGATTATCTTGATGTTCGTTTTGTTTTGTTTTCATTTTTATTGTTTTAGTGTGTTTGCAGGAATTTTTTTTGTGTGGTGAATATATTATTTGCATGCGCTTAAAGAGATTTTGCTACACGTGGTGATCTTTACTTTATGTTTGTCTATTGAGATTTCAAGTTGTCTTCGTTATGTGTTGCTACTAGAGTTATATAAGAACGAAACGTACATTGTTTAATTTTAAATTAATATTGGCTCATTATCCTCTTAATCACCGAATTCAATTCCATTAATGCTATGTATCGAGAATCTTTAGATTGGAACGGTGCCACTTTTTGTTATTGCAATTTGTTACAAGTGTACATTCCAGATGACTTATTAGTTTATATTTTTGTTAATTTGATGCTTATAAGTAAAATGTTTTTGGTTGATTTTGATGGTCAAATGTAGTGCTGTGATCAACTAGAAAGAGTACTAAAATAGAGCTTTCACACATGCTAAATTACTCCACTTCCTCGAATCTCGTTTTTTTTCTTGTCACCGATAACTCACACACGCACACTCCCGCACTTGAACTTGAATTTGAATTATAACACAACGGTATCACTAGAACAACCAACTAGGCTAGCAGAGCTCAGCCTCATGTCATCGATTTTTTCCTTCTTTACTTGTGATATTTGTGTGCATAGAGCAACTGACAAGATACATGTGTACATTGTTGACTAGATTTTTTTTTTTTTACATCTCTTCTCCTTTGCCATTGGGCCTGATGGCCTAGAGGAACTGAGCCTCTACAATCATTTGGTTACATACATTTTACCTTGTGTTTTTCGTTTATGACATTTCCTAGGTGATTACAATGAACCAAACTGTGATCTTTTAGGAATGGGAATATTATCCTTGTCACTGTATATAACGCTCCTTAACGTTGCCTTGATATCAATACCACAAATTCTTGATCTATATCATGAAAGTATATATGTTACACTGGCAGCTAACATGCACGGAATTTGAAGAACTAAGAATGGAACTTTTTATTTTTTTTGCTTCAATTTTAACAATAGTTAAAACTCTAGTTGTAGATAGGATCCTTCTACTAACTAGTAACTTATATAATTAAAAGACTTGACTTGAGATTGTGATTCTCTTTTTTGTCAACTGAGATTGTGATTCTTATGCGCCTTACTAATTGCATAGTTTCAAATTATATTTTTTATGGGCCGTAGGATGCTAGAAGATCAAGTCCATCAAATTCACTCTATGAATTGAACTCTTGCAATAGATCATGGACATCACAAATTAAGTAGGGTGGAGTTTGTGATAAGATGTAGGTTTTTTTTTCCTTTGAAACACAGATATAGGTATCAATCAAAATCTTACATGGAAAAAAAAATTATTGTATTTATAGACCTACGAACATGAATTTCATTGAGATTTCGTTTTAAGGGGGAGTTTAGTTTTCAATATGTCTATCCAGTTATTCTTTCCGCGATTGCTGTTAGGTTTCTTAGAATAACAAAAAGTTTATCATTCAACTTTGATAAGAAAGTATGAGGTATTAACTAGACTTGATTAACATAACTTGTTATTGTGCATATATATGTCCATAAGTCTGAATTCAGTGGCTGAAAGGTTGATTATATATAACCAAAATTTTGAGATGGACTTAGTGGTTATTAGATTTGTATATTGCAAAGTTATAAATAAATAAATAGAGACCAGAACTTTGAGATGGATATTGTGGTTATTATATTTGCTTTTTTGCAAAGTTATAAATAAATAGAGTTATACATTTACTTTTTAAGAAATAATTTTTTACATATATGCATTGACATTAAAATTTAAGACGAGATTATGTACCAGAAAGTTAAAAAAGAAGTCTGTTATAGCACATGAATCTGTCATACAAAAAAAACTATTAGATGTGTTCCTAACACTTTGTATAGAAGCCGTAAGTAAGGTTCATCACCAGAAACTGTAGAATAAAGTGTTAGTAGAATATTTGATGATTCATCTAATTAACTTGTCTCTAATATATTTGTTTTGTATTTTTGAAATGGTTTGGCATGAGTAGTATCTAATACTTTCTCTTTCTTGATTTGACTGCAGCATGGCTAAGATCCTCACGCGTTATAAAACACAACATGCTGACGAACTTAAAACGGTGGTAAGAATTTCTTAGCCACACACGCATATGTAGTTGAGATGAGCCTTTAGAAGATAGTTTATATCGAGAGGGTAAACTGCTATATGTGAATACTTTGTGTAGTTCTTTAACATATTATAGACTTCGTTCTTCTCTGTTGATATTGCAGTAAAAAGCCTACCGCAAGGTTTTCAGTTTGTTGTATACCAAACTTTATTCTCGAGGGTTAGACCTATATCTTGTCAGCCATACATAGATTCATTGCTCCCAAAGTCATGTACGACACATGTAATTGAGATGAGCACATAGAATCGTATCTAGCTACAATAGTCCACTGAGATGTTTTGTGTAGTGCCTAAACATTGTTTAGGGAGAACAACACAGGTAACAAATAATTTAATACTAAAGATTCAAGCCATACAATACTGCTAGTGTTGCATTACATGGTCTACGGGACGGTTGTGAACCACTTGTGGTGTACCAAACTTAACTGTTGAAGACCACAAGAAATTCACAATATTTTTTATCGTTCCGTATTAGTATTAGGTAAATATTAATGGGTCTTAATCTCTACATAATCCTAGTACTAGATATTAATTGGCTCTATTAGGATTAGACCTTAATGGGTCATAGACCTTAATCTATAGTTAATCCTAATATTAGATATTAATGGGTCACCTAATCCTAATAATCCTCCATTTCTTTTTTATGGCAGGATCTAGCAGAAAAAACTCGGAATTATCTTTCACACGAGGAGTTACTGGAAATAGTCCAATGGTTAGCACTATCCTTTTTCCCCTTCACCCAGGGGCGGTCCTGGGCACAGCGGACTGAAACACCGGCTTAGGGCCCCCAAATTTTTTTAAAAAATTTACATAAGAAGGGGCCCCTAAATTTGTAAAAAAAATTTTTTTTATAAAACCCTTACTAAATTGTTTTAGGCCCCCAGCATCTCAGGGACGGCCCTGCCTTCACCTTCTGGAAAAATAGTTTGATAAAAAAACTCTTCTATTTTTGTTGGTTTATAAGTATCTATATATATGTGCAGCAAGCTTGAAGAAGCAAAAAATGATAACATGAGTATAGAGTCCCTAATTTCCCTGGAAGAGCAATTCAAGAGTGCTCTGTCTTTAACTAGAGCTAGGAAGGTATTTGTGCTGCTAAGAAGTGATTCAGATCAATTATTGTTAATCTTGTGTTTACTTTTCATTCCAAGAACAGTCTTTGGACACTTCTTGGCTTTGGATCATGTTTCCAGTTTGACATAATCCTTGATCTCATGTTGCAGGCAGAGCTAATGATGGAGTTTCTGAAGACCCTTCAAGAAAAGGTTAACGGTCTTGATTTTTGTTCGCCGTCCTGGCCACTGTAGTTTTCCCATCCTCGAGAGTATTCAGATCACTAGACAGACCAAGTTTAGCTCTCTAGATATGTATATTGGTCTTGTCTTAGTTCCTGACTTACTATTGGCTTCACTTAAACATTAACAAATCTTACGATATATTGGTGTTTCAGAACATGTTAAGAAAACTGATGGAGTTGTGATGTTGTTTAAACAGGAGAAGCTGTTGAGGGAAGAGAACAAGGTTTTGGCTAGCCAGCTTACAAAGGTACCATCTATTATGCTTCTAGAAGCTAATAGTTAATACTTAATAGACATGTAGATGGACATCAGATAGATGCCCCTACAGAGTACAGACTTGCATATACTTCATATATACATATATATGAAAGCTAGGGGAGCTTGTGGATGCTAGAATTTTTTTTAGTGAACACATGGTTCGATTTTTTATAACTTTTACGAGGTTTAAAAACTAGATTTTTTTTTTGTTAATATTTAGTAGCATGCCGAAAAATATGTAAGAGTGTTTATTACAGATAAAGTTAGGACTTTGATGGGTAGTACCTACTTTTTTATTCTATTTCTAGTAGGTTCCATTCTATATATTTCTATTACTATCATACCACACAATTTCTAGAGAGATTAAATTTAGAAAACTTACAAAAAGAAATACCATGGTTTTTTTTTGTTCTAAGGAAATACCATTCTTATAATGAAGATTTCTTGTTAATAACTAGGAAAAAACTGTAAGTTTCTTACAGATGATGCATGAAAGCTAAGAACTTTGATGACTACATAATTTCTTTAAACCATGCTTTTAAATCTAGATATTTCTTGTTAGGTAATAATATTTAGTATCTCCAGAAAAAGAAGTGTAAGCGAGTTTCTTACAGATGAAGAAGAGCAGGTTTCTGGAAGCAGAAGATGAGAGAGCAATGTCACTGGCAAAAAGTTTCGGTAACAACACACCGGAGACTCTCTCGCTTCTCAAGTAACAACCACCATCAATCAACGTACGACTGATTTTTCACCATCCTGTTTCAGAAATAAAAATGTAAAATATTCAGATTTGTAAATCAACATGGAGGCTATACATATCTTAAAATCATCTTCCCCCTGATACGCTATCCAAGGGAAATGTAACGATCTGTGTTGTTACCTTCAAAGCGAGGGTCACAGTTTCATTTGTTATCTGTGTGCTTGTCCGAAAGTAAGAACGAAACTATAAAAGATTTGATTTCTTCAGCGTGAAGAATTCTAGTGGCCAACTATATTTTTTTATATATCAGTTGTTATGATGTCTAAAAAGGTTTGTCAGGTATAATGGCAAAAAGGTTTGTCAGTTGTTATAATGGCTAAAAAGGTTTGTCAGTTGTTATAATGGCTAAAAAGGTTTGTCAGTTGTTACTTTACCTTCGTGGCAAAGTTATAGCATATTCTCACTTCTCAGTACTGTATTTAACTATTTTTTTTTTCTTTGAAAACTGACTGTTTCTAGTTTTTCTAAAAGTGATATTATCGTATCATTCTGTTTTTTAGGAACTATAAAAAGTGCGATTTAAAAGAAAGTTGATTTTTGGCTAAAGAAAGTCCGTAGAGACTGGTCTTACCTGTCATGGTTGAGTCCAGATTGGGCCCCTTGGCTCATCTGTTTTTTTTTTCTTTAGCCGGCTAACACTTTCTAGGCTTTACGGAACCGAAAACCAAACCAACCAGTAATAAATTAAACCGAACTAAAACGAACTTAAATATTACTAGCAGTTTTCGTGTGGGTTTAAAAAGTCAAATTCGCCAATAATTTCAGACCATAAAGAATATTGTCCACACATGATGATACAAGATCACCCTACTAATTTACATTTTGGTAATGAATGGTAACATGTTGTGTGCGGTTTTCATTGCGGCTTTGTCAAAACCGCCATTAGTTCACCAATCACAAAACAAATTGAAAAACTTGCGGTTTTCGTAAAAGAAAAAGCAAAAACGCACTTAGCTTTCAAAGCAGTTGAAATAGTGTAATAAATGAAAAACCGCACTTCAACATTTCATATGCCATATAGTCAGCGGGACAACAAATAACGCACTGAATAGTACTTTTTCTCATTTGTGACCACGGAATTGGTAATATTAGCGGGACAGAATTTAAGTGCGGTACGGTCCAACTGTGGTTTATGCGGTTTGCGGGACAAGTGCGGTTTTGACCAAATTAGCGGTGCGGAATTGTATTGATTGGTGAACATATATAGTTTGCAGAATTGGACAATAAGAAAAAGTAATATTAAAAAAATATCACAGAAATCAATATAATTAAAGTTAAAATATTTTATTTACTGTTATTGATGTATTTTTTTTTTATTATTTAGAACTATCTTAAAATAATAATAGATAATACGTAAATATGTTGCACACAAAATTTTCTACACCTATCATACAACATATATACATATTTTTCTCCTCATTTCAAATATTTATATTTTAAATAAAGATGTACATTTTCATTCTATTACCAATTATGAAGTAGTCCAATTGTGTTTTTTTTGTAACTACAATTACGACTATTTAATATTCTTCTTATAAAATTATATATGTTAACTTAAATAAGTCAGAACCTATATAATTTTTTGGGGACACGATGTTTCGAAATTCTCTCTCAAAAGGCGATTTTCTATCAGCCAATCAGAGGAGAGCAAACCTCCGGAAGGCATTATTCCTTGCCGGCAAAGAGATTTATTCGAATTTTTTCCAAAATATTTTTGGAAATCTCCAAAGATATTATGGAAATCTCGATATTTTCCAAAAATCTTCATCTAAATATGGTGTTTACCTAGGGTTCTTCTTTAAGCCGCCTCTTTTTTCTTCACATCTCTGGATCTCACTGCGACTTTGTGAACGTCGTAAAGAGATTTTTCTACTTCTGATGGACGATAACTTGGCCGGAGTGATGCAAGGAATGTCGTTAGAAGATGATGTACCAATCGTTTTACCGAAGGATGATGACTATAGTGCAATTGTGCTGAACAGTCGAAGTCTCCTTGGAAGGTTGCTCAACCCACCTTGCCAGAACATGGCAAGAATGCTCCGTACTATGCCGAAGATTTGGAGAGTATATGAACGAGCTCGTGGAATAGCTTTGACGAAGGAGAGATTTCAGTTTATTTTTGAACTGGAATCGGATATACAAACTGCATTGAAACAAGGTTTCTGGACCTTCGATGATTGGGGAATGGCGATGGAGAGATGGGTGGAACAGCCTCCGAGTAACTTCCTTCAAACGGCGGCTGTATGGATCAGAATCTCCAATATCCCGGTTAACTACCTCACCTTTAAAACCATTGACGCGGTAGCAGGAGCCATTGGCTACGTGAAAGTGATTGAATGGGATCCTGAAAAACCCTTACTACAGGACTATGTGAGAGCACAAGTTATTATGGATCTTAGTCTGCCAGTCCGAGAGAAGAAGAGTATAACTTTACCAAAAGGAGGTTGTACAGCAGTGGTAGATGTAGACTACGAGCGAATCAGGAAGAAATGCTTTCATTGCTTCAGATTGTCACATGAGAAGCAGGCTTGTCCTCTCTTAAAAGGCAATCCTCCTGGAAGCGTTAAAGGAAAGGAAAAACATTCTGCTGTCAACATACAAAGGCTTTCGCAACGTCAACACAACTCCACCTTATCTCAGGACATAATGCCTTTGTTTGCACCATCAATACCCCCGGGTTTTGAACCGCCTGCTGGTCTGATAGCTCCAGAAGTGTTTGAGCAGATGCAGTTATACATGAACTGTATTGATCCTGAAGAGAGGAGAATCAGAGAGTTCAGAATGAAAAAGGCGCTTGATGACTTATCAAAGGACTCGATTGCTCAAAGAGCGGGCTTAAGAATGGAAGGAGCCCCAGTTCTGTCTAACCGTCTGAATAAAGATAAGGGATTAGTTTTTGATTTTAACAGATCGAATGTTGATGTTGCTCCAGAAACTGGTGATTCCTCCAGTCACTCAGAATTTCAGAGAAGACATTCTAACAACAGGAATCTTCTTGCGATAGAGATGGAACAGGGGCAGAGGTCTGTATCAGAGACAAGGTTCAACAGATCTCATACGTCTGGAATGATGAATGATGGAAATCACACTGTTCACCAGATGCCCGGAACAGAACAAGATGAAGGTGACACTTTTGGTTTAACACCAACTCCAACTTTTGGCGGTTTTGAGATTGGTAGTGGTTACTCAGTTCAGGCTAGGAATAATGGCGGGAGCAGAGATACGTCGAGGAAAGGAACGTCCTGGACGCGTCGAGGAAAGCGTAATGCGCAGGGTAGCCAAAAAGCGATGCCGCAGGATATAGCAGAGAGTGTATTGAAGAGGAAAGCAGATGAGGAGGTTGAGGTCTCGTCTAAATTGTCAAAGTCAACTAGAGGTTTGATGGTTCACCAGAAACCATCCAGTCCTCAATGACGACGCTCAGTTGGAACTGTCGGGGTTTGAGGAGCATCCTGACAGTTCGACGTCTAGAGGAGATGTGTCGTGAGCATCTTCCAGACTTTTTGTTTCTCCTAGAGACTAAAAACTCTAGTGATCACGTTGAAGGCTTTAAGAGATCCTTGGGTTATGACCACATTTTCTTGGTAAATCCAGTGGGTCTCAGTGGTGGTTTGGCACTATTTTGGAGAAATTCACATGAAGTAGAGATTTTGTCAGCAAGTGACAGAATAATTGATGTTAGAGTGAAGCAGAGAGATATCGTCTACTTCATATCTTTTGTATATGGAGATCCTGTTCGACATAAACGGCATATAGTGTGGGATAACTTGAAGACTATAGGGTTGAACAGGAACGCAGGATGGTGCTTGGTTGGAGATTTTAATGAAATGATGAACAACTCAGAGAAAAGTGGTGGTCCGATCCGCGAAGAATCCTCATTCTACCCGTTCCGTTCGATGGCAAGAGACTGCAGGGTTAAGGAAACTCCTAGCTCAGGAGACAAATTCTCATGGGTTGGTGCCAGAGAAGTAATGACCAATGGGGTGAAGGAGAACGTGTGGATACAGTGTAGACTCGATAGAGCCTTTGGAAACGCAGAGTGGTTTCGCCTATTCCCTCGAACACACACTGTATATCTAGAACGTCTTGGCTCTGACCACCGACCCATACTAACGAATACTATGGGTACGAGCATGCAGCATAGGGGTCGCTTCATGTATGACAAAAGATGGAGTAAAAAGCCTGAAGTATTGGAGCTTATACGCAAAGGCTGGAACTCGTCTAACGGAGGATCAGTATCAGAACGTATTGAGTCCTGCAGAAAGATCCTCTCCAAATGGAAGCGTAACGACATTAGTAACTCTAAGAAAATGATTATGACGCTGCGAACAGAGCTAGAGGAAGAAGAGATGAAGGCAGCTCCTGCTATGCAGAGGATCATATACCTTAAATTGGAACTGGCAAAGCTTTTTCAAGAGGAGGAAGAGTACTGGAAGCTTCGCAGCAAGAACAACTGGCTACAGTCGGGGGATAAAAACACCAAAATCTTTCATGGATGGGCTCAGACTAGGAAGATGAAGAACAACATCCCGTGTCTCATAGATTCTGATGGAATTGAGCACACAGCGGAAGAAGCTAAAGGAGATATAGCAATAAAATATTTCTCAGAGCTTTTCACTTCATCAAACCCTACAGACGCTTCAGAACTACTCCGAGGTTTTTCCCCAAGGGTAACTGACCGTATGAATGAGAGACTGACCAAGACAGTTACTAATGCAGAGATAAAGAAAGCAGTGAAAGCCATAAAGAGTGATAGCTCACCTGGGGCTGACGGTATGACAGGACATTTCTTTCAGACATTTTGGGAGGTCACGGGACCTCAGATCTTAACAGAGGTAAAGAGGTTTTTTGAGGAAGGGGTCATACCACAAGACTGGAACTACACTCAGCTTTGCCTACTACCGAAAAAACCGAACCCTTCTCTCATGACGGATTTACGTCCCATCAGTTTGTGCGCAGTCTCGTACAAGGTAATCTCTAATATCTTATGCGCACGTCTGAAAGGGATTCTTCCTGCATTGGTGTCACCGACGCAAGGAGCCTTTGTAGCAGGTCGTTTGATATCTGATAATCTGCTGATAGCTCACGAGATGGTACATGGCCTCAAAACTAACCCGAACTGCAAAGGAGACTACATTGCGATTAAAACGGACATGTCAAAGGCTTATGATCGGGTTGAATGGGATTTCTTGGAGATCTTATTTCAGAAAATGGGTTTTGACAGGAAGTGGATTCAGTGGACTATGATGTGTGTACGTTCAGTCACTTACACAGTGCTTCTTAACGGGCAGACTTATGGAAGGATCACACCGGAACGAGGCATAAGACAGGGCGATCCTTTATCCCCATTCTTATTCATACTATGCGCAGAGGCACTTGTACACGCGATGAATAGAGCTGAGTTGGAAGGGAACATCACTGGCATGAGACTAACGCAGAACTGCCCTTCTATTCAACACTTACTTTTCGCTGATGACAGTCTCTTCCTCTGTCAAGCAACACTACAAGAATGTACCAGTTTCCTAGAATGCCTACAGATGTATGGTAAAGCTTCAGGACAAGAGATTAATTTCCACAAATCTTCTATTACATTTGGTGCCGACATCGATCCAGTAATGAAACGCCTTATAGCTGAGTTGTTGGAGATTGAGAATGAGGGTGGAGCTGGTATGTATTTGGGGCTCCCAGAATGTTTCAGCGGCTCGAAACAGAAGCTACTAGCTTTTATAGGCGAGAAGCTTGGTAAAAGACTTAATGGATGGTATGCCAAAACGCTTTCCCTTGGTGGAAAGGAGGTACTCCTAAAGTCAATTGCTATGGCTCTTCCTGTTTACGCCATGTCTTGCTTCAGATTGACGAAACATCATTGCCAAAAAATCATGAGTGCGATGTCGGCATTCTGGTGGAATGATTGTAGTGATAAGAAAAAGATTCACTGGGTTTCTTGGCCAAAGCTGTGTAGGCCGAAGGATTTTGGCGGTTTAGGCTTCAGGGACATAGAGGATTTCAACCAAGCCTTACTGGCTAAACAAGCTTGGAAACTCCTTAACGAGCCTCAGAGTCTTCTAGCGCAAGTCTACAGAGGTAGATACTATGCTAACAAGGATTTTTTGGAGTGTGGTAAGGGTTATAGACCATCTTATGCTTGGAGAAGTATTTTGTTTGGCCGAGAGCTCCTTGTGAAGGGACTTATAAAGTCCATTGGTAACGGGAAATCAACATCAATTTGGGGAGATAAGTGGATTATGGACGAAGTTCCTCGTCGGCCTTTTAATCGTCAAATACTCATTGATGTCCTCCTTAAGGTTTCATCGTTAGTAGAGGACTCTGGCTCTTGGAATAATGAAAAACTCATAGAGCTCTTCCCTCCTAATGAGGTCCACCGAATTCAGCAAATGTTACCAGGAGAAGTTGACGACTGCTATATGTGGGCCTACTCAAGACATGGAGCTTACACAGTTAAAACTGGTTATGAGCTGATAGCTAGAACAAAGGCATCGTTGATGGGGCCAGTGTCACCAGAGGATCAGGTGCGTAATGTACTGAAGAAAAGAATATGGAAAATCCCTACGCTACCTAAAATTCGAATGTTCTTGTGGAGAGCTGTGTCTGGTGCGCTTGCGGTTGCTGATTGCCTCAACTCCAGAGGCCTCGGCGTCGATATTAGTTGTAAACTATGTCAAAGTGGACCAGAGACCATCAACCACGTATTGTTTCAATGTCCAACAGCGTCACGTATATGGTCTGACATCGGCTTTGTTTTACCTCCTATCTTCCTGCAACGTACTCTTGAAGAGAACCTCTTAGTGGCTTTTGATATGATAGAGGATAGGAACATAACGACGACCTTAGCTCGCTCCATTCCATGGGTATTATGGTTAATATGGAAGAACAGAAACTCTATTCTGTATGCTGAAACACAGGTTTCTCAAGAGAAAACATTCCGAGACATGAGGGAGGAGGTGGAACAATGGTTCTTCCTGAACGCTGTCGAACCACGAGATAGTATGGGGAGCCATTTTTTGCAGAATAATGATAGATGGTTGCCACCGGAGGAGGGCTTTATCAAGTGCAATATTCACGCCAACTGGAGGAGTTCAACATTACATAGTGGCATAGCTTGGATAGCAAGAAACCAGGATGGGAATGTGTCTTACCATGCACGTGATGCGATCACTCACGCACCGGATCGTATGGTAGCAGAGATTCGGTGTGTGATCTGGGCGTTGTCGAGTCTCAATGATATAGGAGTTACAAAAGTGATCATGGCATCGGATTACAATGAGGTGATGGAAGCTATCAAGGACCCGCTTCAATGGCCAAGGCACAGAGGTTTATTACAACAGGTGATAAAGCTAACAGAGAAATTTGAGATAGTGACTTTTGAAGGGGAGAAAACTTCAGCGAATGGAATTGCTCGTGATATAGCTAGAAGCGTTTTGAGAGATGGAAGGTTTCAATCCTATTTGGCGATGGGAGGCCCCTCCTGGCTCCACGACCGGATTGCTCGAGAAAAGATTTGAAGCGGCTTTTGACTCTTATTTAGAGTGTTGTCTGCTTTCATTTTAATTTTACTACCATGTGGTAGAAGGCATCGCCTTAGTGTTTTATGTCCCTATGATTTATATCATTCCAGACGTTCAAAAAAAAAAAACTTAAATAAGTATATAATAATTATACAGAAATTAGTTAATTTGTTGGGAAAACCCGTGATTTTTGATATCCTGTTATATTTTGTGTTAACAATATAGTTAGTTAACCGTAAAATATATCAAAACTAGTCAAAAGCTACCTTAAAAAAAACTGGTGACCTAGTTCAAATTCAACTTTAAGATATTTTAATAATTGAGTTGTGAGATATCATATGTTCGGTTCAACTCTGGTCCTGATCCTATAAATAAACAAGAATTATTTAACCGGTATCATGCGTCTTTACGTTCCGTTATGGAGAAAACATTTAGAGTTTGAAAAAAAAATGGAAGATTCTATCTCATTTTCCATGATTTTAATTTTTTTAATATGTATGTAATTTAAATTTTTAATTCAGATGAATTTTGGTATTAAAATTTTCTAAATAAAAAAAAAATACATCAATAACAGTAAATATAATATTTTAACTTTAAATTATATTGATTTCTGTGATATTTTTTTAATATTATTTTTTCTTATTGTCCAATTTTGCAAACTATATATGTTCACCAATCAATACAATTCCGCACCGCTAATTTGGTCAAAACCGTACTTGTCCCGCAAACCGCATGAACCGCAGTTGGACCGTACCGCACTTAAATTTCGTCCCGCTAATATTACCAATTCTGTGGTCACCATTCAGACCCTTTAACTTTAACAGCATACGATTTCATTGATTGATATCAATTTCATAGTCAAAGCAATTTCTTCTAATCTGATCAAATGATGCCGTGATGGCATTGGCGACATTTACTGTGTTTGATTGCATATGAGCATGGACACGTATAAGGCTCAAAAACGTGGGAACTCAGCACAGGCTTTCGACTGAGGAAAAATGCATTAAGTAAAGGCCTTTGCTCTCCAACAAGTGCAACATCCGGATCATCTGCAAGCAGGTCTCCTATTATTTATTTCCTCCAGAGTTTTTGTCATCGTCTCATCGTGTGATGAATGTAGTGACCATTTCCCTATAACAATACAACAAAATCATCTCAGGACAGTCATTCTAATTAAAAAGTTCATTTATGAGTTATGACCCTCTACCCTTTGAGGTTCCATGTCATCCAAACGCTGGTAAACTTCTTGCATCCAATCTCAAATACAAAAGCTAAACATGTTGTGATAACTCACCTATTTTCACGTGCTGGATAACTTATAAAATCTTTTCAGTGTAACTGACCATTATGT
The DNA here is from genome assembly GCF_000309985.2 of Brassica rapa. Taxonomy (NCBI): domain Eukaryota; kingdom Viridiplantae; phylum Streptophyta; class Magnoliopsida; order Brassicales; family Brassicaceae; genus Brassica; species Brassica rapa. Next base: position 30,894,384 of record NC_024796.2, read on the forward strand.
GCCTTTAATATAAACCTGGTTGACAAAAAAACCTTTGCTGATTCAGATATAAGACGTCCCATCGGACGTTTCGGGTCATCCTTACAATGGTCACATCTTCACATCTAATGGAAATGCTATTCCAGGATATAAACAAATGAAAATGTTTAGTTTTTATTTTATAATCGTGATTTTCCTATATTGTGCCGCTATTTAATATTGGTCAGATATACAAAAACATCTATTAAAACTGAAAAATAATTTCGAAATATAATATTTTCATATCTTTAATATTTACTGGATCAAAATTTAAATTATTATCTTTCTTCATTATTATTTTATTAATAAATTATTATGTTTAACAAAGTTGGATTAATGTCATAAAGTTCGGATTGGAAGTGATATTTATCTAATTAGTATATTTTTTTTATGACGAGAATTTTTTTCCGATAAAGTTATTTTATATACAATTTTAATTTGTTAATAAACTATTGTACTAAGCTTTGAATACAATTTCGTGAAAATAATCATGTAATTCTTTTGCATCTACAGGTGTGAGATCATTTGACATTAGCGTCATGTTCTTTAATAAATCTTCATTTTTATGTACTGAATTTTTCAAACAATTATTTTCTAACAAATTTAACTTGTGAAAAGTATTATTATATTCTTTTAATAAAGTTTTTTGTCTTTCATTATAAATATTCTAATTTTTTATGAAAATTTAAATTATATTGAGAAAAATATATTAATAATTATGTGTAAATACTGATTAATATTAATATTTAATTGGGCCCAAATGGCCCAAACGGAAAAATGTGGAATAAGACCAAATATAAAACTCAGCCCAAATGAAAAAGATTTGTACCCACAAAACTTGTGATCTTTGACCATCCACGTTAAAAAAAAAAACAAAGGAAATGTTTCTTTTTTGTCTCGACGACCTGATGAGAAATGACGATTGAGATGGCAATTTGAAGCTCCATAGTGGTAATGACGGAATAAAGGTTGCTTGAAGAGGTGAACATGTTCTGTAGCAAATCAAAGAACAACCGAGTAATCTGATGTGGATCAAAGTCAAACCGATTCAGCACACAGAAAATTCACCAAGTGCTTCAACATTTTCCGATCTATTTTGGTGATATGCCTCTAACTTTTTCTTTTAGATTATATTAGATTCTTTACACATCTGGAATATCGATCAAGATCTAAAAAAAATTTTCTTAACTATTTTGCATGTCAGATTCTAAGGCATCTTTGAGAAGAACCATGATTTTGAGATGATTATCGATATTTGAAAGACAACAAAACGGACATATAATATCACTTCATCAACTTATACATAGTTAACCTAATACTATATATACACCACGATCTCAAGGTTGTCTCCGTGCACTGCGTTGTACTGCTTCCAAGTGTGCAACACTTTCACATGCACTTTCCAACCACTCTTGAAAGGTTTCACATCTTTTTTTTTTGGTAAACATGTTAAGATTGCATTACCAGTTTTTGAGTTTGTGACAGAAGGTACAAAGGATACTAGTAGCAGAAAATACAAACACCGAAATGAAACTACTAAACAACAACAAAATACAGTAAAGAAAAACACGATTGAGGACGGACATCGAAAGACGAAGGAGAGAGCACTCGAGAGAACTTGTGAGAGTTGCAAGAGTACGCAACAAGCAAGCTCAGAAACTCCATAGTAAGGCATCAGTTATAATATGAGTCACGAGCCGGTAATATTGGCTTGCCCAGGCACTCGCCTCCAAAACATAACCTCACCACGAAGCCCTTCCACCTGCAGAGAGCAAAGACACCAGCGAGAGCTCGGAGCTCGCAGCAGACGACAATGGGGCCGCACCAAAGCGGCGAAATCGACGAACCAGAGCCTGTCGAAGCCCCAGACACCAATCACCACAAACAGCCACCTCTGCTCCTCCCTCCTGAAGATCAAAGGTAACAGATAACTCCAACAACCCGTAAGACCCTCACCGGAACCACCAACACCCCGACAACAATCCCACAATCGCTCTTATTTGGGTAGACAAATGGATGATAAACCCGCCACTTCCACCAGACCCTGCACGATAAAAGGAGCTAACACCACAGGGCAAGAACCAAAGCACTAAAACCCTTACTGCAGAGATGCTAGCGACACTCGCTGTCACCGGGAATGAAGACGAAGGTAGACTACAACAACCTAAGACCACAATGACCCGCACGAGCGACAGACACTGAGAACCAGAGCCTGACCAAAAATCGAACAAAGAAGCTCAATCTAATCAGTTCACCAGACCGCCACCTCCGGCTAAGATGAGAAGAAGAGCTCAGCACTCCTCATAAGCTTGACAGCAACACCTTCTAGCCACAAGGAGCCCTGCAACCACGTACAAGGAAAAACCACTAACAGAGAGTCACCACCACCGCCAGGGAGCTCGCTTGAGACCCAAAATCGACTCTTGATACATCAGTTTCTCATTGGTAGTAAAAAACTACGATGAATCTGAAGTAGAGATCTCAGGGACGAGAGCCCTCCAACCGAGAACGAGGAAACCTGTCTTTGACACCAGCTAACAGACGCCGGAGGAATCGAGGATGACCGGAGCACCACCACCAAAGCACAATCGTCCTCCATTGAAAGCAGATCTGGCCAGATCTGAGCGGTACCTCGAAGTTAGCCCTCGGAAGAACCACCAAGCCCCACCCTTACAGACGCACCTCACCACCGCTCCAGATCCCAAACCACCGAGCAGCGACGCCAGTGAAGAGAGGGAGACCACAACAGAAGGTATATCGGTGAGACAAAGAGCAGAGAAAGGAGGCGAAACAGAGAAGGGAAAGAGACAGAAAAGATTAAGGGGAAGACAGCCGGTGACGACAGTGACAGACTCGCCGGAATCCGCCACCGGCTGAACGGCGCCAATCAAAATTAGGGTTTTTCGAAAGTTAAGAGAGATAAGAGAGAGAAGAGAGAGAGATGATTCGAAAGGTTTCACATCTTTCAAAGAAGTGGCTAGCATAGTTGAAGACATTTTAGGGTTTTTTTTTTGCTATGAAAAGATGTGAGAAAAATTGGAGGGTGTTCGGGGTGTATATCTAGTATTCGGTTAACGTGATGGTCACTGCAGGTCGCCACAAAAATATCTTGCATATTTGGTTTCAGTTAAGGAAATCCTTAGAGTACTGATCAAGCAAAAAATATTTTACAATTATTGTTAGCAAGATTTTGCTGTTCTGTTGGAGTAAATTATCTACACGATATCTTAGATGTGAAGAGGATACTATTTTTTATAATATACGCACCCTTGATGGCCAAGTTGTTCGATATGCTACATTAAAACATAATTCTTTCCCAAGTTATTTAGTACCTCAGTTAACTCATTTTTGTGCTTTTAAAAATTAGCTAAATATTTTTCCATGAAAACTAACTCGTTTTTGTTCACATTATTTTAACAATAATTTAAGAAATAACATATAAACTCTTAGGGTGTGACTGGTGACCAAGGGAACGAGGAGGAACACTATGTTCCTTAATATTCCTTAATTTTTTTACCATTCATAAGGAATGAATTTTCTTTTTCATTCCCCTTCATTCCTTTGTTCGTAGAGAATTATAGAACAAATCTATTCCTCATTAATTTTGACAAGGAACCATCATTCCTAAAATTTTATTCCTACTCATACTTTTTCTATCCGTTCCTATTGTTCCTATGATGGTTACCAGTCACACCCTTAGTGACTGCTTTATGGAAAAATATTTATTGCCAATGTTACAAAGATTATAACTGAAAGAACAGAATCCAAATTAAAAATATTATTTAATATGCAAGAGATCGATTGTAAAACAGTTCGTAACAAAATATGGAATATATCCTTGGATATTTGTATTTTTTTTATATTCACGTTTTGTAACAAATTTGAGTATACTTGGATTGTATTTTGAAAATTATTAATTAGAAAATGATATAATCCAGTTTAGGGTTTAAGTAGAGTATTAGGAAGCAAACCCCAAACTATATTTATGGTATTATTCTGGTTTAGGTATAGTAATCAAATTTTTTTTGAAGACATGAGTTGACACATCTCATTTGTTTAGAACAGTGGACCTACGTGAAAAGTCATAAAAATATTGAATAGAACCATGGGCTTATTAATATGACAAAAATTCTACATGAGCTCAATTAAATTGTGTAAATCGGGTAGGTTTTTTAATAAGACAAAAAATCCATAAAAGCCCATTTAAAGTGTAAAAATCAGATTTAATACAATTTACGGGAGTACCCTTAGTGAAAACGATTTGTGTAGAAAAACAGTGGCATAGATAGTAAATAAAAGAGGGCTTCTACACCCAGGTCTGGGGTTCAAATTCCAGATTATGCAATTTCTTGCAGATTGCATAGGAAATCCAGGTTTCAATTCTCGGAGCAAGCGATTTATTCAACAATTATGCAATTACGGAAGAAAGGCTTACAAGAGTTTCTCAACATGGTGCAAGTAAATCCGGTCAGGCGTGATCTTCATAGGACGGCTCAAATGATGCAGTTAGGCGTAGATCCTCATAAGGCAGGTAGTATTGTCGGTTATCGAATCGTCTTTGTAATCTTTCTCATAATTGTAATATCTAAATAAATCCCCGACAAAAAAAAAAGATAGTAAATAAAAGAGTATTAATGAAGAAAACTTAGATAGGAGCATGCTTTAATAATATAAATTAATTAATTTGTTCCCTTAAGAAAATTATTAAATGTTTTGGAGGAGAAAACTTTTAATATAAATATGATTCATCAAATCCGATATTTCCATCATGTTTTTATAAAAAAGATCTGCATTGGAGATAGAAAATTAAGTGTAATACTTACCATTTCTTAATAAGAATTATAAAACTAAACATTATTAAATTAAACAATCAATTATTATTTTTACATATAAGCTTCTAACTGGTAACCATTAAAATAGGAATAAGAATGAGTAGAAAATAAATGAATAGAAACAAAATAAAAGGAATGAAAATGAATATTTATTCTTTTTGTTCCATATCAATTTTGATAAGGAATTTTATTTTTCTATAGTTTCTTAAAATTCAAGAAATGAAAAGGAATCAAACGCAGCGAAAATTATCCATAAATAGTGTAATTTTTAAAGAATGATAGGAATTGACTATTCTCCTTAATTTCCTATGTCACCATTTGGACCCATAGAATTGAATTTTAAGTTTTATGTTTAACTTTGGGTTATTCTATTATCTCTATTGACAAGTGGTTTTGGAAAGTATGACTTCCTGATGTAATGACATTGCAAAAGCCTTTGATTATGTTCATTGGCCATTTCTCCTAAACACCTTGAGAGCCTTTGACATGCCGGAGCCATTCATCCAATGGATTGAGTTGTGTGTGTGCACGCCGTCCTTTTCAGTTCAGATCAATGGAGAGTTGGCTGGGTTTTTTCAAAGCAAAAGAGGGCTGAGGCAAGGATGTGCACTCTCGCTTTACTTTTGTCATATGCATGAACGTGCTATCTCACATGCTAGACAAGGATGCAGTTAGGAAAGAGATAGGCTATCATCCTCGATGCCAGAATATCCTCTTGATTCATCTATGCTTTGCGGATGATCTGTTTGTCTTCACCGATGGTATGAAAAGTTCTATTGAAGGTATTCTCAGGATCTTTAAAGCCTTTGCAGCGATGTCAGGGCTTAAAATAAGCTTGGAAAAGTCAACCCTCTACATGGCTGGTACAACTGGAGATCAGGAATCAGAAATCCATTCATCTTTCCCCTTTGCTTCAGGTCAACTGTCGGTACGCTACTTAGGTCTTCCTCTACTCACCAAGAGGATGACTGTAAATGACTACATGCCTCTAGTGAAAAAGATCAGGAAAAGAATGAGTTCATGGACTGGTTGATTCCTCTCTCACGCTGGTCGGCTTCAACTGATCAATTCAGTCATTATGAGTCTCGCAAATTTCTGGCTAGCGACTTTTAGATTACCAAGTAGTTGTCTAAAAGAGTTTGAGCGTCTCTGTGCAGCTTTCTTATGGTCAGGACCGTATCTAAAAAAAACCAAAAGCAAAGATTAGCTGGCAAGATAAATGTCTTCAAAAGAATGAGGGTGGATTGGGCATAAAGTCTTTGAAGGAAATAAATAAGGTTCACTGCTTGAAGCTTATTTGGAGAATAGTAATCGCGATCCTCCTTGTGGGTCAAATGGATCCATTGCTATCTGATAAAGAAGGGGTCTTTTTGGTCGATCTCAGTCAACACAAACTTGGGGTCGTGAATGTGAAAACAAAATATTGAAAATGAGGAGTATCGCAAGGCAGTTTATACAAGTTGAGGTCAGGAATGGAAGGCACACTTCATTCTTGTATGAAGCATGGTCTCAGATTGGGTGTCTTAAGGAGGTGGTAGGTGATCATGGCATCATAGCTCTGGGCATAGCAAACAATGCTACAATGGCAGATGTTATATCAAATCATCGAAGGCAGAGGCACATACAGAGTATTCTCAATGACATAGAAGATGAGATCGATAAGGTTTAGAAGATACAAATGACGTTCAGGTTTGGAAGTGGGGAGAAGGGAAGTTCGTGAGTAAGTTTTCTTTTAAGAAGACTTGGCAATAGCTGCGGAGTGGGCATCAAACCTATAACTGGAGTAAAGGAATACGGTTCCCTCAGTCTACTCCAAAGTTCTCTTTCATATTATGGATTGCGATGAGAAATAGACTACAAACGGGTGATAAAATGCAAGCTTGGAATGTCTCTGTGAACACAGACTGTGTTCTATGTCGGGGAGTTCAGAAGACATGTCAACATCTCTTCTTTCAATCCCCTACTCTTCTGAAGTCTGGGAATCTTTGGTTAAAGGGCTTCTTAAAGATGATTTTACCACTGACTAGGATTCTATTGGGGAAATGGTTTCTGGTAGGAGTTACCCTCCAACAGAAATGTTTCTTATCCGATACTCTCTTCAGGTTGCAGTTCATAGTATCTGGAGAAAGCGAAACGCTAGAAGATATGGAGAAGAGCCAAAAGTTGTTGTCCTTCTGAGTAAGCTTATCGACAAAACGATAAGGCTTCATCTTCTTGCTGTCAAAGCCACGGGTCATGCGTATTTGGAAAGGAGTTTACGCACCTGGTTTGAAACAAGTCAAGCTCCAAATCTAACATAGAAGACTAGAAGATTTCTTTTATTCTTTAGACGATTGAGTATATAAATAAACAGAAGCACTAGATGTAACACAGTTTTTTGCTAGAATATAATTTTACATTCATTTATAAAAAAAATGTTATTAAAAATCCTAGTACATCTGTAAGCAAAATGCATATCTCCCCCAGTCCCCTGTTATTAAAATCTCCGAGTGAATTGGCCCCAAACTCTGATCTTTTCAAACTGATTTAGAAAATTTGTTTTTAACTTCCATTAACAAAACATTAACTCTTCCGCTGATTCTAATTGAAAAAAAAAAAAAAATTTGTAACACATCTTATTGAAATAAACAATAAATATCTATCTTATTAAAACTGAAGTACAAAATGAGATTGTTTGGAAACATGTATATGAGTTTAAAAAATAAGAGTGTTTGGTAACATGGATTGTAGTCTTTTAAAAAAATATTACTTTTGTTTGGAAATAAAGATAGTAGTATTTAGCAAAAAAGTAATGGGCTTATGTTATTAAGAAAAATTGAAAGTCCATCATATTATAAGAAATTAACTATTTGGGTCAGTTTTAAAATGAGTCAAATCATTTAAACTTTTTTTTCAAAACTAACCATAAAACAAAATTTAAACTTTATATACATATTTCAAATCAAAATAATAATTCAAAATTGATTTACATCATAAATTAATTGAAAAATATACATATATTCAAAAATGAATTTTTACTAAACTCTTTTTCAATAACCATTACTTTTGTTTGAAAACAAGGATAGTATTATTAAGCAAAAAAGTAATGGGCTTCTGTTATTAAGAAAAATTGAAAGTCCATCATATTATAAGAAACTATCTATTTGAGCCAGTTTTAAAATGAGTCAATCTAATTGTCTAAAACTTTTTTTTCTAAACTAACCATAAAACAAAATTTAAACTTTATATATATATATTTCAAATCAAAATAATAATTCAAAATTGATTTATATCATAAATTGATTGAAAATATACATATATTCAAAAATGGATTTTTACTAAACTATTTTTCAATAACCATTATAAAAAATGTTGTCAACATATATATAAGAAAAATACAATACGAAGCCCAATTTGAAATACCAACTCAAATTATGGTTTTTATATTTCATATTAAGTTTTAAAAATATAATATATGTAATTATTTATATGATGGTACATATAAAATACGATTAATTATATGATGACAATATACGATACATAATAATGACTAGGGATGGACTTTCGGTTACCCATACGTGTTTGGTTCTGATCGATTTGCATTTCAGATTTCCGGGGTCAAAGATTTCAGCCCTATTAGGATGTTTCTAAATTTTGGTTTGAGTGTGATTCAGACCTTTGCGGGTTTGGTTCGAGTTTGGATCCATTTAAATTATTTTTAAAGTTTTAAATCATTATATATTTTAAATTTCTCAAAATCTATAAATAAAATAATATATTTCCTATAAATTTAAATAACATATGTCAGAATACCTAAGCTTAACATATCAATTGGCATTTAAAATTTTTGGATACAAAATCAATAAATATTTTAAGTATTTTTGGTGATTTGAGTATACCTTAACTATTTCAGATATTTACTTTTGACTATCTATATATATTTTCAAGTATTTAAACCAATTTAGAAGTATAATTCTTGATGTTTTATATACGTTAAATCTAAATATAATTAAATATATAAGTATCCGAATACTTCGGTTCGGATCAGATTTGGATCTCTAAATAACAAAACTTTAAATAATTTGAATATTTAATCAATTTATGTTCGGGTTTGGTACTATATTTTCGGATCGGTATCGGGTCTGTTCCTCGGATTCATTTTGCCAAACCCTAATAATTACATGAAAAACAAATATCAATATATTTTTCAAAATATACATCCGCGCAGGCGCGCAGATTAAATATTAACATATTTTTCAAAATATTTTGCTATCAATTTTGGTTCGGGTTTGGTATTACACTTTCAGATCAAGATCGGTTTCGTTCTTCAGATTTTGATTTTTTTCAAGCACTAATATTAACATAAAAAACAAGTAGCAAAATATTTTTGAAAAATACACCCGCGCGGGTGCGCGGATTAAAATCTAGTTTTTATTAATGCCAATGCTCAATAGTCGTGGAAAAAGCGAACCCTAGAAATAAACATTAAAAAGGGTTTTTTTCTCTTCCAAGATCTATTAACACCAATGTTGAAAACTTTTTTTTTAAGTTCCTCTGTTTTCAGTTTTTTTTTTGTGTCGAAGATTTTGATGAATGAGTTCAGTAAAGATAGGGACTCTGAGAACAGCCACCGAAGCAAGAAGAAGGTTCTCTGATACAGTAAAACGTAACAGGGAAAGTAGAAGAAGAACAGTAACTCGTATGATTCGATCCAATGTATTACACAAAGAATCGCTCTCTCTCCTGCCAAGAGTTTACATGTAGAAACAACTCAAAAGCAAGGATGAGGAATCCATGGTGATTTTCTAGGAAAATCACAGAGAAACAAACCAGAGAAGATGCGAAGAAGATAACAAACTTTCTTGATATTTTTTCGATGATCCTAACTTCTGTTTTCTCAAGCTATATAATTGCTTCCTCTTGCTGACGTGGCTGAGATGACGTGGCTCTCTTAGTATCTTCTTTTCCTATAGCAAATCCTCCCTCTTTGAGAAAACCTTGACCACAAGGTTTTGAAGAACCAACAACTCGTGTCCACAATTGCAGCAGAAATGAAGATTTGACACTACTCTGGCCATTGGTACGTCTGTTGTCTAGTTCTTTAAGTGCTCTACTGGCCAGTGATAGTAAGGCCAGCAACATGAAAGTTCTTCTCCTGTATCTCCAGTGTATCAGCCTCGTGTGCAAACAGGTTGCGTAACAGGTCTCGTGTTGTTGTTTCGTAATGTTGCAATAACTTTGAACTTAAACATCCAGTTCTTGCAGAACCGTCTCTCCCAGTTACCATCATGTAACCTGAGGCACTTGCTTCGACAATCCAGAATTATTTGCTCCAGATATAAGTGTGTGTGGTCAGTTCGTAACACCACTGTCTTGTTGAGTATTGGCTGTTCTGCATCAAACGTGTTGTCATCCCTTGCCATGATCACGATCATTGGAACTGAAGTTTCTGTCATTACAGTCACAACACTAACAACAACTTCTTCATTGTAGATATGGTCTCCAACCATCCGATAATCTCCTTTTTGACAAAACCATCTCACCGGTATTATTGAGTTTCCGAAGAGAAGAAGCTCACTCTCATTTCCCCTGTAGCTCTGCTTAGTACCTGATTCCTCTTCCCAAGCAGCCTTGAGTTTTTCACATTGTAAAGGAAACATCAATCTCAGTTTGAACAACAACCATGAGCACTTCTGTTTACTCCAGTGAGCTAAACTCTCTGCCACTTTAACCATCACCGTATCAATGAGGATAGGTGGATAGGGACATGTAGGATCAGACTGGTACTGAACGAGATTCTTCCCCAAGTCTGAGAAGGGTACTATCTTTTTCTCAACGTGAGCTTCAGAACTGAAGAACCATGACTGTTGTTGACTTCTCCAACGACCACAAGTGCTCATTTTCTCCAATGATCCCACATGATCACTAGCACATAGACTGTTGGAGGTTTGGTGCTTTACTCTCATAGATGTATAATGATCATTTTGTGGCAGGAATCTCCCTAGGTCCTCCATTTTATACTTAAATTTCCAGTTCTTGTGACACCTCGGTTGCTTCCTTTTACAACCAACCCTTTGAAGCAAAAGATCAAACAAGTGGTGTGCAACTAGCTCAGCCTCAGCATCTGCTGATTTTTGAATCAATTCTTCCCCCATGTCAACATCCAAAACGTATGTGTGTTCTACCCTTGGAGATTTCCACTCATCAACTCTCAGTTTGTCAAAATCTCCATGTAATTGCAAGCTTTTGTTCTCAAGAAACACATATTCCAATCTTCCTATCCTATGGCATGGTTCCAAAAGAGAAATTGGTACCTCGTTTACTAGCGATTCAATCTGCTCTGGATCCTCTGAATTCACATCTACATCAAGAGTCAAACCAGTCGACTCCATCTTGGTAGTTAAATCACTTTCATCTCGTATGTGAATCGCTGAAACTGATAAGGACTGAACTTGCGACTCTGAAACAGCAGGATTAGGCATCGTCATCTCTTGAATCACATCGGCCTTCCTGACCTTAAGTGCCACTAACCAATTATGCGTTGATACGTCCCTCTCCGTCTGCAATCTGATCCGTTCCGGATCATCTCGTTCACCAAACATACGTATCAAGCTACTCTTTAGTTCGTCCCAAGTTTCAAAATACTTGATTTCTTCTCGTTGATGAACAAAAGATTCTGCTTTACCTCCAAGAAGATACACAGCTAACGCTAATTTGTTCATATCCGAGTAGTCATCACAAGCAAATTGATCTTCCAACTTTGAAATCCAAGGACGCAAATCGCAGGAAACACCTTCGAAGACTTGGAACTCAACGCCTGCCATTGATTCCGAGGTTCGACTGGTTCTGATACCTTTGATACAGTAAAACGTAACAGGGAAAGTAGAAGAAGAACAGTAACTCGTATGATTCGATCCAATGTATTACACAAAGAATCGCTCTCTCTCCTGCCAAGAGTTTACATGTAGAAACAACTCAAAAGCAAGGATGAGGAATCCATGGTGATTTTCTAGGAAAATCACAGAGAAACAAACCAGAGAAGATGCGAAGAAGATAACAAACTTTCTTGATATTTTTTCGATGATCCTAACTTCTGTTTTCTCAAGCTATATAATTGCTTCCTCTTGCTGACGTGGCTGAGATGACGTGGCTCTCTTAGTATCTTCTTTTCCTATAGCATTCTCTCTCTCTCTTCCTGCTTCAATTATTATTGTCACTGGAGTTGTTTAATTATAATTCTCTTCGAAAATGTCACGACGTGAATCCCATTAAATTTCGTTTTATATAAACTTGAAAAATAAGTGTTTTTTTTGTTTTCGTTGTTTGTGGAGAATAGTCAATTCTTCCCAAGGTTTTTGGATCAAGACGGTCTGGTAAAGAAGAAGAAGATGCATCAAATAATATGAACAACAGAGGAAAACATGATGATCAAGGCAACAACAATGAATATTTCAATGGTATTTCTTCTTTAAATACGTACATCACAAGAAAAAATATTTATTTAGTCTTATAATTAAATGGCTCTTGGATCTTGTTTGATAGATTTGAAGCGACGAATGGCTCCTCGAAAAAACCCAAAACTTGACAACTCTTCTTCGATGATCTGGAAGACTGCTTCTGGTTAGGAATTTTTTTGATTTATTGGGTAAACCAACCCTAGAAAAGTTTACATTTTTATATCATGATTGCTTGCAAATTTAAGAAAAATAAACGTACATTGTCAAAGTATTTTTTTCTTCTTTATCTTGATACGTATTACTATTTGGGGTCTTCTTGATCCCAAATGAAATCTAGGGTTTGCTAAGAAAATTTTGATATTTTTACTTGTATAATACGTCAGAGAGAATGGAAGGCTTGAACCTATCGGGTTCTATAGCACCAACAACAGAGATTCGTGAACTCAGGTTTGATAATGAATCAATCTCTTTGTAATATTTCTGTTTTTTTTTTCAGATTCAAATTCACGTTTTCTTTATCTCTCAGGGTGTTTGTAGCTACGTGGAATGTAGGAGGAAGAACACCAAACAACGATCTTAACCTCGAAGATTTCTTACTCGTTGAAGGCACAGCAGATATATATATCTGTGGGTATGAATTAAAATTTGATAAGTTTTGGATTCATAGGTTTCTAAAGTTATTAAAAATGAATTATCATTATATGGTTTGCATCTCAGGTTTCAAGAGATTGTTCCTCTAAGTGCAGGAAATGTATTAGTAGTCGAAGACAATGAGCCAGCAGCTAAATGGTTAGCTCTAATAAGCCAATCTTTAAACAAACCGAAACAAGACTCTGCTTCAAGAACAACAACTTCTAGTAGTAATTGTCGTGGTGAAGAGTCAAGAACACCAAGTAGTCTAAGTTTCTTTCAAAGACCTAATCTTAAAGTCTTGAGCAGAAACTATCGAGTCGATTCAAGTCTTTTGAAGACTTGTAATTGTCAGGTTATTGGTACTTCGGTTGGTTGGGAAGCTAGGCTGTCTAAAAAGTATAGTGATCATGTTGTAGATAACAATAACTATGTGGAGCCTGAGAATTTTAGGGTTCATGAGAATTTATTGTTTGATGATGTTCCTGCCACTACCAAGATGCCGGGACAAATGAGTTATCGACTGATTGCTAGTAAACAAATGGTTGGTTTGTTTTTGTCTGTTTGGGCTAGAAAAGAGTTGATTCCACATATATCTCATCTTAGGCTTGATTCTGTTGGAAGAGGAATCATGGGTCGCTTGGGTAACAAGGTACATCAACTTTTTCTATTAATTCAAGATTATGACACACACATGCAAGCAAAAAAATATCTAAATTTTTGTGCTTTTGCAGGGATGTATTGCTATAAGCATGTCATTGCACCAAACAAGCTTTTGCTTTGTGTGTAGCCATTTGGCCTCTGGTGAGAAAGAAGGGGATGAGATGAGAAGAAACGCAGACGTAGCTGAGATTCTGAAGCATACTCAGTTCCCCAAAATCACCAAGAACCCTAGTTGTCGCGCACCCGAAAGAATAGTTGATCACGAGTATGTTTTCATGAAAATAATAAAACCTTCTTGCTATATAAGCAAATAAAAACCGCTAAAAGAGTTGGGAATTTGCAGCCGAGTGGTTTGGCTTGGAGATTTGAATTACAGAGTTGCTTTAACCTATGAAGAGACAAAAGTATTACTAGAAGAAAATGATTGGCATACTCTTCTTGAAAAAGACCAGGTTTTGTAGTATAAATGATCTTTAATACTTGATCTTCAGTTTTCGTTCTTTTATTTTGCGTTGACCAACTTCTGTGATCTCTAATAATTTCAGCTCAACATGGAAAGAGCAGCAGGAAGAGTCTTCTCTGGATTTCAAGAAGGTCAAATATTCTTTGCTCCAACGTATAAATACTCTCAAAACTCAGATGCTTACGCCGGAGAGACCACTAAGTCAAAGAGGAAACGCCGTACTCCTGCTTGGTACTAATCCAGAACTTAAGAACCACGTTTTTGTGGTGTGTTTTGATTAAAATTTCTATTTGGAATGTATTCAGGTGTGATCGGATTCTCTGGAGAGGAGAAAGAATAGAACAACTTTCTTATATTCGAGGAGAATCAAGGTTTTCAGATCACAGACCCGTTTGTGCAATCTTTGCAGTAGAAGTTGATGTAAAGAGTATGAACAAAGGTAGATTAAGGAAAGGTTATTCTAGTGCGGCTGCAAGATTGATTGAAGATTGCATTCCACAAAGGCATAGTTTTTACGACTAAGATTGTTACAATTCTTTTTGAAAGAGGTATTGTTTCTAGATTGTATATAGATTTGGATTAACAAAAAAAAAAACAAACAACGATGTATTCTTGAGACATAAGTATATCTGTCTTCACAACTCATGTCCCATATAAGTGTTACAACAACACTTAGGTATTGTTTGTAAATTACTGGTTTAAACTGTGGAAGGCTATGTAACCATCTTCTCTATATTTGAAGCAAGGCATGTATGTATTATAACTTATATCATCATTCATCTGAATATTGCATCTATGCTATGAATTTTTTTTCCAAATCTTCACATTTTAACCCCCCCCCAAAAAAAAAACTTGCTCCTCCTAGCAATTTGTGTCTGTTCTTTATGATTTGTTACCATATTTGTCTCTGTGGTGTATGTCTCATCTCTCTTGAGCATGTTTCCATATGGTTTCTCATCTTTTTTTTACTTCAAATGCCCCTTGATAAACCTTAATAATTAGGTGACTGAAAGTGTCAACTATTGTTGGAATTCTAAGTAAAGATAAGAGGTAGCATGCCATCGGTGCGAGTCCACTAGTGCTAATAATTTATAGAGGTCCATTCAATCATGATCGAATCATGATAAATATTGATTAGCTACCTAATCATGTCTATTAATAGATTAGCAATGAATTCATTAAGAGTAGTGGATATTCTGCTCTGACATGCAAAGTCAACTATTTAAAGAAATGAAAAAGATGGCATGTAGTCAACTAATTAGCGATTTCATCTAGTTCTTTTGATTTTATGATTTTTTTCATTTTGCCCGTAGAACTCAGATATGCGTATTCGTTAAACCTAAGTGATGATACTTTTAAGCAAACAAACAAAAACCTATGTGATGATACAACATCGACATAGGTATAACCCAATCACATATAATCTATGTACATCTCTAAATTTTCCCATGGCTTAATCAAAATGATCGAGTTATGCACTATCTATAGTATAATGGTTGTTCATAAGAAAACAAGAAAAATGCTAGTAACATTTCACTTTCTGTGGTGGTTGTTGGCTACTAAGAAAAATTGATTGCTTTGATCATAGTATTAAAATTATCTTCTGAAAGCGTGAAAATAAAAGTAAAGAAGATTCACAAGAAGCAACCTAAGAGCATGAGCATTGGTGAACCCCTCTTTGGGGTTCACCAACATTTTTTATTATTTTTTCGTGGGCCCATGAACAGTTATGAACTTGGATATGCTGTTTTCTGCATTAGTGAACCCGATGAAGGAATTCATAGGAATAAAATAATAATATTAATTTTTTTTAAAAAAATTTAAAATATTCAGAAAAGATGAATAAAATATTAAAACATATTATTAAAATTATGAAAACATTTTATTCAATACATTAAAAGTACATTACATAAAAGAGAAATTTTTCTAACATACATAACTTATTTATTCATCTTCATCACCGAACTTTTGCCATATATTTTCCATCAAATCAGCTTTCAAACGAGCATGCTTCTCTGGATCTCGAACTTCTCTGCGCATGCCTAACATATCACCGACATGAATGCTTTCTCTCCTTGTCACCCTCGAAGTTCTGCTTGATTCTCCGGACTCGAACTCAGAAGTATCAATTTGAGCGTATCCGTGTCGTTCGTTCTCTACTATCATATTGTGCAATATGACACAAGTTCTCATGATCTTTCCTATCTTCTCCTTGTCCCATTGGAGAGCTGGGTTTTTAACAATTGCAAACCTCGATTGCAATACTCCAAAAGCCCGTTCGACATCTTTTCTGGCGGATTCTTGCTTTTCTGCAAATTTCTCGGCTTTAGGACCTTGAGGAAGTGGGATGGATTGGATAAATGTTGACCAGTTTGGATAAATTCCGTCAGTAAGATAGTAGGCCATACGATAAGTGTGGTTGTTGACCTTGAACTTAACTTTTGGTGCTCGACCATGTAAGATGTCATCAAAAACAGGGGACCGATCAAGAACATTGATATCGTTGAGGGTACCTGGTAAGCCGAAAAATGCGTGCCATATCCAAAGATCTTGTGATGCCACGGCTTCTAAGACAATTGTCGGCTTTCCTGAACCACGTGTGAACTGACCTTTCCAAGCCGTTGGGCAGTTTTTCCACTCCCAATGCATGCAGTCGATGCTGCCTATCATCCCCGGAAACCCCCGTACCTCTCCAACATCGAGTAAGCGTTGAAGATCCTCGGCTGTAGGTTTTCGTAGATACTCATTTCCAAACAATTCTATTATTGCATCCGTGAAATTTGCCAAACACAAACGTGATGTACTGTCACCGAGTCGGAGATATTCGTCATATGTATCTCCCGATTGACCATATGCCAGCATACGTATAGCTGCCGTACACTTTTGAAGTGCAGATAGCCCGTTCCTCCCGTGAGCATTTCGTCTTTGCTGAAAGTATGGAACTTCATTACTTATACGTTCGACAATGCGAAGGAACAATGGCTTGTTCATTCGAAAACGCCTCCTAAACATTTCCGGTGGGTATGTAGGATTTTCTTTGAAATAATCGTTCCATAGTTGATTGTGTCCTTGTTCCCGATCTCTGTCGATATAAGCACGTCTTTTTGGCTTCTTACCTTGGACCTCAACTATTGAGTCGATGTAATTATCAACTACTTCGTCGACCATTTCTTCTATAGCTTCATCAACTTCATCACTTGATGAGGATGACATTGTTGATGTTTTCTTCCTAACATGACAAAAGGGGATTTGTAATTTAATATTTTATTTTAAGAATCCTATTTTATTTTAACTAAAAATCTTTCTAATTATCATAAACCATTTTTTTTAAGAATCCAATTTTTAACTTCAATCCTATTTTATTTTAACTAAAATTCTTTCTAATTTTCATAAACCATTTTTTTTTTAAGAATCCTATTTTTGTACTTCAATCATATTATATTTTAACTAAAAATCTTTATAATTTTCTACAACCATATTTTTTTAAGCATCCAATTTTTAACTTCAATCATATTATATTTTAACTAAAATTCTTTCTAATTTTCATAAACCATTTTTTTAAAGAATCCAATTTTTTCTTCATCCATATTTTATTCTACAACCATATTTTCTTACCAATCTTGAAGGTAGTTGCTCTTGTTTGTTGTTGAAGGTAGTTGCTCTTGTATGTGTGTTTGTTGGTCACGGACTTCACTCCTTGGTTAGCCATGCGAACTGGTGATTGCTTCCATTGCCACAAGCCAGGTCATTGGCCTTTACGTTGTAGTTTGTTGTAGGTTTTTGTTGTTTGAATTTAGTTGTTGTAGTTTGTTGTATGTTGTACATCCGTGAGCAAGAGAAGAAATAGAAGATCACTTTGAAATAAACAAGACAAACAAGAGCAACACACAGAAGAGAAACAATAGCAAGAGAAGAAATAGAAGATCACTTTGATTAAAAAGCAGAGAGTAGAGACATCATTTAAATAGAGAGACATAGAGTTACAACATAGTACATCCGTGAATCAAGTTCAGTACATCCGTGAACCAAGTTCAGAGTTACAACAATAGCAAAATACATAGACATAGTACATGATTGACCTGCAGTGTAGAAAGAAACATAACCCGTGACCTGCAACAACCTAAACTTCCAACCCGTGACCTGCAACACTGTCACCTCCAACCCGTGACCTGCAGAAGAAAAGCTAACATAATCAGTAAAGCAAAGCAAGGAAATACACATCAACTACTCAAGCAAAGCAAGAAAATACACACAATAGACATCAAAGCATTTCAGAGATGAGTTTATTCTTGAGAGCCACTTCATTATCAGAAAGTGTGTCTATGTTTTTGGCTAGCAAACGATCAAGGATCTTTTGTCTGGAAATGGTATTTTTCTCAGCTAGGATGGTATGTATATGATCATAAGCTGCTTCATTTGGCTTCTTGCGTTTAGCAGCTTTGCTAGCCTTAACACCAGGAGGCCTAACCTCTTCCTCCTCACGCACCGCCTCCGCACCACCTTCCTTCCTTTTCTCCTTCGGCTGAGAGTGTGACCTCCACTTCTGATCAAACCGGAGTTCCCTCCAGCAATGTTCAAGCGCAAACTTGAGATGGTAGTCATTGAAATAGATGTCATGCGCAGTCTTCATGACATCATTTTCACTTTGCCCACTCGATTGCTCCTTCAGAGCCGTTTCATGGGAACCCACAAACCTGCAGACCTCTGCATTCACCCTTCCCCACCTCTGCTTACATTGACCCCACTCTCGAGGAAGGGAGCCAATGAGCTGAGGACTAGAATTGAAATACGCCTCAATTCTCTTCCAAAAAGTCCCTAACTTCTGTTCATTACTAACTATCGGATCTTTGCTGGTGTTTAACCAAGCACTGATCAGTACAAGGTCTTCTTTGGTTGTCCACTTTCTCCTTTCCGGTGGTTTAACTAACCCGGGTGAGTTAACTGCAGCCTCAGCAGAGTCAACGTCTATTGGACTACTGCTCTGCGAAGCTAATAGGTTAACAAACCCGGGACCGTGAAGGGAAAAAGGTTCCATGTTTGAGGGTTTTGTGTTCTGGTTTTGGTTTGAGGGTTACCGGTTTTTGTTTTGGTTTTGTGTTAAGATGTATCTGTAAATTTTTAGGCTGGAGTTACTATGTTTTTAAACAAGTTTTTACGTGTGGAAAGAGATAAAATTTAACTAACAATACCAACCAAAATTCATTACAGAACTACTACATAGTAATGAGCAGTCAATAGACATCAAATCAGGCGAAAATACAGGGTATTTTCCGTTTCAAAAGAGAGAAAATTAAACTATCTCTACCAACCTAAGTACAATTCAACATTAATCACAGCAACCAACCAACCAACAATTAATATCTACTTGTACTTCTAGTTCTCGTACTAGTTTAGTTTATGTCTACTTCTAGTTCTACAAATAGTTATACTTTTGTTCTACTTCTACTCCTACGTCTACTTCAATCCACAGATAACAATTACCCTAGATATAGTTTAGCTGACTCTAACCTTTCATTGTCAATCGAAGCAGACCTTCTCGAGGGAATGGACCTGCACAGTGAGGTCATAGACAGCCTCATTGAGTGAATTAACCTGTTCCTGGACATGGCAAAAGTGTAGGAGATTTGTGTTAGTAACTGTAATACAAATACAAGGAAAAAAATTAAAAGCGATGAAAGAGCTCAAAATGTTTTACTAACCTCAAGTCTCTCAAACCGTTTACTAAGAGTGGACACCCCCAGCATCACCTCCTCAGCCTCTTCCACCCGTTTAGTTAGCCTCTCGAGCTCCTCCTGCACACCTATCACCCAAGGCTGACGATAATGGAGCCCATCAGCCTTGGTTTTAACATCAAGAATCATCAGATATACAACTTACAATATAGAACATAAAGATTGATGAGATTATGATAAACAGAGGAGACTTTACCTCGTAGTTTCTGCAGGTGAAGAACCGCTTCCCAGGAAGAGTGTCGTAGTCCTCCTCCCCGCGCACCTCGTTTATGAGTCTCCCACCACACGGACACCTTTTAGGAATACCGTACTCAGAATCCGCCACGAAACTTAACATGTTGATGTGTTCATGTTGCTTCTTTGAATGTCTTCTATCTTCTTCCGGATCCATCTGTCAAATAAATCAAGATTTTGTTAAATAATTACTCGTAAACCACTATCACGATCTGCAACCATAAACCTATCACTCCATTTAACCCATAAAACGAAACCAATCACTCAATTTATAAACCCATCACTCACCCATAAAACGAAACCGTAATTGGATTTCAAATCTCTGCAAAAATAACCCAAAAACAAAAAACAATCACGATCTACAACCCTTGATCGAAACCCATATGACGATTTAGATCCCTAACTCGAAACCCCCAAAAAATTTACAAAATCGAATAATTGCTTCCCACCCCAAAATCGACCCAATAAAGCTATAAACCTACAAGGAACTCACCTACGCTGGTGGAGAGAAGAGGACGTCGTCGATTACGTCGAGAAAAACGCCGGGAATCGTCGTCGCACGATAAGTCGCCTCTCACGGTGAAACCCTAGTTTTTCAGAGAAAGGGGAAAATGAGAAGAAACAAGACGTGGCCCGACTTTCCTCCTCGTCAACGCGGAACGCTTGACCAACCAGCGTACGCCGCGTGGCAACATCCGCCCCTTACGGGTTCATGCGCAAGGCCCGTTTCATCAAACTTATCGAATTTTTCTTTTTTTTTTAAACCAACGGGCCTAAGATTTCGAGCCCACGAACCTCTCTTAAACCGCTAATGCGGATGGTCTAAAGTTCCACGCTTTTCCTGAAGCAAACAAAAAGCTGATAAAGAATCCAAATATTCTATCTTTTTTTTTTTCCATCTAATGTATTATTAAAGATTCAAGGCCTAAGCCAAACCCAGTTACAACAACATAAAGCCCGAAACATATGGGACAAACTAAAGCATTTCAAACATGGGTCTTCAGCCCAAAACTACAAGAAGCCCAACACAAAAGGCAAAGTTTTTTAAACATTTTTGGCCTTAAGCCCATTTACTCGACCCAGAAAAGGTCCACACGTTTAGGGTTTTCTGTAACCCGGACACGCCGCACAGCCGTCACGTCTTGACTCACACCGAGTCACCATCGAAATTTCACCAGAACACCACCGGAAACACATCCTCCTCTTCTGTCCCTGTGTTCCAAACATTGGAGAGCATCACTCGAACAGTTCGAGATCTCATCCAACTCATAGAGCGCCACACAAGGGAAAAAAGCTTCACACCAATTTTTTCACCATCCATAGGAGATCTCATCCGCTAAGACCACCCATCGAATCTAACCACTGAAGAAATTTCACACTCGAAAATCTCAAGTTTCAAAGGACTAAATAACTTCATCTTTAAAAGATACAAGACGACATAACTGTCAACAAAAGCCGGCAGAGTAGAGCATGGGGAGCCTCCACCTCCGGAATCATCAGCCGGCGTCTGCGGATCTGAAGTAGCCTCCACTTCCCGGAACCAAGAAAACCAATCAAAAACCCCAAAACTAGGGATACCGCAAACCCCAACCGGTCATGCAAGAAAACAATGGATGAAAAAAAGGACATAGGACAGAACAGTAAATCAGATCGACGGGTGGCTGTGGAAGCCCACCCGTCGGCCGGAAACTCAGATCTAGATCTAGTTTCTCTCTCTCTAAACTCAGACTATTGAAGAGATTCTGTTAATCCAAAAGAAATAACATCCAAATATTCTATCTAAAGTTATGTTTATATACATTGACCATATATAGTCGTTCAAAAAAAAAAAAATACACTGACCATATCTTTCTTATTATTGTTTGACATTGAGCCTCATTTCTTTCTAATACTATGTTTATCTTATTATTAAAATTCGATTATTATAGGTTGTAATATATACAAATGTCTAAACTCCGAACTAAAGAAATCTTTGTCGGTTTCTAAATAATAATAAAAAAAATCTAGAAGGCAGTATCTGAAGAATTTTGTTCTGCTAAAATGAGACTAAATATTAGCTCCATTTGGTATTTTATTCGGGTTTGGTTCAAGTTCATATAGACCATTAAAATTATTTTTTTTAAAGTTAAATTTATATATACTTTAAATTTCTTAAAATATAAAAATAATATATAATATATAAACTTAAATATTGTATTCTAAAATATCTAAACTTAACATAAAAATTAGTTTGACTTGAATATTTGGATGGAGAATCAATAAATATTTCAAATATTTTTGGTGTTTTAAATATTATTTAGCTATTTGAGATATTGACTTTTGACTGTTTGTATATATTTTAAAATATTTGGACAATTTTAAAATATTTTATATATTTTAAATATTTTTTTGGTTATTAAATCTAAATATAATTAATATATTTTGCTATATAAATCTGCTTCGGATATATTCATATACCCAACATATTTCAGTTTGTAAATATTTTGAATTTTCTTCGATATTTAACCAATTTTGCTTCATGTTTGGTATTAATTTTTTGTATTGGATTTGGTTCGGTTACTGGAACTCAAGTTTTTTGTCCATCGCTAGATTGTGCTTTGAACAAAAAAGTGCTTCGCGTAATTTACAAGTGAAGTCCACGGGGACACAACGTGTGAACACGTCTATATGGGACCCAACAGAGTTTTTCTATGCAGGGCCACTTTGTTTTCACACTCAATGCTGATTGGTTCCAACTCCAATTCGTTCCTTCTTATGGTTTTTTTTTTTTTGGTAAAATCCTTCTTCTTCTTCTTCCTCCAATGCTCCTTATGGTTTTTAGCCTGCTTTGCTAATTTTCCCAATTAAAAAATCAAATGCACAACACTCAAAATCAAATATCAAAAATGTTGATTACAGTTATTTCCAAAGTTTATATACAGATCATTATTGATATTTGTTCTTGAAAAGAAGAAGAACTATACATTTTAAGCATGCCTTTTTGTTTTTATGACATTGGATTATATTAAAACTTCAATCAAGTAGTACATATGTCAACTATGCTCACATAAGGCTATAGGGAAATAGTTTCATTCTGGGATTGAAATCTTCAAATGCATTGTTTCACTGATTCGGTACGCAATGAATTTAACACATGGTAAAATTCCATAGACATGTATGAATTAGTTTATTCTTTTTATTTTTCAATTAAAAGAAGGGGGTATTGACTTGGGAACATAACGAAATCTGAGTGGACATGGAAATTGTCAACGCGTTTATTTGATACTAATATTTTACTTGGATGCATTCATTTTCTTAGATATACGCATTTGTTGTTAAGAAACATTATATACAACATACACATGACGTCATCAACGTCATTGACTTCACCACATATATAAGCCAAATGATATGGCCAAACTATCAAACACAAGAATATTTCAAAGCGAAACAACAAACAAAATTATTTGTTCCTGTGCCTTTTTTCATATTATTTAGCCAATTTATTTCTCATCATAGGGCTTCTTCTTCTTTTTTCTAGAAGCTCATCTCTTTTCTCCCAAGTGTTTATTTTCTTCCTTTTTTTTGTTAGTAATAAATCACAAATGGAAGTAGCTTTGAACATGAATGGCTACACAGAAGAGTTCATGCAAGCTCTTGAATCGTTCATGAAGGTAACTTCATCATCATCATCATCATCTTCTTCTCCATCTTCATCAAAACAAGAACAATTAACTCTCAATAACCAAACCGGTCCTATTGGGCTAAACCAGCTCACTCCCATTCAAATCCTCCAAATTCAAAGAGAGTTGCATCTCAGACAAAACCAAACTCGCCGTCGTGGCGGTAGTGCCCATAACCTCCATCTTCTCAACGCTAAACCAACCCTAATGAAGAAAACCGACGTAACTAGACCGGTTAAACTACACCGAGGCGTAAGACAACGGCATTGGGGTAAATGGGTTGCTGAGATAAGGTTGCCTAAAACCCGAACCCGGTTATGGCTCGGTACGTTTGAAACCGCGGACGAAGCTGCATTAGCTTACGACCAAGCTGCTCGTAAGATAAGAGGAGAAAACGCTCGTCTCAATTTCCCAAACAACAAAGAATACAAGGAGACCTTGTCTCCTACTGTCAACGCTAAGATCGCATCCATCTTCAATAGCTCTGATCTTCCCATGCATGAGCTCAAGAAACCGGCCAAAACAGAGGAAGGGTTCTTTGGTTTTCAATATACCGGTCCTAAACCAGATCAAGAACGTGAATTTCCGGATATATTCGGATACGAGTCTGGTTCTTCTCATGAGTCGAATATAACGTTATTGAATTTCTCAAGCGAATGGATAAAGGAAAATGAGAGCTTTTGCATAGGTTTGCAGAAGTATCCTTCTCTGGAGATTGACTGGGAGGCTATAGATAAACTCTCTGAGTCCGTCTAAGCTTTTAAAACTCATTCGCTTATAATTGTTTTAGAAGTTTATATGTTTTGAGCTTTGTAATAGAACTTCTTGATGCAGAGGAACACTGAACCTAAGAGCATCCACATTAGTGAACCCCCCTTTGGGGTTCATAGCATTTTTTTAATATTTTTTGGGTAGGGCCATAAATAGTATTGAATTTCTTGCTATTGTGCTTCTACATTAGTGAACCTCTCTAGGAGTTCATAAGAATTAAATAATATATTTATAATTTTTTTTTTACTTTTGAAATTATTTTGAAAAGATAAATATAATATTGTAAAATATATTTTATAAATAAAATTTATTCATTACATTGATAATTGATGAAGATACAAAGATTATTCATCTAAGTTACCAAATTTTTGCCATACATTTTCAACTAAATCAGCTTTCAAACTATCATGTTTTCCTGAATCCCGAACTTCATTGCGCATGCCTAGCATGTTATTCAAATGCAAACTTTCTCTCCTTTTGACTTTCGAATTTCTGCTTGACTCTCCTGACTCGAACTGAGAAGTATCACTTAGAGAGTATCCGCCTCGTTCGTTCTCCACAATCATATTGTGTAATATGACACAAGTTCTCATAATCTTCCCTAACTTTTCCTTGTCCCATAGTCGACCTGGGTTTTTTACTATTGCAAACCTCGATTGCAATACCCCGAAAGCCCTTTCGACATCTTTCCTAGTGGATTCTTGATGTTTAGCAAACAGCTCTGCTTTATTACCTTGAGGAAGTGGGATGGATTGGATAAATGTTGACCAATTCGGATAAATTCCGTCAGTAAGGTAGTACGCCATACGGTAAGTGTGATTGTTGACCTTGAATTTAACTTTAGGTGCTCGACCTTGTATAATGTCATCAAAAACAGGAGACCGATCAAGAACATTGATATCGTTTAAGGTACCTGGTAATCCGAAAAATGCGTGCCATATCCAAAGATCTTCTGATGCCACAGCCTCTAAGACAATTGTCGGCTTTCCTGAACCTCGTGTGTACTGCCCTCTCCAAGCCGTAGGGCAGTTTTTCCACTCCCAATGCATACAGTCAATGCTACCAATCATTCTTGGAAACCCGCGAACCTCTCCAATATCGAGTAATCGTTGAAGATCTTCCGCGGTAGGTCTTCTTAGATACTCTTCACCAAAAAAGTCTATTATCCCATTAGTGAAATGTTCCAAACATAAAAGTGCCGTACTTTCACCAAGTCGGAGATATTCGTCATACGTATCTCCCGATTGACCATATGCGAGCATACGTATAGCTGCCGTACATTTTTGAAGAGGTGATAGGCCTTTCCTTCCGTGAGCATTTCGTCTTTGCCGAAAGTATGGAACACCTGTACTTAGCCGCTCGACAATGCGAAGGAACAATGGCTTGTTCATTCGAAAACGCCGCCTAAACATGTCCGGTGGGTAAGTAGGATTTTCCTGGAAATAGTCATTCCATAGTTGAATGTGGCCTTGTTCCCGATCTCTTTCGATATAAGCTCGTCTCTTTGGTTTGTTGGCTTGTACAAGTAGAGAGTCGACGATATTATCAAATTCTTCGTCAAAAAATTCTTCAAAAACTTCATCTACGCCATCTGACGATGAGGACGACATTTCTTATAAAGAAAAAAAAAAGAGATAAAAGAAGAACAATTGATTTAGAGTTTTTTTAAAAAAAATTAAAAAGGGAAAAAATTGAAAAAAACAAGATAGAAGAAAAAAAAATTAAGAGATGAATTTGAAACAAGAAAATATGATGAAGTGTTTAAAAAAAAAAAGCGCTACAAGAAGAATGTGTGGGCGTGGGTGGATTGTGTTGTGGTTGTCTTGATAGAAGAAGAATGTTTGGGCGTGGGGTTAGATAAGAAGAAGAATGTTTGCGCTTGATAGAAGAAGAATGTTTGGGAGTTGTCTTGTGATTGTTTAGATAAGAGATGGGAAATAGAGTTGTGTTGTGATTGTTTTAGAGAGAAGAGATGAACAAGAATATGAGACCAATGCATAATAAATGAGACATAGATTATATAGTGGTGTTATACAACATCCGTGACACTTGCATAAACAACCACAAGTACTTGAAAAATTGTTGTCACCAGTACAACCCGTGAAGCAAAACCCGTGAAGCAAAACCCATCACACTAGAGTACAACTACTACTACTACGATAACCCGTGAAGCAAAACCCATCAACCTCAGAAAAAAACGTGACCTGCAGAAGCGCTTGTAGAACCCGTGACCTTGTAGAACCCGTGACCTCCAGAACCCGTGACCTCCAGAACCCGTGACCTCCAGAACCCGTGACCTCCAGAACCCGTGACCAACAACCTTCACCTGCAAAACGAGACATAAGAAGAGAAGTTTTAGTCAACAAGTAATGAACTAAGCAAATCCGCAACTAAGTACAAGCAGTTATCAAGTAATGGACTAAGCAAATTATCAACTAAACAACTTAGAAAACTAGAAAAATTATCAAATTGTCACCTAGAGCATCTCAGAAACTAGTTTGTCCTTCAGAGCCACCTCACTCTCAGTTAGAGTTTCTAGTTTCTTAGAGAGTAATCGATCTAGTATTTTTTGTTTCGATAGGTTTCGTTTCAAGTCTAGAATGCTCTCTAGTCGATCAAATGCTGCTTCATTCCCCTTTTTCTTGCGTTTGGCTGATTTGCAAGCCTTCACACCAGGAGGCCTAGCCTCATCCGAGTCAGGGACTGACTCTGCAGCCTCCTTTCGTTTCTCCTTTGCACCATCTTTTGCGCAAGAGGTCGATCTCCACTTTTGATCATACCTCAGCTCCCTCCACGCGTGTTCAAGTGCGAACTTCGCGTGGTAGTCGTTAAAGAAGATGTCATGAGCAGACTTCATGACATCGTTCTCATTTTGCCCACTAGCTTGCTCTTTCAAAGCCGCCTCATAGCTTCCAACGAACTTACACACCTGCTCATTAACCCTTCCCCACCTCTGCTTACACTGACTCCACTCTCTAGGAGCAAAGCCAATGACCTGAGCGCTTGAATTAAAGTAATCCTCTATTCTTTTCCAAAAAGACCCTAACTTCTGCTGGTTACTAACTATGGGATCCTTACTGGTGTTCAACCAGGCACTAATGAGGACAATGTCTTCTTGTGTTGTCCACTTTCTCCTCTCCACCGGTTTAGGAACATCTGAGGACCCTACATCTATGGTTTGAGTGGTTTGACTGCACTGGGAAGATAGTAGGTTTACAAACCCGGGAGAATTAAGAGAAAAGGGATCCATTTTGGTTTCAGGTTGTGTTTTAAATTTTTTGGTGTTTTTTGACAAGTGCGTGGTGATTTAGAGTGATTTTTAGAACTTGCTTTGTGTTTACAGTAGTTGGTTTGAGTATCTATAAAAGGTGTTCCTTTCTACCTAACATTCATTAGCCTTAATTAGACAACAAGTTTATCACAGAATGCATTCATTACACATCAAATCAATTTTTAAAACTCAAACACGTTTTCGACAGATAGCATTTTATGACCATTCATCACAGCAACCAACCAACAACTAGTTAATGAAACCTAAAATCTAGTACAGCTCCTACTCTAGATATTTAATGAAACTAGTTGAGTTCCTACTTAAGTTAAGTATCAGTTCAACTACAACAAGCAACCTACGCGGAAAGAACTTCAACTTCAGTTTAGTAGGAATGTTTACCTGTTGGATTTCAGTCGAAACAGACATTCTCCAGAGCAGCCACCTGCACTGTGAGGTTATACACGTCACCAGTGAGCTTATCAAGCAGCAAAGTCAGCCTTTTAACTTGTGCCTGCAGAAGGAAAAAAATAAACCTTGTTACTGAATATGTAAAAACCAATATTTAGAAAAACAAACCTTGTTACTGAATATGTAAAAACTTTCTACTAGATACTCTTAGACAAAGTGACAAACCTCAACACTCTCAATCTGTTTATTGAGAATGGGCACCCCCTTTATCACCTCATCAGCCTCCTCAACACGCTTACGCAGGTGTACCATCTCCTCCTGCACACCTATAACCCAAGGCTGCCGATAATGCAAACCATCAGCCTTGGTTAAACCATAAACACATCAGAGAACATATTTTAAAAATTTAACTAATAATGAAGACGCTGAGTAATGAAGGGAAGCACGGGTTTGTATCTAACCTCGTAGTTAACGCAGCTGAAGAAGCGCTTCCCAGGCTGAGTGTCGAACTCATCCTTCACTCTCAGCTCGTCAATCATTCTCCCACCACAAGCACATCTTCTGGGCATCCCATATTCCGAATCGGCCACGTCTCCCAGGTGGTTTAAGAACTCTAGTTGCCTCTTACTATCTCTTATCTCTTCTAAGGGATCCATCTGAAACACAAAACTTGAAATGATTAGCCCCTATTTGATTTTCAATACGCAAAAGTCTAACCATTAATCGATCAAACGAACCGTCTATCCAACCCAGTTTACTATTTCAAACCAATTATCGAAACCCCCAAATTTTTTTTTAAACCCTAACTCGATAACCCCTATTTGATTTTCAATCCGCAAACCATTAAGCGATAATTAGAATCCCTATCCGAGGTTATACAACCGTAAATCTAAACCCATCTCCATTTCGAACCCTAACTCGACATCAGAAATTTTTACGAGAATTCCCAAAAGCAATTTCGACTACAAAACTCTTCTATATAAACGGTGAATCGAGTCGATACTCACCTCTGCTCCTCGAGGAGACAATCCGCCGTCGAATCGATCGAGAAAAGGAGAGAAAAGTGGAGAGAGATCGGCGTCGCACGCGAAATCGCCGGAGGAGGAAACCCTAGCTTTTTACGCGAAAATGAGAGAAATGATTCTCTCTCCGCTTTCCACCGCGTGACGTCGACTCCCCTTCTCCAGTGAGAATGCGACACCTGTCGTGAACCCGTATCGGACGGGGTCACTCGTAAGAGGCGGGTCGCGACATTAAACCCAATTTCTCATTTATTTTTATTACTCGGGCCTATGATACTGAGTCCATGAACCTGTTATAAACCCTTGATGGGGTTGCTCTAACTATGTTTATGTTTTCATTTATAATGGTCTGAATTTTAATGGGCCATGTTTATTGGAAAACCCAATATCTTTGTAATGGTATGGACATTTGCTATCATGGACAATAATAATGAAAATATTAACCAAATTCCTAACTAATTGCTCGTTTGTTCCTTGTTTCTTAAAGCAATTACAACAACGATCATAACAATTAAATTTGTCTAGGGAATTCCTCTTCACATGCATATACATGCACATATGTGGTATGTTCATGATCCTTTTTAAGTTAAGAGGTCATTGATGCTTGAGATTAGACTGATCAAAGATCTCGAAGCGTGGACCGACATTTCCAATGTTGAAACGTGTAAGAAATTTACAGAAAAATATGCGCATGGTGGGAGCCTGAGCGGCCAATGATATGGACATAAAGAGAACACGTCCCTACTCAACGTTTGTTTTCATGCGGTGCAAGCATAGCAACAAAGGGAAAAAATGTACTTTTAACCTTATTTTGTGGTTAAAAATGTACTTTAATTCACAAGAAGATTTGGAAGTTGGAGAAATAGTCATTTCTGAGTCATTGTCAGCAAGAGTACTCTGTATGTTTTCATGTCGTGGAAAAAGGAATGGACCCATCATGGATGTGTGTCTAAATCTCACTAGTCGACAATCTACATCCTATTAAGCAATAAATTAAATTTAGTTAACTCCTTCCTTCTTAGTTCTTATTTAAGATGTTTCAAAAGAAAAGAATTGTTTCATTTATTGTATTTTAAAGTTTTCGTAAAATTTATTTTATTTTTGCAACCATATATGCAAATTTCATCATGTTTTAAATTAAATACTAAAAACGTATTTTGATAATAAAACTATATTATGTGTATTTTAAATTTGGTGTTTTAGTCCAAAAAGAAGTAGTATGTTTCTAGTGGTATTAAAAATGAATGTTACTTAAGAATTTTTATCTACGGTTTACAAAATTGTATTGGTCAATATTTAGATGCATGATTTTTAAAGAATGGTTCCAGCATTTAGAATGAAACATTCTTTTTTGAACAGATAAACTATAATACGTTCTGCAAGATGATACCGGAAAAATAACATTTTACAAGATTACTGACGAAGATAAAAACAGCGATATAGGACAGAAAATGTAGATTTTACAAAATATACCCATTCCCATACTTTCCCTTAGTTTATAAGGTAAAAAATGCCTTTAGAATTAGAAGGCTATAAAAGAAAGAAAAATATATCCCTGATTGACAAAAGTTCTTGTTCGTATTTTTCTTACGGAGAATTATGATGAACAAGATCAACCAATATATAAGGGCACGTTAAGAATTTTCCCTTGTATATCTTGTAAAATGTTCCGTTATAGGTTAGGGATATACATCATCTATAAATATATACTATATGCTGATGATTATTTTTACTATGATTACTCCATTGCCCCCTTCATGATCATTGTTGAATTTGTTTCCACTCCACCAACCGTCGCAAGAAATCCATCACCTGTACATATTCACACAATTATATCATTATACTTGTATAAATATACGGTGTGTACATGCATATACGCGTAACTTGTTTGTATGTATGTATATGTACTTGCCTCGGGTGGATCTTGCAAAGAATACGATGCATTAGTGTCTTTGGGAAATTTGGAGACAAGAATGCCGAAGCCTTGTCCTCTCTCTTGAAGCAGCTAAATTAGGTCACAAGTTAAAACGTAAATAATGCACAATTAGTAATGTGAAATCATTTGTGTACAGACTACAGTATAGGATTTTATGGATAGGTTTCACATAGTAAAAATAGGTTTTAATATATCCAAATGACTTGTAAGTTCAAAATTATGAAATAGAAATATTAAAAATACTAATTTAATTTGTATACCTTAAAAGCATCTTCATCGGTTCGATCGTCACCAATGTATATCGGAAATACATCGTTAGAGTTCTCAAATCCTGCAACAGCCAGAGTATTAAGTAACTAATTTAGTATTCTTTTTAGCAAAAAAAAAGTATTATTCTAAAATAATAAACATTCAAGATACTATTGTTGATGGTTTTTTTCTTCTAAATAAAATACCTTTTTTGCAATAAGATACGTCAAACAAACACAAAAGTATAAAAAAATTCAAGAACTTTTTTATGTGCTTTGAATGTAAAATTAATCAAAATAAAAGAGGAGAAATATATATATATTAGAAAGGGCTTAAGAAATATCTTACCAAGTGACTCTAACAAAAACTCAAGAGCCTTGCCTTTGTCCCATTTAATCATAGGTCGGATTTCAAAAACCTGTTTGAAGTCCAAAAATAAATTCCCCTTACATAAGTTTTACTACAATTTTCTTATAGATTACTTAAATTCACCAAAAACAAGATGCCACAACATACCTTCCGACCTTGGGACAGTTTCAATGTCGGATAGTTCTTTACCACCGACCGAACTTTTAAAGCCAGGTCGCTCCATTTCTGAATATTTTTCCAAAGAAAGTTGTAAGCATTTAATATTTTCAAATAAAACTGGAAGAACTTACAGTAGAAATTTCCTTTTAAATATATATATACACAAGTCAGGAAACTTTGTAATTACTTAGTAAAATATGTACCTTCTCATCGACGCAACGGAAGTGTACAGAAAGACAGAACTTGTTGTTCTCCACTTTGGCTCCTGGTGTTGATTTGGTTTTCTCCACTAATTGTTTAAAAACCTACAAAAACATTTCAAAGTCAATACTCAACCATATACATACAGAATTAAAGATGAACAAAAAGAAAAACAAACTTTTATTTACCTCATCGATCATGGGAAGAAAGTCTCCAGCTGGTTGATAAAGAACAGATGGTTTATCCTAAGCAACAAAGTAAAATTTAAAATAAACAAAAGAAAAACTGTGATTGTAATTTTATAATATACTATTAATCCTGTATACCTTATTGTATCTGGAGAAACCTTTTGTTGGACCTTTAATATCCATTCCATGGCTACCAGCATAATACAGTTCTGCTAGCTTCACAAAGCTATACACCTACAAAATCATTATGCTTATAAGCTAATTAACTCAAAATTTGTTGATTAATATTAATCTTTCAAAAATAGTAAATGAAATGTACCTTGTCTATGCATCTACCAGTAACTATAGAGGTTGGAAAGGACTTGGCCAGTTTTTTCACTGTTCTTCTCATCTGTGACACACAGAACAAAGATTAGATATAAAAGGAAAAAACAATGAAGATGTTTATGAAACCTATGTCTGGATAAATTAATAAGAACCTTGCTGGTTATAAAAGCTCTGTCTGGATCAGCGACGATTGGAGAAAGAGTACCGTCATAGTCAAGAAACATAACGATCTGTTTTCCTCTTGAAGCTTCGATGATTCTTTCAAACATGTCAAGAGCCGATGGATGTCGTTTCTGGTCGAAATTATAAAGTTCAGCAAAATAAAAATTCAAGAATCATCTAAGAACACAAGAGTTTTTCTGAAAAAGTGTGTAGTGAAGCTTACAAGCCAAGAATTGAGCTCATCTTCTGATGAAAGAGAAGAAAGTGATTTGAGATGAGTAGGAGAAGAAGCTCTCATGGAGTCAACCCAAGAGTTGAGTCTCTGACTTTGAGCGCCACTGAGTTCTAGGTTCTTGAGTAGTTTCTTCTTGGAAATTGAGATGTGACCAGGAACAGTCGGTGGTTTTTGAGCGGAAGGAGCAAAGACCGAGGAGTTGGAGACGGTTATGATTCCTGTATTGGCGTCTGATACGACGACGTTTTGGCTCACCATCTTATAAAAAATTATAAAACAGAGAAGAAGTAAGAAAAAAGGGGATTTTGAGAACAGAGGATGTGAAGTCAAAGTGATTGATCTCCTTGATAAGATCGTGCCCTTATGAAAAAACCAGTGATTAAAGATGGATCTTTAAATGGGTTTAGTAAAAGGAATGTGGCCAAGAGAGAAGTTAAAGAAACGACAGGTGTTGGGAACAGAGGAAGGAGAAGAAGAAGTTGCACTGTTATTCGAATCTGTAATTTGGCCTTTGCAGTGTTCGAAGAGTGAGAGATAGTGTGGGAGAAATGCCAAGTCCAAGAGGTGGCTTATATAGATGCTCAAGCGCACCAAAATTTAGAGCGAGAGTAGAGAGAGAGAGAGTCTGTTAATACAATTTACAAGTGGGAGCCATGGGACCGAAGTTCTGAGTTGGGACCTACAAGCCGGCCCAGCTGAAGGAGGTGGTGGTGACTCTTCTCTTTGTAGATAAAAATAAAGTTGGTCCCATAATAATGCCACGTGTCTTAGATGCAAAGGAATCACACTATATTGCCACGTGTCTCGGACCGAAAGGAACCACCGTTTTCATCTCTAGTCTTTTTCGTGTAACGTCGTGTATATATTTGTTTTAATAAGCTAACGTCGACGATCATAATATGGTAGTTAAGTTAAGTAATCAAGAGCTTTCACGATCAATTAAACAAGTTTGCAATAAACTTAGGTGTGTTTTTGTATGTGTATATTCGCTCTACTCAAATCTTTAAAAGGTTAAAATATGTATCGTAGAGTTATTAAATTACGTTGTCCAGCTCTTGACGGTAACCCAAGCTAGACGACTTCGTCGGTTTCATTAACAATCAAATGCAGTACTGTATAATTAATATGAGGATGAGTCTGACTCCTTACGATGGGTACAGCCATGGGCCACGCCATGCACACGTAAGATAACTAAAATAAATTACAGTTATTTATGAATTATATTTTATTAATAAGATGAATCACCATACATTGCAATAAACCAATAGCTCTCGAACTTTCTTTTAGACCTAATTTTTTTGTTCATGAATTGACGTAGAATAGTTAATGAAAAATTCAAAAATATCATAAGTTTATAAAGAAATGTATACACAATAGACGGATCGCCAATTCGACATACTTCACTATTTCAATTTCGAACATTAATTTTGATATTCTAAGTCTGAAGTACATAGCGATCAACAATGACTCAGTGAGCATCAAACCAAAACTTAATAATCTAAACAAGTTTTCTATAAAATATGAGTCACCTTTCGAGGGATTTTTAGTTCATATTTGAAGTAATCAAAACATTTTGAATTTTGATTGTATGACTTGTAACGCTTCTTGTTTTTTGCACGTGTATATATGTTTGT
This sequence comes from Brassica rapa, assembly GCF_000309985.2. Taxonomy (NCBI): domain Eukaryota; kingdom Viridiplantae; phylum Streptophyta; class Magnoliopsida; order Brassicales; family Brassicaceae; genus Brassica; species Brassica rapa. The sequence goes on from NC_024796.2 coordinate 30,928,986, forward strand.
CGACCGTTTCTGATCTCGTGATCCATCTAGGCTTCGGTACTTATCAACTACTATTATCTATAGTGATAAGCTTTTTGGGCAATATTATAGGATATCACACTGTCACGAAAATGGTGTCATTCTAGTGGAAAACACATGTGTCACTCTCACTCTTGACATGCAACCAAGTGTGTAATTTCTTTTACAAAAATGTTCGAGGACGAAATATACAAAACTAAAGAATTTGAATTTGGAGGAAATATATAAAAATCTTTATCAAATTAGTAATAATGTTGTCGATATAAACATTACATAAGTGCAACTCGTATACTCCCCTCGTCTCTGAAAACCAAAGGCACCCTTTTTGAGCTAACCATAAAACCAGCTGCAGTTACAGTGTACTCTTTCGAAAATATCATTTTAAAATTTTTCACACGGATTTAAAAAATGAGTAAGATACATTTATATTTTTACTAGTTACACATATTTAATCAATAATATTTGATAGAAATAAAATTATTTATAAGATCAATGTATTTATAATTAATATTAAGTTTCAGTTAACTATAAATTACATTAAATTATAAAATATTATTTTTTGTATAACAAGAAAAGGTGTTAAATGATATTTTTTATGAAACATAAAGAATACTTATTGTTTATTATACTTTCTGTGGGTCGTAATTTTGGTATTAATAAATTCATTAACTATCATACTATTTAATAGTGCTACATTAGCAAATTAAGTTTTCATTTTCTGCATTTATATTAAAATTAATTTTATGAAAATCTCGCCCTGGTATAATTTCTTACAATAAACGAACTATAGAGTTTATATAAGATTTTCCTTTTATTTCATTATGTAACAATTAACATTATAGTTTTATATACATATATGCGTGTGTATATAATTTCATGCATTGCATATTACGGTATTTATGTGGATGATTTGTAAGAAACAAACAATGCGTGTGTGAATAACAATTTGTCAATCCTGCGGAATCTGTATATTACTATATGCAAGTAAACAAATGGAACCGTGGATCGCGTGGGAATATGCTCTTGTTACATCCATGTTATTGGATATAAAACAAAACAGTTTGGCACTCAGTCAAAAGATTTATATATTCAGTCTTATGTGTTTAATCAAAGTTCACCATCTCCGTGACATTGAAGTGAAAGAAACTATATATTTAAAGCCTTTTTTCAAAAAAAAAAAGAAACTATATATTTACAAAACTCTAGAAATACTGTGAGGTATAAAAGGACATTTAAAATAAAAAAGAGCTAGTTTTCAGAAGAAAATAATCAAAATGAGTTTTAAGTTTTTTGTGAGAGGTTAGATGGTGGGTCAAGAATTCAAAATCTTACAAGGAATCTGTGTTGTTCAAGGAAAACTCAGTCTTAATTTGACCACGTTTGTGGTTACCTGGTCAATGGCACGAAACCAATAGACTTCCTGCTTGGTTGACAACTACCACGAATAAGATTCTTGGAGACTGGAACAGAACGTTTGACATTTTGACCAACTAAAATATAGGATACTATCATAGTACATTCTAAAAGAAAATCAAGCCAACCTTTTTAAGATTGTTAGGATTGATATTGTTATGTGTTATATATAACATCTTTACGTCCAGGATTAACTTTTAGCGAAGTGCCGAACTTTAAAACCAATGAAGGGAAAGAAAAAGTAATTTTTAAAGGAAAAGCTTACCAAAACTCGGATATAAATTTCAACATGGCTAGTCAGTCATCCAACTCTTTTTAATAAAAAGCTTATTGTTCATCTATTCGCATTTGAACTCTTCCAGTTAGGCTATTCGCATTTGAACTCTTCTTTTGTAAGGTTATATAATTGGTATCATATTAAACTACCGTCAAAATGAACGAATATTTATGTGTACAGAGATTCCGTGATATTTGCTTATACAGTGTTGACCAAATAATATTCTTTACGTGAACAAGAACAATCACGCCCTCGGGAAAATACTAGATGGACAATTGGACACCGGACACCCTTAACGAATCAGTTATTTTATTTTTATTCTTTTACCCAAATTAGTTTATAAAAAAATAATATTTCGATTTTTTAGGATCATATTCGCTTTGCCATGTGCTTCCCCGTTTTGGGATTCGACGTATGTTAAAATTTTCCCAAGTCAAATGTGAACGTGATCGATATACTTATATATATATATATATTCTGGTTACATATATCAATTTTTTAACAGTGGATAACATATTTCATCATCGTATAATTTCTAACTTTATTACATATGATGATCAACTACTTGGTAAATATATTTTTTGATGCAAAACTTGGTAAATATGCGATAAGCTAATATCTTAATTATAATCTGTAAAAAAATATATAATCTCGGATTCGAACTCCATATTCCGGTGTAGAAATCTTTAAACCTTAACCAATATGATAAGGTGCTTATACAATGACATAAATCAATTAGAATGTTGTTTTCCTTTTTAAAAAGTAATTTTGAAATTAGATTTTTCTTTGACATTCATAGAAAGCTTCTTCATTTTCTTACAAGGTTTCAAATGGTGTAAACTAGAAAAATGGAAGAAATAGTTAATTGTTTTTAAATACTTCCCATATCAAATAATTAGGTCATCCAATGATGATACGTAAGCGAAGACGTAATGGTTTAAGAAATAAAGTTTCACGGGCGATCCTAGAGAGATTCAGATTCTTTTAGTTCTCTGACTACCGTTAGTTTTTACATAATTACTTTTCTTTTCCATCTTAGGGCCTTGCAATTAAAATATAAAACATGAAAAAGCTACAAATATAATTCTTTACTTTAAAGGTTTTGACTGTTACCCACCCAACATTGTCTCAAGTTATAAACTGTAAGCAAACCCATGTTTTCCGGCTGAAACAACGCCTTTGATCACCTTCTTAGATTCTTATTAGTTTAAGTATTAAGATTTTGTTGGGTGTTTTCATTACAACCTCTGATTTATTAATTTATATCTTTTTGCGACGATTCATCGTATAGCTAATGTCTCAAAAAGTTTGATTGTGAATTAGTTACACGTGCATGCACATCCACGAAGTTTACGAGTCTTCTCTTGACGTGAAACATGGTCCTTCACTTAAAATGATGTGATGTTTTCATCAACAAGAAAATTGCTTGCTTCGAGTTAAAACAAAATTGTAAAATTTTCAAATAATTACCTCCTTAGAAGAAGTTTTTTTTCTACAGAAAGTAGTAACATGATACATGCATGGTCTACGGAGATTTTTCAATGCATTGTTGCAGATTTAAATTTTGTTACATTGGCCTTTGAGACTGCATCTTTTAGCTGGATATCTCGTGTCAGGAACTAAAGCATGCACTCCTGTCTACAACTCTTGTACTAAACCCTTTGAGAACTTAAGTTTGAATGGAATGATTAGTAGTGTACATTGGTCAAAAAATGATTAGTAGTGTACAAAAAAAAATAAGAGTTTTTATGATAAAAAATAATTTATCTAAAAAATACAATAAAGTTGGGCCTTTTTATAACATCAGTTGAACTACATAAAGCTTTACAAAATTGACCGGTACGTTGACTCTTTAATTTTCAGTTTCTTTTATCACTTTTATAGTTCGAAAGTAGTATTTCAGCCTGTGTAAATTTCTGTATTAATTTATAGTATAAATTTATAGTATTTCTGTATAAATTTTATACAATGTTCAGAAGATGACATCTGGCTTTCATATCTTTTTTATTTGTCAACCTTTTCTTAACGAATAAAATACGTAGATTTATATCTCAATTATTATAGTTACTTACGTTTTCTGGTAGTCAATTGAAGTGTCAGGCTAGATCGCCGGCCATGGACCGAACCGAGCTTCAAAGGTTCATAACGTGTCAGAAGCTTGTTAGAGCAGCATTATTGCAGTATGTAAAACGGTTTCTTAGGCAAAACGGTATGTGTGGGCTCCACCAATATTTTAAAAACGGTGACAGAAGACGTGAGTTGAGGATCGCTTCAGATGGGTTTTGTGCACTGTTTACGGACTTCACAGACACGTGACGGTCCGTGATTGGTGCGATTTTTATTTTTTTCTTTTTTAAATCAGATAAAACAAAAAAAAAAAATTAAAAACCCAAAAAAGGGTTCACCGGATAATCATGCTCTTAGTCGTCTGGATCTGTCGTTCTTCGAAACCGACATCACATGTCTTACTTCAATATGTGTCCCTATTTAAACACGAGCACTCTCACTAGGACCAGGCAAAATATCCATAAATTTTGATTCAGTTTGTTATATATTTTGATTTGAACTGAAAAATCTGGATATCCGTAATTCTACGAAGCAAAACAAATACTGATATGTAATATCCGTAAGAATCAAAGTAAATCACAAATACTAATATTTTTAGAAACGGATATCTGATCCGATCCATAATATGAATATATATATATATATATATATATATATATATATATCATATAGTTAAAGAATTATCTATATAAATTATATATATATATATTATATTATACATAAGTTTTACAGTTTTTATTTACTATATTTATTAAATTAGTTATTATAATTTTGAAAAAGTAAATAACTTTTTTTATTTTTTGTAATAAAATATCATTATTTTATATTATTTTTACTTTATTTATTTATTTTGACGTATCGAATCGGTTATCCGGTCAGAAACCTAAAATTTTCCAGATATCTACGATATCGTATATTCGAGTGGCTACATATCAAATCATATCAGATAATTGATTATTAGGACGAATGGATCGGATCACTAATACCTCCAAAATCATGCTCACCCCTAATTCTCTTTAGTGGTGGGTAGATTCTTTTATTTTATTTTTTCCGTAGTAGTACACATGTCAATTAGGGTTGAAGCCCGCAGCCCGAACCTGCCCAATCCTAAATATTACCGGGCTTGGGCTTAGTTTTATAAGTTTATAAAAATTTGGGCCTTTCAGACGAAGCCCATTTGGGCTTTGGATATTTAAAGCCTAAGCCCGTTTGGGCTAAGACCGGCCCGAAAACCCAAAATTTTATATTTTAACTTAAATATTGTCGTTTTTGCAATCAAACCAATTATTAGTATTGATATATTATTTTAATATTTTTATCCAAACTCTAATAAAGGAAATATATAAGTTGTTAATGGACTTTCTTGTTTGATCATTACAAGTGTCACATTTTAATTTTTGCAAATATACCTTCTCTTTTCATGTACAGCATGTTATTTTTTAATTTCAAAATACAAAGTATGAAACATTTGACCATTTTTTTCATAAAAAAATTCTCGTATATATATAGTTTACTTTATATTTGATTATTTAAATTTTATTAAATTTGATTTGTTTGTAATATGTTTTTAAAGCATACGAAAACGTAAAAATATCTGCTAAGAAAAAAAAATTAAACTCACTTTATTGTTTAAAACAGAAAAATGAAACTGTTTTTTTAATAAAAATTACATGTATTAAAACGATGGAAGTGGCAATGACGAATTATTTTTCCAAAAGCCCAAAAAAGTTCGAAAAGCCTTATAACCCTATAAAGACCGGGCTGAACTTTGAATTTTAAGACCAAAATATTTCTGGGCCGGACTCAAATATTTATGGATTTTGAGGATTTAGACTGAGCCGGGCCACCCCGAATTGACATCCTACGTAGTAGTATACAAGGGAAAAACCATAGCAAGTAAGTAAAAACTAATAGCATAATACTAAGAAAACTCTCAATGGGGAATTCTCAGAATACATATATGTGTACATATAGAAATTATTATTTAAGTATAAATATTCTAACACTACAATAAACTCAGCCAAAAATATCAATACTATTAAAAGGGAAGGAATTTAAATAAATCTACTTAAAAAATGTTGTTTGGACCCTTTCATTAACTAATAATATTTTGGTCTTACTTTGATTTAGATAAACAATATCAATATTATTAAAACAGTGCCACTGCTTTATTTAAAACCTATGTTATTTAATTATATTTATTTTTCACTAAATATATTTAATTCCAATAACTACTTATTTTTAAATTTCATTTCTCTTCCAGCGTAGTTAGTTAAGATAGCAAACATATTTTTTTTACTGTCAACACAATACCAACCGGTTTAAAACATTTGCCCTATAATAATTTTCGTGTATACTTTCAACAAATTACTATTAATATACATTAACAAGACTGTTGTTTATGAACATTCTAAATATCATTTTATGGTTCGTTTAAGTATTATAAGATCATATGATAGGGCTATAGAATATGTTTTAATAACATGATAGTGCTATCCAATATGTATTAATATAAAAGCAGTCGAGATTTTTATGCAAAATATCATTTTACAACCAAATTTCCCTGTTAAAAAAAGAAAAAAAATTCCCTGTTATTAAATCCAAACTCATGATACCGTATGACCTACAAATACGCGACTTCAAAACTTTAAAATATTATTGGATTTGTATAATATTTACCACATTAATGCTTAGATATCAAAAATTGTACCCTTTTACACGTATATGCAAGCTAATCTTCAAAGTATCTACACTTAAACAAAACAGGATTTCAGAAATATACCTATCAAATTCAGTCACTGTAGAATACTTAAACTAGTATAATAGAAAATATAACAATACTTAAATTCATAAACTTTTAATGTCTATGAATAGTAAAAATAAATTTTAAATCTAAAATAAATGAAAAGTAAAGCTTTAGGATTTTCGATAAGAAAAAAAAAAGAAAACCAATACCAAAACACATAAAATATTATCTTTCAATTTATTATTTTAGGTGGTATAGTGAAATCTTCACCAAAATCTAAAAATCATAAACAAAATAGTTTAATCGATGTTATATGATAAAATCAGAAAGTTCAATGCAAGTTTGGAAATAAAACACAGATTTTAATAATCGAAACTTAAAAAAAAAATAATAAGTTAAATCACTTGCTGGTTCAGCCGGTGGTTCAACGGTTGTCAGGCTACCGGATTTAAGGATTTTTAATGATGTTATCGAATTTTTAAATAATGGATATTTTCTAAAACCCAAACTGGATTATTTACTGAGTCACCGAGTTTATCAATTTGACCACGGGTCCGGGTCAGACATCAAAACACTGCTCGAGACTCTTAAAAACTTTTAAGTATCTATTGCAAAATCATAAACTAATAACATTAAATTTTAACATAGTCTTGAAGAATTTTAATTGAATAACACCAGAATCACTATAAAACCTAAATCTTTAGAAGTGTATAAATAATCTATCCAATAGCACCTTCTTAATAACATATAGTTTCTTTGTTGATTATTTTACCTAATTTTCCTTAATTCAATATAGTGAGTTAAAAAAACTCGTGGTATTCAAATTTTACACATCTACACAAAACACATTGTGTACACATGAAACGTAATTGTAAGATTATAACTATGCTATAATATAAATTTATAAGTTATAAAATAAAGTATTTGTAAGAGAGACAAATCCCGCGCTTTAAAAGCGCGGGTCAAAATTTAGTTTTATTTTAAATTTTCGGTTAGGTTTTTCGTTTTAAGAAATTCATAATTAAATAATAATATATTTATATACATATATGTATCTTGAGAATCATATAGAAAAATTCTCCATTGGAAATGTCAGACAGCATCCATTGTACGTTCACCCACCAAGTCCACATGACATGATGGGTCTTTCCCCGACTGATCCCAATATATAGAACAAGCAATTTTCCTAATAATTTTCATATCTATATAACTAAAAATTTCTTGAATATCTTTTTTTTTTTTTTTCCATCTGGTTTTATTAATAACATTGAAGGATACAAGAGTCGAATACAAAGCCGGCGGAACATAGAAACATCCCCGGAGACTAAACCCAAGAAGGGGAACAAGAACCCAAACAACCGGGCTGCATACCAACATCTGGAACTTAAACTTAATACCTATACTCCTTGTGAGAAACCCAAAGACAATCTATCATAAATTAAAGAACAGAGACTTAATAGCCTATAACCAGCCGGAATTCTTGCAACGAACAATACATGTGACAATTTGAGCAGAAACCTCATCTGAACCTCATATTCACGATGACAACAACCAACCTCTTCGACAACCTCAAGACAACAACCAGGATGAAACAAACACCCACCAGAGCGCTTAACTCAACCGCACCATAAGCTGGAAGCCTCCATGTCTCCACCTCCATGCTTCAAGCAAACAAAGCCATGAGGAAGACAAAGACCAAAGGAAGACCAGGAGAAACACTATTTTCAAGGCAGGAGACAGCCCCCGCTGAACCTGAGAGACAAATAGGTGTTCTGAAAACAACCTATTTCTCAAGGACCATAACCACCAACTGCTGCTCACTACACACCACCACGTTACTGCTACACCGTTGCTAAATCAAAGACCAACTAAGACCAGCTCAAAAACCATGATAGACAAGCATGATTCAACTCCTTGCCTGGAGATACACACAGCTGATGGAGGGACGACGGAACAGAACTGAAGAGCTCTCTCTGTTGAGACACCAAAGCTGCAACATCAAGAGAACCAGATCTAAGCCGACACGTCCAACACGCCTCAGACCTCCATCCGAGTAACACCAGAATCATCAGATCCATCCATAAACCCCGATCTGAAACTAAACCCAAAAAGGTGACAAGTTACCGAAATTAAAGACAGAGACCTATTTAGAAGGGAGAGACATGGCCGCTCCCGACGGCGGTGAGAAGCACCGACCGTCGGAGCAGAAGACTAAGATACGGCGGCTCTTGGTTCTTTAGGTTTTGTCGAGAGCGTTTTCTTTTTAATCCCAAGTCTTGTTTTCAACTTCAAAATTTCTTGAATATCTAATCTTCGAACTTATGAAAGAATCAACAAATGTTCACATCTAGAACATTTATACAAGAGACCAAAATGGATTATAACTGTAATGGGCATATTTGAATTGACATTCTTAACTTATAAATGTCATATGGAAGTGTTCTTATTTCTGTGAAGATATTTTAATATGAGTCATATGAAGGAATTGTCTTCTACCATCACCAGGGTAGTTACGAGTCAATTAGTAGAAATTTATCTTTTTGTTTTCTTGTAAATGAGGGACAAATTAACTTTTAGAAATATATCTAAATAAAAATGCTGAACGGGAAACTTGGAATTAGTGGAAATAATAGAGGGCCAATATCAGTTGGGAGTTGGGACACATTCAACGTGTGTCAATTGACATGAGGTTTTTGGCATATTTTGTCAAAGTTGATATGATTTTTGGGAAGAATGAAAAGAAAGTTGAAGAAATGAGCTGTAAAGAGTTGTAATGAAGTGAGAAATGAGTGTGTGATTACATGTAAAGAAACTTATTATACGTCGTTGGTTTAGTGTGCTGTTTCTCATCGCTTTCCTATCTTTTCTTTTTCTGTCGAAGCATTATGGAGCCAACACGTCTCGGTCCTCTTTTATTAATAATCATAAATGTTTCTGAATTCATTGGATTGCTAAAACCATGGTGAAGAATATAAATATGTATATACACATTAGAAAACATGTGAAATTTTATCTAGCCAAATGATTCAGCTATATGTTATTGTTGAACTCGTGACTATATATATACATTTTATGTTTCTAAATAATACATGTTTTAGATCTTCGTAGCTTATTTATTCTGAATCGAGCTTAACATTGAAAATTGTAGATGGGGCTTTCAGTTAAATTCTTTTTGTTTACACTTAGCATGGAAAAGTAGTCAAAAGTAATTATATAATTCTCTTGTAAATGTTAGTTCCAAAAAAAATGAATAAATTTGAATTTTCATCAAAAAATATATTGAAAATTAATGAAAACTAGACCTTGACCCACCCAACCGGGCGGGTATTTATTTTATGAATTTAGTTTTTTTTTGTTTATATTAAGTGATGCATTTGTAATATTGAAACATAAATTTCTATTGAAAATTAATCTTTACAGTTATAATAAAAATTAAAATTAAAAATTAATAAAATATTATGATATAAATTTTAAATTTTCTAATTAAAATAATATAGAGGTGGTCATATTTTTTTCCAATTTCAAAATCTAAGCTTCCTTAAAGACAAAGAAAACAAATTTATAAATACATAAAATTTATAAACATATTTGGAACTATAATTTCTATTAAAATAAATTTGTTAAAGAAAAATAATTTTGATGTTGTTATTTATTTTTAGAGCTTGATCCGTGACCGTATAAATATTTGCTTTCACTTTAATTTTTTTTGTATTAATGGTATATATATATGTAAATTAAAATGTATGACATAATTGTTAATATAACATTTTTAAACATAACAATTCTATTTATTACTTTGAATAATTATATTTTGTGATTTTAAGCGTCTATTATATCACAATGTATCATATAAACAAATCTAATATTTATAACTAATTGGACTTATATTATGAAAGCATTATACTAATATATGAATAAACTATTTTATATTTTATTTATATGTTATATAAATTGATTATGATGTGTGATTTTTTTATTTATCACTTATAAATATTGAAAATATTGAATATGTTAATACGAAATATATTAGGAAATTTATTTTGGTTATGATTTGATAAAGAAAATCTATTATTTAAAATTTTTAAAAGATATTAAATGCTTAAATCTCTTATTTAAATTAGAAAAAGACAAGCATGCTTAAATATAGGTTCAATAAATATTTAAATGGTATTTTAATGTAAATAACTGGTAAAACTAAGGGGTATTTCTATTTTGTACTTCTCTTTTAATAATATAGATTAAAGGCTAAAATTTGATATGTTATCTGGTTTATCTAATGGGAACCGAGCCAAATGAAAAGTAGTTCTCCATTAGCTTCTGTATTAGAACATGTTTAACCACAGTCCATCTGATCCAAATTTTTTTTTTTTTGAATTTTACTTTATTTAAACTTCAGAACAGAATAAAATAACTTTTAAAATAAAATAATTTGTATATAACTTCATTTTTAGTCGGTCTTGAATTTTCATTATTAAATGTGATAGGAATTAAACTAAAATAAAAATAAATAAACAAATAAAAGATGAAACTCAATAACATTGCAGAGTTACTTCAATTTGAAATAAAATAGAGTAGCATTTTAACTGCATAATTGATATATCTACTATATTAAAAGAGAAGTCATGACTTCTTTCATGTGTGATATTTTAAAATGGACCTTTATAGAATGTCATTAAATTAAAACATATCATTTAAAACATAGCATTAACCGTGAAGCATCTATCTATTATACTAAATAATATTCCTTTCCATTAACAACCGAACTGTATTTAAGAAAATCACTAACCATTAGTTAAAACCAACCAAATCAGTTCCCTTTAATAGTGTAAACGATTTATCACCCTTCAGTTTCGTTTTTATTTCTATTCTTTTGTTCTTCGGTTCTTTAGTTATAAAAATTTATGATCATTTATCAGAGAGACACATAAGCGTTATTGAGAAAATTTGATTTTTTTTCTATTTTCGGTTTGGTTTGGGTAACAAAGTTAGGAACCGGCTAATATCTAAGATAATTTTGGATCTCATTATTTACAGTTTGATTATGTTTCTTTGGTTAATTCGGGTTAAAAGTCAGAAATTACATTTTCAAATAAAATCTTAGAACATTTCGAGTTTATGGAAAAAAATTGAATAATTCAGACAATTTTTAAATTTTAGAAAAAAAAAGAATTCTGGTAATTTGTTTTTAAGGTACTTTGGTTTGTAAATATTAACTTTAAATTATTTGATTATTTTAAAACTAGATATAGTTAATTTTTATAAATATATAACTTTTTATAAAACAAGATTTCAACGTTAATAAAACAAATTGAAATCAAACACCCGCGCGATCGCGCGGGTCAATATCTAGTTTATATTAAAACAATTGATGTCTACAAATCTCAATTCTATCTAATAGAATGATTCGCTTCAAACTATCGAAGAGTGAAAAATGTGTACAGAAATAACTTTAAAAGAACATTGATTCCCTGTTTTAAAAATAAAAAGAACATTGAATCCTAACAAACGTATGAATGAAAAAAAAATCAGCAAAAATTCAGCATCATACATTCAAAATAACAAAAATTCTTGGACCATAACAGACCTATATATCAAGTGGAACAAGGATGTGGGAATTATTCTTACTATTATTTTTGGGTGGTAAAATCCAGGAATTATATTCTTCATTGTTTTATACTTTGATTGATGAACTTTGTTTTTACCTTTATTGTGTATATATGTGTCCAGATTTATTCTGAATATATTTTTTGTTTCTTTGAAACACATTATTCTGAATACTTATGTTGAAAATAAAAGAAAAGGAAGAAAAAGAAAAGTAAATTGACAGGTAAACGGAAACAACTGTCAAACCCTAACGGTATCGTTGCTTTCAACGACTTTCGGTCGTGGATATGAGCCCACTTTATCATCCCCACGGCTTCCCTACGTCTTTATGACTCAGTTACTTCTTGGCCCATAACATGATATATAATTTTAATTATTTCAAATAGAAAAAGGGTAATGGATATTTTGTAATTAGTGAATACTGGACTAGAAGACAAACCATCATATCCATCAAAATAAACAGTAATATCTATTAATTTATAATCTACAAATGTTTAGTAGTGCCTTTAATTTATCCAGAGTTATAATTAAAAATTGTTATGAAAAAAATGTAGATGGAAAATGAGTTGCCACTTATTTTAGGCCCACACATACACTTCTTAAAGAGAAAAATAATATTCTAAAAGTTGGATTCTTTTGTCATTATTTGATTTGCTTTTCTTTGTTCATATCATTTGCTATAGGCCCTTATTTTTAGTAAATTTTCTAAAAGTAATCAGATGAAATAAAAAAAATCGGCCGAATCAATTTGCTACTATTATCTACGATTTTAAGATAAATTCAGATTTTACTTTTCTTTTTTTTTTTTGCCGTCTATCCATTTAAACTATATCAAGTGGAGAGTATACGAACCGATTCCGAAGAGCATCTCCATCTGTCCGAATCTGATATATATGGGAGAAGATAAAACTTCTGGTCCTTGCATCTTTTGCTAATCCGTCTGCCCGACCATTTCGACTTCGAGGAATATAAGTAGTCTCACATCTTCGAAGTCTTCCTGTAACCTCTGGAACACCTTGATCTCTGTCGCGAAAGCTGGCCAATCCATCGGGTTTGGAATCATATCCACTAAGTCCATGCAGTCTATCTCAAACCGTACTGCAGTGATCCCTTTGTCTTTCATACATGAGGCTGCCTAAAGTAACCCTTCTATCTCAGCGTGCAAAGCTGAGAGGTTCTTGTTACACGCCCGTAATCCGAAGTATTCTAATCTCATTTAATCCTTAAGACTCCACCCTAAGCCACTGACACTGCCATTATTGATCCATGATGCATCAATTTGACAAGTAGGGATTCGGGATATCCAAAGGGACGTTGTCTCAATCTCTGTAGTGGACAGATCGTCATAATCCTCATTTGCTTCCTCATTTTTGTTAGCCTTCTTCCAACATTCTTCCTCAAGAGACGCATGTTGGAGAGTGTCAATGGGGGATACGTCTTTTCCATTGAACAGTTTGTCGTTCCTCGCCTTTCAAATGTACCAACAGATCCATGGAAAAGTATTGAATTTTGGTCTCAAAGGAGCCATCTCTTTTCTCTTCCAAAATAGGAAATTCATGTTTTGATATATAGATATATTCGGGAAGTAACACTGAATGGACGGATAGTTTGATAAGACCCAAACCTAAAGAGTTGGTAAGCATTCAAAAAGAAAATGATTAATCGATTCTACTGGACCAGCACATCTAGAACTTTTTTTTACTTTTCTTTTATGGTTCAAGTTTTGTGTTTGCAGTCATTATATTTCCACCACCTATTCGATTGTAGATTTTGGTGAGATAAATTATTAGTATCAATTTACCTCAGAAATTTGTCATGTTTGCCAAATAAACATTTCGTTTCATGTTATAGTTAAATTTCTTTATATAGTTTACCATGCGGCCATGAAAAGAAAACAAACTTAAATTTTATTACTACTAGACTATATATATTATATATTCTCTATTATATATAACATTGGTTCCTTATTTGAGTCGCCGTAGTTAATCCTTATCCCGATGGGTAGGAGAAGATTATAATTTATCGACCAGTTACTTATAATAATTTGTGATGATAAGAGATAACAATCCAACGCACTAATCAAATTGATACATCCCCACATTAGCAACAAAACTATTAATATATTTCTTTTACTTTCTTTTTTTGTTGATAAATCCTATCGGCTGATCCGATTGGGTTCGAGAGTAACGCACATATCCTTATTTATAATTAATTTATGATCAATTACTAAATTTTGCTGTAATTATAGTTTTTCTTCGACATTTTATCTCTACACCCAACAGGTTACAGTATATGCTTTTTTGGACTTATTATCATGACGGAGAATCTCTAAGTCTGAGCTTCCATGTCTCTGAGGAACCATATTAATTTGATTATCTCAGCAGTAACATGTAAACATAGTAGATTCCATAATCGATGATGCGTTAATAATTTGGAAAAAAATTGAATAAACTATACATTTAAGAACCTGAAGAGAAGATATGTCCTATACATCACAAATAGGTGGAAATTATTTTAAATTAGCTATAAAATCTAGCATTACCACGCCCAAAAATCCGCATGGCTGCCAAAGTGTTTGGATTTAAAATTCTCAAAAGATCTGAATATTCCAAGAAAATCAGGAAAAGAGATATTTACCCACAAAATCTAAATGCGTAATAACAGTTAATGATAGTAATCAACTTCGATTGTAGATTTAGGTTTAGTAGAATTTTTTGGTACAAATGTTAAATTAATGTTTAATATAAACTAGACTATACTCCGCACTTTTGAGTACGGATAAAAAAATTTAACATTACTTAATTTATAAAATTAATAATATTTTAACATTGTTATTTTAGTGTTTGAAAACTATATAGTTATACTATTATATATTTATATTAAATATATAATTATATATTTTTATTTTTTATTTTTTATAATTATTTCAACCCAATTCGTTATGATCTTTTAATAAAATCTCTGTAATTAATTTGATTAATTAATTTGATTAATTGTATGCTATGTATTTTAGATAAAATTTAAATTATAAAACTTTTTTTATGTAATTAATTTTATCAAATATTTATTTATATACAATATTTAATTAAATATTATTTTTAATTAATAAAATTTTATTTTTGAAAATATAAATAAAATAATTCATTAATTTAGTTGATATCATATTAAATAATATATTTTGTAAATAAAATAGTTATATTTATTTTCAAATTTTCATAAATTATTTGAGTGTTTTAATCAATTATTTGATTTACTAAATAATTTTAAAAAGAGTAATAAAATGTATTAAAAAGATAAGAAATGATGTTTTCTATTGTTTGGACACAAGATTAATTATTTTGTTGTTTGGAAACATAGTTAGTAGTATATTGTTGTTTTTCATGATTATCCTTAATGAAGTTTTAATGTTTTTATAAGGATTGAGATATTAATGATTTTGGTGAGTTTAACTATATACTAGAAGTATTAAATTTAAAAATTTACAAAAAAGGTTAAGTCCATGGAAATGATTATGTTTTAATAAGAGAGATAATAACTATTATGTCATGCATTTTATGTTTCCATTCAATATAAATATGTGTCCTGTGATTTTGCAATAAGATTTAGACATCTACTCCCTCTGTTTCATTATAAGTGTCGTTTTAGATTTCTGCACACGGATTAAAGAAAAAATTAATTTTATATATTTCCTATAAAAAAATACTATTACTTATGCACCTAACCATATTTCAACTAATAAAAAAATAAATTTTGCATAAAATTAATAAATTTTGCATTGAAAATCGAAAACGACATTTATTTTGTAATGAACAAAATTCTCTAAAACAACACTTAATATGAAACAGATGGAGTAATATTTATCTTCCTTAACTCGCGTATGCAAATGTTAAAACGAGAACAAAACACACATGTCTTTCTTGGCTAAGACATAGGTCGACCCATAAAAAAAAAAAATTTAACACATCCACCAGTCTTCTCTGCTTGTTTTGGTCTGGGGACGCTTCTTGTTATGAAATCCATACACTTAAACAATAGAACAAACGAATGCGCGTTATATATGGCTAGATAAGTATTTTTTTAAACTCTGATAGATGGTAGTATGTACATGATAAATTAATGTAAATACGATCATCTATACGATCAAAAGTAATTCTATATTATGTGACAATTTTGTATCATGGTGAGCATTTCTAAACAGCGAAAGCTAATGTAACTTGTAATGTCATGGCATTAACCAGAACAAAAATATAATGGTGTGCATGCTTAATTGACAATCTTTTAACAAAGAAACATACGTACGTACGAAAAACTGAAAGAGTAGTAGTTAGAACCGGTAAGTACATTAAAATTATGAAGTATTCAACCATTCGTTTCAGGTCAGGGCATATTAAGTATGAATTACAAGTGGGGGTGTCTTTAAAACGATATCAGATTCTGATTTGATAGAATGCTCAACGGTTCACAAATCACCTCTTTGAAGTTTTTTAATAAAGAAAAAGACTAAAAATATTCGAATATTTAATCTGGGCCGTCTAACTTGGTGGGTTCACACACCCAACTTGTTTCAGCTGGAATATAAATATATATATGATATATAATAGCAATATATTTTTTATGCTCCGAGTTTCTATATAACAAACTCATTTGGAAACTAAACAAATGTTTTCGGTTGATAAATAATTAATATCTCAAGAGCATATTGTAAGTTCAAATCACAATGAGCATATACTTTGACAAAAGGCATATGCTACGTTTATTACTTTTTTTTTTTGAAAAAAAAAATATCAACATTATGGTGGACAAATAAAAAGGAAGCATACCATTTTTATTTCATTTATTTTGTTAAGATGAAAACAAAACCCAAATTCTAATAAATATCAGATTTAAGAAATGAATGAGATGCATGCAGTCAACAACTATTAAAAGAAAGTTCTAATGGAAATTTTTTTGTAGAATAATTCATTTTTTCCAACGGATTATAGCGACACCACCGGAATATCCACATAAACTATTACTAGAAAATTTATTATTATCAGAAATTAACAATCCCTCTTAAGCGAACAAGTAAACGATTACAATAAATTTAAGTGCTCAACATCACTCGATTTAATACAATTTGGCTCTCTACCAACCAATAAACATAAGAGTTCTACAAGACGACGATGTTGCGCAGCAGCTCCACCGTCCTCCTCTGTCTCCTCCTCATCTCCGCCGTAGCAATTGCTCTTTCCGTAAGTCACTTCCTTGCAAATGAACACACAAATCGTATATTACAACTTACAAGTCAAACGTTACCATTTATGATTAGAGTGATTAATGATATTATTTACATAGTTGGACAATGATGACGTGTGCGTGTTCACGGTTTACATAAGAACCGGTACGGTTTGGAAAGCCGGTTCAGACTCCGTCATGAGCCTCCGTCTCTACGACAGTTACGGGCAAAATGCTGTTATATCCGATTTGGTGTCATGGGGAGGTTTAATGGGTCCATTCCACGATTATTATGAGAGGGGTAATCTCGACATTTTCACCGGCTTAGGTTCTTGCTTATCAGGTCCGGTTTGTGCGATGAATTTGACTTCTGATGGCTCTGGCGATCACCACGGTTGGTATTGTAACTACGTTGAAGTGACGATGAGTGAGAGTCGTAAGAGAAGTTGTTCTCAGGAGAAATTCACGGTGGAGCAATGGTTGGCTCGTGATACTTCGCCATATGAGCTGTCGGCCATTAGGAATCAATGTTCGGACTCTATCAAGAATCGATGAGTCGTTTCCACGATGTGAGTGTGTTATTTATTTATTCTGGTGGGGTTGTCAATGAAACATGACGTGATCATATATTTAATTCGAGTGTGATTAAGATTTCCTGTTTTTAAAAAATAAAAGAATGAAAACAAATATGTTATATACAATGCTTGATATTGAGTGATTATAACTTATAAGATGTTCATCCATATCTTGATTGTAGATCAGTCTTAAACTCTAATTTTGTTCATCTCTTCCAAGTGGTGAATTCAAAAGACTATTTGTCCGAAAATAATTAGTCCGTCTTTTTCACCGATTGAATCCATTTTATATGTTTTTTTATGGAAAGCACGTAGATATATTATATTTCCTTCGATGTAACAAAGTGTGTTCATTTTTCAAAAAAAAAAAAAAACAAAGCGTGTTCTGATAAAGTTATATAAATAGAAAATAGTCCAGAAACACACGTATAGCCAGATATAAAAGCTTTTTATTACATAATAACCGGACAGGACCGAGTAATGGTATGGCTAGGCTCTCTCAATTCTCTTGACCGGATCTGGGAGCGAATGCTTAGCCTTCATCTTCAAGATGGCACTAGCTGGGTTAAGTCCTTTAGGACAAGTGGCCGTACAATTTTTGATTGCTCTGCATCTATACACTTTCCTTTCATCCTCTGTTATTGCTTGTAACCTCTCTTCTCTAAACTCATCGCGGCTGCGTTAAACCAAAGTACAACATAAATCTATGTTAGAGATCGATATGAATTATGACTGTTAATCTTCGATTTTCTATTCTAGTTTGAATAGAATGTATTGAATATTTTATTTAACCTGTCACTGATCCAGCGGTAAGCCTGTAGTAAAGCCGCAGGACCTGGAAACTCCTCAGGATTCCACCAATAAGAAGGACATGACGTGGTACAACATGCACAAAGTATGCATTCGTACAACCCGTCTAGTTTCTTACGGTCGTTTGGTGATTGAAGGTGTTCGCGTCCGTCTTTAGGCGGCTTCCTCGTCTTTAACCATGGCTCGACTGATCTAAACACAACACAATAACATGCATGAAGTGTCACGTAGAGGATAGAAGTGTATAGAGTTTCATTTTAAATACACGGATAGTTCTATCATTTTGTGGTTTATTTTCCAATATTTAGGTCAAAATATATAACCAATATTACCAACACATGCCAGAATATGGAAGCAGCGAGAAACCAATAAGAGATATAAAAAGAAGGGAGGTTTACTTACTTGTATTGCTGGTAAAAATTAGTGAGGTCGATGACTAGATCTTTGATGACGTACATGTGTGGTAAAGGAGTGATTATGGTTGGCTTAGACGTGTCGGAGTTTATAGGTTTAAGACATGCAACAGTATTAGTACCGTCAATGTTCATCGAGCAAGATCCACATATCCCTTCTCTGCATGATCTTCGGTAACTCAAACTCGGATCTTCCTCTGCTTTTATCTTCTGTAAGACGTCCAAAACCTAACGAAACACACCTCGTTATCCAAGAACCGAAGCCCTCCAAAATTCAAAGTAATCCTATGGAACTAATTAGTAACCAATAACTGTAGTAAATTACCATGGGGCCACAAGTGGAAACATCAACGAAAAATGATTGAAGAAAGGGTTTAGTATTTGGCTTATCAGGGTTCCATCTGTAAATCTTGAACTCCTTCTTGGCCACTTTGTGTTGGCCTGTTATCAATTAATTTTATATATAATTCTATAAAACAATATTGCGTCTATAAAAACCTTATAATTTGCTTTTACAAAAGTATCGGTTTTTAAATTGTTCAAAAAAAAAAAAAAAACCAAAGTTTCGGTTTATTCATCATACCTTCTTTGTCTTTGATTGTTTCATGGGACTTTAGAGTATCTTTGGACAAGTCCTGAGCCGCTTTGTGACCTTTTAAGATGGGAAAATCTCCGTTGCCACTTAAACTGCTGCTCAAACGTACTTTCTCCGCCGCTTGGCTGCAGATTCTCCGCTGCAGCAACCGTAACATCTCTGCTCGCTTGATCAAAAGATGTTATTGAAGGGTTTTTAATTAGTTTTTGGAAGGAATGAGAGTGAAACTAGCATGGCGAGGAGAAGAGACCTTCTTCATTTCACTTACACGTAGACGTAGACAGTGTTGAGGATGTACCTCAGGGCACGTGTGCGACAACGTGTTCGAAGTGAATCTTTGATTACATCATCTACTTGTAAGGCCCATATAAAGCCCAAGCTTTCTACGATAAAACCCGTTACATTCACCCAAAAAAAAGAAGATAAACCCGTTTCTTGGGACGTTGACAAATAGGTCTTTATTTGTTTGACATACGATAAGAATTTTGTCAATTGCATTGGATTATTATTGGATCTTGTAATTTGTAATTCCCAAAACGTATCGTAATAAAAGTCAATGGTCCAGTTTTCTGAGATAGAGGAAGAGATGCGACGTGGCATGTCTCATTGTCTTGAAGCATAACTACCTTTGATTAATCACACGCACCCTTCTTAACTCCAAGCACTCTTGTTTAATGTCTGCTTGTTTGAATGTCATTGTATGATTATGTACTTTTATATTTTATATACATAGCAAAATAGTAGGATATGATTTAACTTCGAATGGATGAATCAGAGTACTGTTTTCTATTTTGACCCAAAAAAAGAGAGTAAAGTTTTCTGTTTTTTCAGAATCGAACTTTGTTGCAAACTTGCGATGATTATACATTTTGATCAAAATATTATACTCAATCCGTTTCGTTTTGTGTCATTTTGGGTTTGTATATACAGATTAGTAAAATAATTAATTTTATATATTTTTTATATAAAACACAATTACATATATATCTAACCATATTTCAACCAATAAAAAATAAATTGCAGAATAAAATTAATAAATTTTGCATTAAAAATCGAAAACGACAGATAAAGTATTGGTTAAAAAGTTTTAAATTTTTTTATCTGAGAGACTTGGTTCTTTTTGGCTTGTCCTGTCTATGTATAAAAAGAAGTAATATAATTGAATTGTTTAGTCGCTTTGCTACAATCATACAAGTTAACAGTAACAAATCGCACAAAATAAATCATATCAGAAAAAGAAATAAAATGTTTATTGTATGATCTTAGTGTACTTATTATTCTGTAAATTTAGACATTATGATATCAAGTGTGGATTCTCGGCGAGTGATTGGGATGTCAAAGAATCAAGCCAGTGAGGAAACCAACAAAACCTAACAGACAAAAAAAATATTCTTACAAGTGGTGGGAATATTTTTTGTTTGAAAATATAATTATTGCTTAAACTGTGGGTAACAGCTTAGACATTCGCTTCAAAAGGGAAATGAAAATATTTATGTAGATATGCATTATGATAGTTTGAATATATGAATAATGGCACAATGATAATATTAATATAAACTACCAAACCAAGTGTTATGATCAGTTAATTATGAGTTTTGATTCTCTACATGTGTTTATCATTAACATTGCCTTTTGTAGAACAATACATATATATATATATATGTGTGAATTTGATGTGATAATGTTTTATGATATTGATTTGATAATAGAAAAGAAATGTTAAAATAAAATTATTTAGACGAGCATCAGATATATCGTAATTGTTTGCTTTATTTTAATGAAATTATATGAAGATCTTTTTGTTTTTCTTAATTTTATTTTATTTTGTTGTTCATCGGATATATTCAAAAATTAAGCATCCTGTAGATTTAATGTTTGGAATATTTTTTGTAAATCAATGGTTTTTTTTGTCGGAAATCAATAGGCTTGTCATATTTGAGCACCTTACATCATGGGGTAATATCCCTGAAAACAATTTTTCTTTGTTTTGTTCATCAATTTTTTTTTTAATATTTAGTTAAAACTTAAAAGTAAGCAATAACATGGTGTTTTAGATATGTGTAATGGTCAATATCAACAGTGGTAAGGTTATGCTAAGGGTTTTTAAATTGTGATTTTATAAAGGGAGGGTCTAATCAGTATAATACCTTTTCTGATTTATCACGATATCTATATGAAAATGTTCCTACATTCACCGATATTTTGTAAATATATCACTTTATACTTATTTTCGTATATATATATTTTTTTATAAGATTTGACTGGTTAAATTTATAGAAGATCATTAAATCAACCACTCAATTTTTATTAATTAAACATTTAAGGAATGCAAAGGCTCCTTTTCTTTTTTGAGACTTGGCTCGGCTGGCTCCTTTCTTTTAAACTTCCAATAATGTTTTGTTTTTTTGCTTGTTTGTTTTATATATATATACTCTGAACAATGTAAATCATTCAAACTCTAATATAACTAATGTAATTATAATCAACCAATGAGTCCATATATAGTTAGGCAAAAGATTTGAAAGCTTTAAATTCCATGCAAAATTTATGGCCGTATTGAAATGTAATCTAAAATTAATAAGTTTTTTTGGCTTAAATTTAAATATCATTTCAAAAATAAATATTGATGCTTTATAAAATATGAATTATAAAATATAAGATTTGTAGATCAAAATTTATGTAAGTCTCTGAAATCTAATAAAGATTGATTATGCAATACTGAAATCGTTATGAAAATACTTGAACAATAGTCAATATATAATTCATTATAGTCAATCGTTATGGTAAAAATATATGATAAAACAATAGTTCGTAAAAAATTATAGTAAACATATGTATTAAACTTAAAATATATTTATGAAATTATTATGTTTATTTATGAAATTATTATGTTTATTTTTCTAAATAAACAAGTAAATAGTAATGTTTTTTTGTCACAATGTAAATAGTAATGTTAAGCACCTGAATAAAACTACTAATCGTTGTAATCAAAATAATCTGTTTTCTTTGATAATACTATATTATTATTTATTATTCAATGGAAATTTAAATAAGTAAGAAATCATGGATAATAGTTTATCATAAATTCGTATTTAGGAAAATTAACAGATTAGCATTTCTTTCGTTTTATTTTAGTTGTTGTTGTAGAGTAAAATTTTTCTGTTTTAAAATAAATGTCGTTTTAGAGTTTAAATGCACAATTTATTAATTTTATAATTTTTAAAATATTGGTTTAAATGTGATTAGATATATAGATAATTATTTTTTATTATAAAATGTACAAAATTAATATTTTTTAATATGTATGCACAAATTAAAAAAAAATGCAGAGAAAATATTGTTTAAAAAAAAATATATATCAAACAAGTGAAGAGTACGTGAAGATGTCAGATCTCGGGATTTCACTTCAAGATTTGATCTTCGGAGAAGCAAATCTAGGCAACTACACAACAGCTATGAAATAGAACGACAATGACCTCAACAACTACACAGCCACCTCTAATCCCTAAAATAATTAAATCCGTGAAAAAGCATAATCTAAAAAGTAAATACTTTAATAAGTTTTGTAGTCAAAAATACTTTGTAAGCTTATAAAATCTCTATTTATACAAATTATTTCGATTTGATCTTAGAAGCTTTTCGTGATACTTGAGAAAATTGATTAATATATGCATAACTTAATTGAGTTCCAAGTTAATGGAAAAGTATCGATTTTTACGAATACAACAAAGTTTAGATATATTTTCAGAAACCAAAGAGTAAAAGTTTTACTGTTTTGCACTGTGACTGTAGTTGTAGTTCGTGGTTGAACTGAATTTATCTACCCGACCAAACTATCGATCAATCTAAAAATGCTACTATATTAAGAAAAGAATACCAACCATAAAAAAATAGGTAAATTATTATAGAATGCTATTATATCATTGATATTCCATAAACTATAATTATCAAATTTTAACTAGTTTAAAAAAAGTTATATGGTTTATTTGGGTATTAGAAAGTGACGAAATAGCAAGTTCTTGTCAATGGCTAGATGACAATAAGCGAATGGTTTCCTCTTGTCTATGATTCACCTTGTTAGTCCAGACCATAAAACAAATCAAATCAAACATAGATCGAAGAATTGTCAAAAAAAAAAAACATAGATTGAAGAAAAGTACAATGAATACGATTAAATCAGGAAAGGGATACACACATTTTGTTCCATTTACTAAATTTAATTTGGTCTCACAGATCATTGACCCGGTCAAAGACTGTGCTCTGTTTGACAACTTCTGGTACATGTCTCTATTAATCATTACCAAATGTCACTATTCCACATGTAATTACGCATTTTTGTACATATAGTAACACACGATTGAATGTACATACTAGCCTCTCACTGAAATTCTACTGTTTTTAAATAAGTTCTCTTAATATAGATAAATTTTCTTATAATAAAATATCATTTTAGGTGTATAAAGGAGCTATGGTTATTGCTTGTATCATTTTCATATAGACTAACAACTTATCTTTTTTCATAGACTAACAACTCTTTACCTAAAATCAAGAGCTTTTACTCTATTATCAGTTAACTATATTTTAAAAATCATTTAAATTTTTTACCATATATATAATATATGTATCTACTACTGCTAATAGTCAATGTTGGTAAATTCCGTCTACCATTTCTTTTATTCCATTCACATATGAAAACAACAATACTTATTAGAAGCACTCCTTGAAAAGTAATGATAATGAAACGAATTATACGTATGTGTATATATAATTATATATTCATGCTTAAACAAAATCCCTGTTGATGTAAACAAAAAGCTCCATGTTCTTAAATTTTATTACTGTTAAGTCATTCACATTATCAATTTTTGAATAGTTGTAAGTACGTGCTATCTTTTAAAAGAATATTTTGATTATAAGCAAACGATCAAACGCATAGTTCGAGCACCCTTACTCTCTGATATTTTTATACACTAAGAGCATCTCCAAGGGGACTCTATTTTTTCCTCTATAATTTACACTAAAATAGAGTAACTCTATTATAGAGTTGAATTTGCTCCAATGGTTCACTCTATAATAGAGTTACTCTATAATAGAGTGAAATATAGAGTATTCTTGTTTTTTTACTCCAAATATAGAGTGAAAAAACAAAAATACTCTATATTTCACTCTATTATAGAGTAACTCTATTATAGAGTGAACCATTGGAGCAAATCCAACTCTATAGTAGAGTTACTCTATTTTAGAGTGAAATATAGAGAAAATTATAGTGTAGCATTGGAGATGGTCTAACATGTATTAGCCCTAGTTTCAAGTTTCAAGTAACGAAAAAAGGGGAACAAAAGGTAAAGAGCGTTAAAAGTAAGAGTAAAAAAATGAGAAGAAACTGTCCACTTTTAATTGGTTTTTCTTTCACACACAACCATCCATTTCAATTCCGTTCACACTCTCTTCCTCTTTTTTGAAGTTTTTCGCAACCAAAATAATAATCATAACCCTCTCCATTATTTCTCATTCCTCTCGCTAAACCATCATCATCATCCTCTCTCTAGCTAAGCCAACATCTATCTTTCTCTAGCTCTCTCTCTGCCATGGATTCCGGCAACAGTAGTAGCATGCAATCTTCAAGCGGTGGTGGTGGAGGAGAACAAGAAGAGTACGACTCACGCGCCGATCAATCAATCTCTGCTTTATTCAACAACAACAACGCAACCACCGCCGGTCAAACACAGCTTGACTCTCTCATAGCTAACTATCTCAACACCGGTTGGTCAACAGATAATCCACTCTGGTCAACAACGACCATGAAGCCCACTGATGGCTCTACACCACCAGTCTTCTTCACAAACCCACTTCAACAAGATCTGAGAATAGTCTCAAACACAGACACAAGTAGTCCCATTAGTTCTGTCCCTACCGACAAGAAAAACGGTCTGGCGGTGACAACACGGATTCCTAAGAAGAGATCTCGAGTCTCGAGACGGGCACCTACCACTATTTTGACCACTGACACTTCAAACTTCAGAGCCATGGTTCAAGAATTCACTGGTAGTCCTTCAAATCCTTTCGCTGGATTATCATCATCATCCTCTCCTTTTCCAAGATCAAGATCTGACCTATTCGGCCCTTCTTCTCCTTCATCATCCTCACGACCCTTGAAACCCTTTCCTCACAAGATTACCCCACCACCATCAACCAGTCATCGTTACCTAACTCCTCCTTCTACATATTATCATCAGGGTCATCTCCTTAACCTGAACATGCAAACCATCGCAAACCCTTTTTTCAATAACCACGTGGACGTGGGAACAAACTTTGGGGGGCTTCACAACATTATTGCCTCTTCATCCTCGTCGATGGCACAGCCAACCCTAAACACTATGCATGGACTGGACAAGAATTCTGACACCGATAATGATCCTCTAAGATCGATCAATGGTGAAGAGCAATACATGGTGCAAAGATCCGATGGTTACACACCGCCCGTTGCTTCTGGATCGGAGAATAATTTAGCAGCGGTGAGAAATAAAGGTATGAAGGAATTATCATGGATCTCTCCTTCTGATTAGATTCAACCTAACCTTTTTATTGCATTATGATCGTTTTTATTATTATATAGATATATAAAAAAATGGAATAGAGAATCTCAGCGAAAATATTTGATGAATGGAACATTAATTAGTGTATGGAAATATTTTGGAATCTCTTATGTTCTAAAGTTTCTGTGGTCTAAATTAACAATGACTTTGTATATATTGGAACAATGTTATTTCTTTCTTATTAATGTTATTGTTATATCGGTTTTGCTCCGTTTATTAACTGTACTGGATTGGGTGTGTTTATATGTAGAAGTGGGTCTATATAATATATTTGATTTTGAACATCGGCTCGAGGTTTCTATACTTTAAAATTCTATTTAATTAAGGGAAGGATGCAACAAAGAGAAAGGTTTATCAGTTTATGTCACGAGGGACCCAAATATCATGCTATAAAAATGTTAGCTCTCTTGATACTAGGGTTGTGTATGAACCCTAAACAAAAGAACATTGCATTGGTTGTTATTTTATTTCACCTAGGGTTATTAGTTTATTTACCTATAGATAGAGTGATTGGTGGCGAGATCCAGGGAATCTTTAGCCGCCGCTTATCGTAAATTTATCCTCTTATTTTTATTTTAAACTCACATAAATTAACACGTCCTTCATCTATTAATCAATAATAGTAACAGTTTCCCAAAGAAACTATATTTTTACAAATTTATAATTTTTATTAACTTGAAAGTTCCATATCCGAATACAAAGATGTATTAACGATATTGGAGGAAATATACAATCACATTAACTCGTCGTGTCATTGTTATTCGACAGTAATCGTACTCGTCATTCAGTACGTCACCATGCCCGTAATTTCTTTAATCATAGTCGTCGTCATTAAACCAAACTTCGATGGTTACACTTACATCTATGGGGCATTTTAAAATTAGTAAGCAAAACAGAAAAGGGGAAAAAGTTAGTGAGCAAAGTTGCTTTAATCACACAGAAACTAATCAAAAACTGTTCATTTAGTTATGATGTCAGCTTCTGCTCGTTCTTTATTTTCTCAAAGAAATGGTGAAAGAGTTTAATCGTGAATAATAGTTTAGTTAATATAAGATAATTAATCTTGATCATATAACAACCATTCACTCTCACAATCGATCGATTTGCGCTTTTTAAAGTGAAAAGAAGGATGTCATGCCTAGACGATGGCGTTGGGGGGAAGTAGGGTTAGTTTTTTTATATTTTCTTACAAGAATCCCTCTGGTTGATGATATAGTGAAGATCTTCTATTCTTTTGTAGTACCTTGAGGTAAATCAATGGTTTTGTTCTCAATTCTCATTAATTCAAAATATCTCTGTTTTCTATATATATATATATAAATTGCTAGTTGAAAATGTTAATAAAGTAAGCAACTCAGAAGAGGAAAAACAAAACTTTCTGATATATCTATCAGTTTTGTAAATTATAACATAGAAATCTAATGATTGATAAAACATGGATTTTTGTGAAAATAAAGCCATATCTTTCTTTATATCTTCTTCTGGAGAATGGAAATCCAAATGATTAGGCTAAGGATTTTAGAAGATTTAGGGGGCAAACAATTATAGCAGTTTTGTTGTTTTGCAATGATGTTTCCACGTTGATAACTTGATTATCTACATATATATATCTACATATATATAAAATCATAAAATGTTGTAGCGAATAAATGCATTTTCAATTAAAGCAATCTTCAGATGAAAAAGAAGTGTATAATGCGTTTTCCATAGGCATGACGGGACAAAGCCTTTTTAGCAGTAGCTACGCCCCACTATTCTCTACTTATTTCGTAAAATTGAAAAGGTAAAAACCTTTTTATGCATTAGATCGATCACACTATCATATTTCTATATGCGCAGGCATATATGATATCCCCACTAGTAATCAACTATACGTAATATTTGGAACATATAATAACGTTTTAAATCAAGAGGTTAGGTTGTAGTTTACGAATTAAGGGGGCCGTTAGTGTCGAATTCATGTATAAATTGGACAATCATCATATCCATAAAGTAGGGGAGATGTCAACTATATCAGATGATTACTACTCTAGAGGTGGACTAAATATTTGTAAAATTTTTATTCGATTCATTATTCGTTTAGATTTGAACAGAAAAATCTTGATATTTGTAATTTTGCGAAACAAAATATATACTAATATGCAATATCTATACAAGATAAAGAAAATCACATATACTAATATTTTTAGAAACAAATATTTGAAATCCGTTATATACATATATATATACATATATTTAAAAAATTATATATATAATATTATATAGTATAATATCTTAATATTTTTACAATATTTTATTTATTAAATATTTTATATTAGCTATTAGAAATTTTAAAAATAAATATATTTTTTAATAAATATGACTATTTATATTATTTGGGATTTAAAAAATAATAATTTTATTTGTATGGATTAAATCGATATCCAGTTAAAAGTTAAAAAAATTACGGATATCCAGACACCAAATATTTGGATGGCTACAAAGTGTATCGAATTGGATAATTGATTATTCGGATAAATACTTAAAAAAAAAATCGAATATTCGATCTTTATCCATCTTTAATTACTAGACTTGTTCAAAGCATTGGTAAATAATTTTTTATTAATAAACTTATAGTATATAACTATAAATCACTTAATAAGGCACATAAAGTTTTGATCAGAACCCAAATTAATCCTGGAACGTGTAATATATAGCATGCTTTACTCTACTATCAACTGCTTGACAATAGTTTTAAGAGCAAAAATGAACTAGAGCAAAGTAATGCCACGTTTTCATATATTTAGGTTCTAGTGTTAGTCAGTTGATTTTTTGGCATCGATTTTGATTTTTTAGAGTATTTTTGTGTTCAGTGTTCATTATGTTGGATGCGGTCAAGATTTTACATTTCACAAAACTTTACTTGAATTTCAAAGCTCAAGTTTATAAACTCGTGGGAAAATATCTTTACTTTCTATGAAGTTATCTCAAAACTATTTAGCTTTGGGTCTGAATGCTACATAAGAATGATTATTTTAAAACTACTTTCCTTTGGGTCTGAATGCTAGATCCCGTTGCCATATACGAATGATTAATCTTAAAACTATTAAGCTTTGGTCTAAATGCTAGATCCCGTGACTCAAATATAAATTAAGCCCATTTGATAAGATAAAAGCCCAAGACGAACATTCGTTGATTTTTGTTTCCTGCTGCGTACACGAAGTAAGAGAACAGCTGTTTTCTCCCCTGCGATTATCGTTACTTGTTTCTAACTAAAGGTTAGGACTGCAAGTTCATCTTCTCCTTCTCTACCTATCTCCTCTAGACTGATTGATATAAGCTCACCAAGCTCAACAGCACTCACTCATCAAGCATTTGGTTTATACTGATACATACAAACAAGACTACTTACACATTAGTAAAGCTTGGATTAATGTAAATGTTTATGTTACAAAATACCCATAACACATCATATATTTACATCACTCGCGCTTTCTTTGTCATTTCTTTTCTAGTCAATCATCATCACAAAGTTACAAAAAAATACATCACAAACATTTTCCAAATTTTTCTCACTATACAAACAAAGCATGAAAGAAGAAATAAAATGTGATTAGAAGCCAGAAGAATTCTGAGTGACCATTCTGTTCCGACCACCACCACCCCTAAACCTCGACCGTATCGACCCGTTCGAGTCAAGAATAACTCTGTCCCAATCAACCGTCCCTTCGCCATCATCCTCCTCCTCCTCCGGAACCCTCTCCCTCATCAACTGAAGAATCTTCTTCGCCTTCTCCCTCGCCCTCTCCGTCCCCCTCTCCTCAACCTCCTTCAACACTTCCACCACCCTCGCCTCCTTCGCCAACCCCTTAAACCTCAAACTCTCGTGACTCAACGCGAACAACGCCGCCACGCAATTCTCCCTCGCCGCCGCCGAGGACCGACTCTCCTCCCCCCTCCTCTCCTCCTCCTCCCTCAGCTTCCCGACAAGTATCCCCACCGCGTTAGCATCAAGCATCGCCGACCGCCCTTCGCTACAACAAGCCAAGTTACATATAACCAAAAGCGCTCTACTCGCTGACTCGCCAGACCGAACCAACGAGAACAGAACCGGAACAGCTCCAAGCCTAACAAGCTTCAACCTATTCGTTTGGTTTAAAGACAAATGATACAACGCTAGACCCGCGTCGTGGCGCGTGCGGTCACTCTCGGCCGCTCTAAGCGCGTGGAGAAGCGGCTGAAGCGCGCCTAAAACTCCTATAGGCATTTTATTATCGTCTTCCAACGAGAGACTAAAGATCGAACCCGCGGCGTGCTCTTGCGCCTCCTTGGAACCTGACTTTAAAACATCTATCAATAAAGGAATGAATCCTAACCGTACGATCGTTAGCTTGTTGGTCTTCTCGAGAGATAGATTCACGAGAGAAGCTAGAGAGTTCGTCTGCACTAAGCTGTATCTAGACACGATCATGCTCTTGAGGAGAGCGAGGATCCGAGATGAGCATAGCGAAACTCTAGCTTCGTCTTTCGTCCGAGTCATCTTCCTCATCATGATCAACCCCTGCTCCTGATCGAACACGTCGGAGCTTTTGAGCTTGTTGTAGATCTCTTCCTCCTCCGGCGAATTCGCGGCGGCGGAGAATTCGATTTCGGAGGAGGAAGACGAAGGGGAGAAGCAAGCGGGGCGGGTGGTTAGAGGGAGAGGAGTAAATGGGCTTTGGGCCACGATCACCGATTCATCAGAGCTTGTCGAGTTGAAATCCCCGGTGGGCTTTCTTCGGCCCATTAGGTCAGAGTCTGCGTGGTGGTATATCACGGGAGCTCGGTCCGCCACCGCTCTCAGCAGCTCCTGCTCCGACACGCGGATCTCCACTTCCGACGGCGGCATCTGGTGGCGGAGATTGGTTTCCACGGCGGAGTAATCCGGCGGTTGTGGTCGTTCCACGCCGACGGAGTCGCACCAGCCGTCGATTGTTGATTTCATGTTACGGTTAGGGATTACTGTAGAGAAATCCGGCGGATTTTCGTTAAGGTCATTGAGTTTGGGGATGAAGCCTAAGTCGCGACAGACTTGGACGCAGACACGTTCGAAGGTTTGACCGGAGGAGACGACAACTGGGTCGGACATTATTGTTTTTGAAATCGGACATATGAATTCAACTGGAGGTTGTTGTTGTTGTTGGTTCTGTTCCTGTCTTGATGAAGAGGATCTGTGGCTGAAAGGGTTCCATCTGAGCCGTCCGCTCTTACCCATCTTCTTAACAAAATCAACGGTGAGGAATTGATGGTGAGGAATTGATTTTGGGGGAGAAATTAGGGTTTAGAATCCATGTTTGTGGAAGGAAGAGGAGATGAGGGGGTAAAGAGAGTCGTCTCTGTTCTTCCTCTTCCTGAACTACTGACTTTTTCTTTTTTTTTTTCTCTCTCTTTATTAAATTTTAACTTCAGACATGTATTTTACAAAATCTTGACCGTAGATTAATATGGTGGACCATTGAATATTGAATTAGCTCTCATAGTTCATGCATTCTTTATAACCTTTTTTTTTGGCTTTCTTTTTCAGGGTCAATTGTTCAGATAACTAATTAGAAACAAATCTGAATATTAAAGACTTGATTGAAATGAATTTTACATTTATATTTTTTAATTGTAAAATTAAAACTGTAAAAAAGTTTGTAACTAATTTTGCTATACGATTTCAACTGTAGGTTTGAAAAAATTTAATGATTTATATTTAAACTTCTTAAAGTCAAATATAAGTATTTTAGATGTTTTGTTTTCTACAACTAAAAATGAATAGGATATAAAAATATGTTGTTTTAAAAAATAAATTATAAAGCATGATTAAAAAAAGATCTATGGTTTAAAAATTATTTGAACTGTAGAGAGACTCTATAACACTTCTAAAATACTTACCAATCAACCTTTAAAAGTATTTTACATTTGTTGTGAATGTGAAATTTGTTTTGTGAAATTTAATAATAAATTCAGAATAGTAACATACTTCAGATAGATGTGTGATAAAGGACCAGACTTAAGATAGATTATATTACCTAGTATTAGTAGGCTAGTAACATACTTCAGATAGATGTGTGATAAGGACTAGACTTAAGGCTTACTGGGATCTTATTCTGGACTGTGTTGGGCTAAAGAGCCAATTACTATGTCTCTTATGGACTGTGTTGGGCTTAAGAGCCCATTATTATGTCTATGTGGCTTCTGTATCTAGCTTGTTTCATGGTTAGTATTTAGAATACATTCAAACAGTTTCTTCTGGTCCTTTTTTCATGAAGCTCTTAGTCAGGAGAAAATCTTTGACGGATATGGGCAAATGGTGCATTATCGCTGCAATGGTGGACAACCTCCCTGTAGAATACCAAGCCGGTGGGTGTTCCTTCAGGACCATTGATACCACCTCTTTCGCAAACGTCTCTGCAGGTATTGGCTTAACGTTTTGCGACAAAAACGCCCTTTCACGGATAGCTTCTTGGAAAGGCTTATATAGTTTCAGCTCAGGTAACTTGTCGAAGCTCGATATCCCTGAGTCGGATATGTTAGATTGAATACCTCCTGGGACAATGTTGATCACATCAATCCCAAATGGCCTAAGCTCCAACCTTAGAAAAAGAAATAACAAACAAAAATATGATAGTTTTTAGATAATATGATCAAGCAAGAAGAAGATTGATAAGAATCAAGAACCTTAAAGTGTCTGTAAGAGCATGAAGAGCAGCTTTTGATGCAGTATAAACCCCTGCCCATGGTCCTGGTGCCATTGTGCTGATACTTCCTATGTTCACAATCTTTCCTTTCTTCTTTAACGCCATGTGAGGTACAACAGCTTGTGTCATCCTCATGGAACCTGCAAAAAAAAAAAAAAACTTTAGTCAGGAATTTTAACGAACACATTGTGATCATAAGAGAATTTGAGACATGTTTTAATTTACCGACCGAACACATTGGTGTTAAAGGTGTGCTCCATGGTCTGAATTGGAATCTCCGCGAGTGGTCCTATGCATTGAACTCCGGCGTTATTGACCAGAACATCGATTTGACCGAACTTGTCGATAACTTCCGACAAGACTTTATTCACGTTATGTTCTGACTGAACATCGAGCTCTTGTACTAAAAACTTGGGATCGTTCGCCAAATCGGCCATCGTGCTCTGCGATCGACTCGTCGCCACAACACGACAACCCTTCGACGAGAACTCACGAGCCAGCGCGTTGCCGATTCCTCCGTGTGAGCATCCTGTGATGAGCACCACTGGCATCTCCTCGCTGCTTCCCATTCTTAACTCAGATTAAAAAAGAAAAAGGTTTATTCTGCACAACAGAAAATATGATGCTTCTTTTATGAGAAATCCAAAATTTAAGGATCGAACTGCAATAATTACGCCGAAGTCTCTCAACACATGAAATGGATGATGAAGTTTTAAATGTTACGTTTCTTCCCCTAGAGTTTTTCAACGTAAGGAGCGTGGTCCCCTGAGATTTGTTTTTATTAATCAAATCATATCCAAAGTTTGATTAAGTAAACATAAATTTACATTTGATTAATTCAGTTATTTACTTATTTACATAAACTCAAACAAATACATAAAAAAGCAGAGAAAGGAAATTAGATTATGATGAACAAAGTGGAATCTAAGCAGAGAAGAAGCCATGTGAGATGGCAAGAGCGAACTGAGATTTAGCTTCAAACTTCTTCATCAAACTCTCTATCTTCTTCTCGTTGACTCCTATTGTCAACTTCGCCGGAACATTCTTCCACCAATCAAATTCCAACGACGCTGATTTCGAATCCGCCGTCTGTCTCACCCTCCGCTCATACTCCTCCGCCACCAAAATCGCTATGTCCGCCATGTCACTCTCTCTCTCCTGCTTTCGGTTATCTCCGGTTATTGCTTGTCTCTCTCTTTCGTGTTTGGTTATCTCTGGTTCCATACCAATAGATAATATTTATACTGCCTTGACGTGCGGCTTTGGATAAGGTTCGGTCTGTATTTCTCTTATTTTAAGTATTTTTTTATTAATATAAAATTTGGTTAATGGTTTTATAATCGCTCCCAATCTGTTGGTACCGGTGGTTTTCGTTGGCAGGTGGACACGGTCGGTTTTACTTTTACTTTTCTTTTTCTTCCAATGGAAATGTTTTTAAAATTAATCAGTGTTTATCGTCGTTAATAAAACCATATTAAAAAATAAATCAGGGATTATCTAAGATAAAATATTAGTTTTCTGTGGAAGATTGTTGAGTGCTTGCTTACCAAGGTCTGTGACATGTCATTGACGTATGAATTCTCTGTATAAATATTAATTATAGTAGTTTGATTGTTGAGTGCTTACCAAGGTCTGTGACATGTCATTGACGTATAAATTATCTGTATAAAATACTAATTCAGTGTGGAAGGTTGTTGAGTGCTTACCAAGGTCTGTGTCGTGTCATCGACGTGCGGAACTAAAAACTATGGGTCATAAACTGGACAGAGTGACACTATTCTCTACGGTTGAGAAAAGACGGGTGTGTCTAGGGGTGGGCGTTCGGGTACCCGTTCGGGTTCGGATCGGGTATTTCGGATTTTCGGGTATTTCGGTATAGAGGTCTAGAACCCGTTCGGGTATTTCTGTACTTCGGGTCGGGTTCGGGTATTTTTAGTTCGGATTCGGTTATTTCGGATCGGGTTCGGATATTTAGATTTTGAAAAAAAAAATTAAAATTTTCATTTCTCAAGTTTATTGTATTTAAAAATATAACTTTTAGTTAACTATTTTTTTATTTTTAATAGATTGAATGGTTAATAGATTTGGACATAACATTTTAAAACTAAAAAGACACTAATTTAGTTATTTTTTTTTTAATTTTGGATATAACTTTTTGTTAATTTTTGAAATAAAAAACTTGACATGCATTTTAAGTGAGTAGCAAATCATTTTTTCCGTAATTGTATGTATATCATATGAACTTAAATTATGTGTAGTATCAATATAAATATTTTATATAAAATGAGAGATATAAACTAGAAACATAAGGTTAATTATACATATGTTCGGTTATCTTCGGATATCCATTCGGGTTCGGGTATTATCCGTTCGGGTTCGGGTATCCAATCTCTCCTTATTCAATACCCGTTCGGGTATTTTGCTACTTCGGTTCGGATTTCGGTTCGGTTTTTTCGGATCGGGTTCGGGTGCCACTTCGGATATCGGATAAAGTGCCCACCCCTAGGTGTGTCTTTCAGTTTGTGTTCCACACTAAAATTGCTTTAAGCCCATTTGTAAAACTAAACCCATTAGTAAAATTTAACCCATTTGTAAAATTATACAGATGATTGTTTCCAACTTAATTATATGGGCCTATTTCGATGAAGAGCCTCACATCGGTTGACTACATGGTTTATGATCGTTCTCTGCACTCAAAACGGATTTCTTTACAAAGGTTACAGTTAGAGTTCAGGGATTATTACGTTCTTTTTTTCTTTTCTTTTTTTGTAACTGGAATATTACGTTCTTTCCAAGAATTGGTTTCTATATTATGTCTGTATGTCTTAAGTCTTAACTATTGTGAACGTAAAAATCTGTAAAACAAATAAAATAAATCCTGATAAATTTGAATTTATAATTAATATGAGATCTGATTCAAAATACGGTTGTGTGCATGACAAAGAATATAATCTGAAAGGAAAGTGAACGTAGAGAAGAGAACAAAGTAATCTTAAATCGTGATAGTTTTGTTGTTATTCTTGAACAGGCCAAAGTCTTCAACAATTGCGACGATTAGGAGTTTTTTTTCTTTTCTTTTGTCGTTGTTGTTGAAGAGGCAAAGGCTTCGACGTTTAGGAGTCTTTTTGTTGTTTTGTTTTGTCGACTATTAGGAGATTAATTTCGACTATATAACCAGTATAATTTTAAATCGAATATTTATCTAACATATTCACTGTAATACCCAACTTACTAAAGCATGACACGTTTACACGTAAGTAGATAAGTGGGATCTACTTATAACACATAACGTCTTTTCCGAGTCTCGTAGGGGCGTGGATCCCCTGACTTGTTTAAATAATTCGTTTAAAAGTAAGCTACGTAATTATTATACTAATTTGCTGGGTAATCTTTCTTTTTCTTTATCGAGAATCTCTTCTCAAATAATTCTTAAAGCACTCGATATCTCTACCAAAGAATCAGATCTAGAAAAATATGTGTTTATATGATTTGCTTTAGCTTGCCAATATAAGACTATGAATATGGCAATTTTACTTTGACGTAATTAATTAATACGGTTTTTTGGAAAATTATTCTAAGAATATATAAAGACTAAAGTGCCTAGTTAATTTACATGGTCGTATGACGAAAACAATGACCCAAAACGTCTTCTCAATCAACACTCTGCAGGCTGCATGTATGAATAATGTGTCTACATGAGCACATATCAAATGTATAATAGTCATGGTATTAATACTATAAAATCCATTAACAAAAATACGATTGCATAATAAATCAGATATGGTCCATCACTGGAGCTAGGCCTGGGCATAATATCCATAATCCGAAATCCAAACCGGATCCGAACCGAAAAACCCGATCTATATCCGGTATGAAATGTAAAAAATATCCGAATGGGTCTTGTAAGGTGGTACAAAACATATCCGAACCCGAAGTGTTATTAACCGAACCGAACGAGTAACCCGAAAAACCAAAAAAAAAACCAAAAAATCCGAAAAAATATCCGATAAAACCGATCCGAATATCCAAAATAATATACAATATAATTATATGAAACATGAATATATACTTCAAATATTCAATCTCATATTTATCTTGATATGTTATCTAACAATAAGTATTTAAAATTTAAATAACTACCTTAAATACTTAATTATATATAAATAAATATATATTTCTTATGTTTTACTTTTAAATTTTAGATTTTATTTCTGGTATATCCGAACCGATCCGATATAACCCAAATCCTAATGATATATAATTATTTTCTGGGTTCTATGATGTGATAGAAAACTGACCTGAACCTAATATGTTATATCTGAACCCGACTCATACTTACAAATTTATTAGAAACCGAAATCTGAAAAAACCCGACTCGAACGCCAACGAGTACCCGAACGCCCAGACCTAGCTGGGCCCAAATATTGCCTTACTTCTAACTTCTATTAACACCTTTAACATCCATTATTTAATAAAACCTTGGTATTAATTGCACAGTAGAATTTTTCATCAGTTACATATATCCTATTGGTAAAGTTTGCATCTCATCTAGGCTCATGCACGTGCCATTGCATGAATCCAGTTCTCTGCCTGTACTCAGCAGATTATTGATTTTTAAGTAGATTCTAGTCTATGAAAGCAAGATTCGATTTACAAATCAATGATTCTTCATGTTGGTGTCAGTACAACACTAATAATGTTACTAATTTCTTGGTTACATTGTTTTTTTTTGGCAATTTTATATATACGGCGGTGTGTCTCGACCAATATTGAATTATGTAAATGGAATTTTCTTGGAAATTTATGATACAAATCATTCTTTTTCAAAAACCAAAATCACTTTATTTAAACGTAAAATTGTATAACTAGTTATATTTGATCAGTTAAAATAGTATCATATTTCAAATTCATTAATAAGTTATATTAGATAGATTAATTAGTCAGATGTTCAAATTCATAGCATCTCTCTTTGACAAAGGCAAATCCCATAGCATCTATATTTGTATTCCGAATAAGTATAGCTATTGGTTTAAAACGCTATACATAATATCAGGAAAAAATCTACATAATATTAGTTTAAAAACTCTACGTAGTATTAGGGGAAAGAAACTCTACGCAATTATAATTTAAGGTAGCTATTGCATACATAATTTACGTATGATTCTTACGGTTTTTTTTTAACAATTATATAACTTCAAATTTTATATACTCTTCACTAAATATACCACTTTCTTTCGACATTTTTTGTTATTTTGTTTTACCTTTTCTACTTATTTTCAGTTTCACTATACGGTCACTATATATGGTGATAGTATCACTTTTAGGGCATCCGCAAGGCAAGTACCTAAGAGCATATGTCCAAAGGAGTATCTAAGGCACTTCTAAATGATGTATCTAAGTATTTATGTGATTAAATTTAAATAAAAAAACATAATTTAGATAGATATGGTTCTACAATTAAAGGTTTTGGATCCACTTCTAAATGACATGTGTCATTTTGTGAGAGATGGTATCTAAAAAAAATGTTCTTTGTCACAGGTGAGTTCACAACAAAGCCACCATGATCTTTTCTTTGTCACTCACCCATAACAATCGGAAAACTCAGATGCAACCATTGTAAAAAAACAGATTTGATTGAATACATTTTTAATGCATTCATTTTAAAAAAATAATAATAATAAGGACCAATCTTTCAAACAAAATACAGACGAAACACATAATCAAGCTACTGTATAGAGACACGAGAATCATCTCCATTGCAGGTCAAGAACATTAAAACTGAAAATCCAACAAAAATTGTGACTAAAAAACCACCAAACAAGAAAAATAAGGAAGAGATTCATCTTTTACTATGTTTCACTTTGTCAAGAATTAAACAGCATTACCATATAAAAACCAGCCCCAAGAAAAGAAAAAAAAAACTTGAAATCAAAACCACAGGTTGAAGACAAAGAACATACAGTACTTGCTCCATAGAAATTTGCCTAAACACATTAACCAAGTAAAGAAAGTTTAGCTCCATCTTACGCCATTTATATAAGAGTGTGATGCAAGTAATCAAATCTCTTATTACAAATTTTCAAATTTTTGAAATTTAGAACCTTTAATTGGTTCTATCATTGAAGAGGCTAAAATTAAACAAGTATCTAAAATTTTTAATTTAATTATTTTCACTTAAAAATTGATTTAGAAGTCTAATGGTGGATCTATTGTTGGAGATGGTTTAAGCAAGTACCTAATTAATATAAAATTCAGAAAAAACTAAAAAATAGAAAAATAGAGAGAAAAATAAAGAATCACCAGGAGAGACTTCTAGAATAGATGGCATCTAGTTGATGGCAAACAATTATTGCATCAGTTATATTTTTAGTGATTATTGGTTTATTTAATAAAATATTAATTTAAAAAACTCATTATCGACTCTAACCGTTGTGGATAGCCTTAGTAGCTAAAAACCATTGCTTTATTAAAATAAACAAATTTATCTTGAAATTTGTATAAAATATACAAGAATGGATTCAGAGCCCCTCCATTGACGATATTTGAGCATAAAGTTTTCAATTTAAATTAAAGTGCATGTACATATAAATATAGATATTTAAATATGAAAATCTCAAAATGGAAAATCCAATTTAAAATTTCTCAAATTATAATTTTTGGGGTTTTCAGAACCCAACATAATATTTATATTGTATAAGTTTTTAAAAACTTCTTATGAGATATCTCCAATAAAATTACTTTAACCTCGTTCATGCCAAAAATATGAACAGGAAAA
Organism: Brassica rapa; assembly: GCF_000309985.2. Classification (NCBI taxonomy): domain Eukaryota; kingdom Viridiplantae; phylum Streptophyta; class Magnoliopsida; order Brassicales; family Brassicaceae; genus Brassica; species Brassica rapa. The sequence goes on from NC_024796.2 coordinate 30,968,790, forward strand.
GAATGAAAATCCAAACACGAGGTATAGCCACTAGTGGTGGCAAAACCACTTTATAAGATAGCACTTGAAAATAATTCTACAAATGGGCAAAAGCTTAGTGTTTAATGTGTGACATATCTTTTTCTATCTTCTCGTTTTTTTTTTTTTTGTCAACATTGTATTTTATTATCCATGAGTTAAAGAGTACACAGTACACATAGTATACATCAATCCATACGTGTCCACCATATAATACAAAAGATACACGTGTTAAAAAAGAGGCATGCAACTCAATTCCCAAGCTTCACCGGCAATCTTCTCCTTTCCGGCAGCTTTCTGACTAACCAGTCACCGGTCTAAGCTTTCTTCTCTTTCTCAACACCTTGATTGAACTATGGCTTGTACTCTTTTAACTCTCTCCTTCGCCATAACCGCTACTATAAGATGAAACTCTAGCCATCTCTGGTGATTTATCACAGGGAAGGACCCGATCAGATTTGAGGAGACCCTTTGTTGGACTATCTTCAACGCTGGAAGGTACCAACTCTGCTGAATCTCTCTAACAACGATCAAAGTCAAACCAACATCTTCATCTCCCTTTTCATCAGGGATACTAACCCAAAGCCAAAGACAACTTCAAAAGGGTAAGATTTAAACCCATAGAAAAGAGATCTGAAGTTAACCCAAGAGGTAGAGATCTCAAGATACAGCATACGGGATGAGAATGAATTACGAAGGATGGATTAAAATCCGGACTTAGCCGGAAGAAGGATTTTATTTAGGTTCACCCAAGTTCGAGAAGGATGGGACTGATAATCAGCTCTGAACTTAATTGAACTTTTCACCCCAAAATCGTCAACACGACAAAAGAAATCGCCAACGCGAATAGGAAATCGCCAACGCGAAATCGATCATAGATAAAAGCTATTCACAACCAAAAACAAAAGAAAAGGATGGTAACCGGCGGCAAGAGCCACTGGCTACCGCTTTCTACTATGATTAAGAAACCTGTTTTAGAGAGAAGTTGGAGAGAACTCGGAAGAGAGAGAGAGAGAGGTTCTTATTAATGTATTTATCTTCTCGTTTAATAATTATATACAATTAAATATTTTATCCAGCTGGAATAAAATTGATGTATATTAATATGTGGATATAATGTGAAATGAAGTTCACCAATATCTATCATATAGTATGGATCGTACGGTTAAAAAGCCACAATCATATGAATTGCGTAGCTTTACACACAAATCATTTGCACGATCGATGTTTCATCAGAAAGAAAGAAAAAGATCAAATTATTTACTTATTAAGCTTATCCTGGAGTACTCCTCTTACTAGACAAACCAATATATTAGATAATGCATCTTTTATAATTTTTTTTTTTGATCAATCATCTTTTATAATTTCTTAACATAATATATCTCATCGTCATTGTACCTAATTTATGAAACTTATCTTCTCTCTCCCTATGTGTATATGCATGTCCCCTGAAAGATCTCACGTCATGTATTTATGATTTATCGTAAATGTTTTAAAAGCATTGTTCGTAATCGTAACCCTGGATGCTATATATATATATGTGTGCAATCTTTTGATAAATTAATGCTATATAGACAATACATAAAAACTGACAACAAAGTTTTTATGCTTCGGCATTTCACGCAGGCAGATACAACTATAGACTTCTAAAAGTCTCAGTTTAATTAGTTATAGTTTCTAAGCTAGATATAAATTATAATCAATGTATAATGATAGGTTTATGGTCTAAAATCTGTTTGTGGGGATCAACTAAGACCTGCACAACTTTTTCATTAACTATTTTCTACAAAACTACAGCCAAAAAATGATTTTTAATCATAATTAAAATGCATATTGTCTCCTATGGGGTTTGAAGAGCCAATCTGTTTGAATACACCAATTAAAAGTTGCATTAGGTGATTCCTTCACGTAATTAACTCTAATAGTCTAACCTGTTTGAACTTCCAAAGGCTAATAACCAAGTTTTTAAAAATAAATTATACTCGTTTTCCACAATTATGATTTTATCATCCACAATAATAATATATGCATGGATTTTTTCCTCATATACATTAGCATTATCATCTTTTGCAGTAATTAACAAAATAAACATTGATTAGTTCCGAACAAGCCATGCTTGCCGTTCGCTTATTTGCTTAGCTGATATTATAGTGATGCACTAAGTGATAAGAGTATATAACAACTTGTAAAAAAGAAAGATTATAAGTAGGTTTGATTAGTGAGACAGCTATGATATTTGGATAAACATCAGTATTTTTATATTTATAACGTATAAATAACAGCTTCTCAAAAGAAAAAGTCTTTGATTACGGATTTTAGTTAACTACTCCTTCCGTTTTTCTTATATTTGACGTTTTAGAAAAAATAATTTGTTTGAAATTATTTGACGTTTTCAATTTTTTATGTAAAATTTATTATTAATTAATGTTAGATAATTAATAATATTCTAGTTTTTATTTTATTATGGTTAGATAGACAACTAATGATGTTTTTGGTTAGAAAATTAAATGTTTTTTTAATTTATATGCACAATCCTAAAGCATCAAATATAAAAAAAAACAGAAGGAGTAATATTTATTTCACGTAGCGGTTATTTACGTCACAATAATCGAAGCAGAATCTCGGCTAATCTAGTCTCCATACTCCCACTCATGACGACGCGAGTATAATACTGTCTTCTCTTGAACTGCTAAGTTTTATTCCAGAGAAACTCAAGTTGAAAGAAAGATTTATTAGAACTTTTATTAAATTGTTTATAGTTTTTTCAAAATACCAAGACCGGTTCTAAAAACACGACCAGCTTGAAGGCTTCCCGTCAAAACACCGACGCATGCGAGGGTCATAGAAGCCAGACGTGCGCAAGGTAGAACCTTTGTTTCTTGAACAAACTATAAAAGGAAGAGAATAAAAAACGGATCTACCTGGTGCGCACATCAGCGAGAGGTAGTGGAGACGTGACAACTGAATAAAAACGAATAACAATTTCAATTTTAGTTTAATTAAAATAATAATTTTCTGGATATTAAGATTCGAATCATACATATTAATTCGCTGCTAAATCAAAAAAAAAATATTTGGTGCGGAAAACAGTTTGTTTTTTTTTTTTCATTCATTCTTTTTGCACTAATCGGTACAAAAATGTATGTGATAAAATGGTACACTCCACAAAAGTATTAATACGTAGGAAAAATAGCATAACATGTAATAATTTCTTTTACTCTATGTAGCTGCGTTATGCTTAAAGACAAAAACCACCGTGAGAATACACACACAAAAAAAACTAAACGATGCATAAATAGTAATTATTAATATATCTTTCTGACGATGGAAGTTTTCAAATAGCTACGTCAAATGTCTCATTTAAGTTGTCGTGTTCTCTCGTGATTCCTTTTCTTCTTCTTCTTCTTCTTCTTCTTCTTCAAGATGAGTTTTTGAGATAGAAGGAAGAGCTTTTAGAATCCATTGGTGTCCAACTTCGTACTTCTTGGCTTTACGTCCGGTCTTGTCGCTAAAGCCTTCTTTCTTTCCTTCATGGTTTTGGCCACATAAGTTGGCCTTCTCCAAGCCACCGCCTTGACGCAAGAACCCATCAGAAGGTTTGGATTTAGATCTCTGTTCTTGAGTTTGCTTTCTCCGTAGACAAAGCAAGAGAGTGAGTGAAAAGTCAGAGATTTCACGGCGTCGTTTATGAATCAAACCCTTCCACTTTGACTTTACTCCTGTTTTGTTATCACTTAAAAAGTCTAAAAACATTTTTGTTTTTATATTATTGGTTTCTTATTTTCTTTTTGTTTCCCATTTTCTCTCTTGATCGATTGTATAAACTTGGTGAAGTACTTCAACATGTTTTCTGTGGGTTGCTTGGAGTTGAAGCTGTTAATGATTCGAATATTGCTGAGAGTTATGTTGTATTACAAAAGTTTCAATCTATATCCTTTGTCAAAAAAAAAGTTTCAATCTATATCAACTTCTAGAACATGTGTGCTTGACTTCATGATTGTTGGCTATCTTCTTTTGATTTCACCTTTTAACCATAGTTGCGTACAAGAATTTAACTGTTAATCTTGTTAAGTTGGTCCACCTTTAGTGCTGAACATAAAGTGACATTCTCAATAAGTGCAAACTTGACTTCTGAAGCGTTTTTTCTTTCTTTCTTTCTTTCTGATTAACGCATGATCTTATCTATTAACACCCTTCAAACACTATTGAGGATAAGGTTCTTTGGCAAAGTTATAGTACTTTGTTATTATCAATGGAGGTCATGGATTATAGTAGGAGGACGAGGGATTGGGTGATAGAACAGTTGGTTAAAAGCTCTTAACCTTTATCTTATTTTAGCTGATCATTACAAGACATTTTTCACTTATGATCTCTTTTGGTTTTCTCCAAGGTCTTTGGGAATTTTCATGAACTCTCAGATTTCTTTCTTTGTATAAAATCTTTTTGAGTATGGAAAGGTGGGTTTGTTATTTTCTCCTGTTTTAGGAATCAAAACCAAGAACTATTACAACTTTTACTATTTTCTTTGACTCTTTATGATCTATCTTTTTTTGTGGTTAAGACCTAATACCCATCTTTTCTGATTGGCTCTTTGGAATTCGTGATTTGTTTGGTTTATATGCTTTCACACATTGTCCTAATAAGCTTTGTATTCTTCTTAAAATTTGCAGTTGAGGGAAGTATGAATTCAACATCAACACACTTTGTGCCACCAAGAAGAGTTGGTATATACGAGCCTCTCCATCAATTTGGTATGTGGGGAGAAACTTTCAAGCACAATATTGGCAATGGGGGAGATATGAACACTCCTAGCCACATTATTATACCGAATAATCAAAAACTAGACAACAACAACTTGGTAATCATCTTTCTTTCCTTGTTCTTTTAATCTCTTAAATTCATAATCCTAAATGCTTTCATTCCATGAAACCACTTCTTTGTAGTCAGAGGATACTTCACAAGGAACAGGAGGAACTCCACACATGTTTGATCAAGAAGCTTCCACGTCCAAACATCCTGATAAGGTAATTGCTAATGACTATTGTTTTTATCAGTTTTATTTAACGTGGATCGTATGGACTGATCACATTATTTACTCCCTTAGAACTTAATCTTTTGTTACAGATACAAAGACGGCTTGCACAAAACCGCGAGGCTGCTAGGAAGAGTCGCTTGCGCAAGAAGGTATGCAAAAACTTATCACATTATTTATTCCCTTAGAACATAATCTTTTTTTTTATTTATTCATTGGGAGATTCTGTGTGCAGGCTTATGTTCAGCAGCTAGAAACAAGCCGGTTAAAATTAATACATTTAGAGCAAGAACTCGACCGTGCTAGACAACAGGTTTAACGAGAGCAAAATCAAAATATTCAGTTTCTTTCCTTTTCAAAAACATATCGCAAAATTCTCATAGAAAAATTGGATATAATCTCAGGGTTTCTACGTTGGAAATGGCATAGATACTAACTCTCTCAGTTTCTCGGAACCCATGAATCCAGGTTTGTAAAAAAAAACAGACTGTATTGTAGTCTTTCTTGTGTGACAAGGATCAAAACTTAAACATCAAGAATAATGCAGGGATTGCTGCGTTTGAGATGGAGTATGGACACTGGATTCAAGAACAAAACAAACAGATATGCGAACTAAGGACTGTTTTGCAAGGGCAAGTTAGCGATGTTGAGCTTCGTTTGCTAGTTGAAAACGGCATGAAACATTACTTTGATCTTTTCCGGATGAAGTCAGCAGCTGCGAAAGCAGATGTTTTCTTTGTCATGTCAGGGATGTGGAGAACTTCTGCAGAACGGTTCTTCCTATGGATAGGCGGGTTTCGACCCTCGGATCTTCTCAAGGTAAAACGCACAGTGTTAAATTTTATGAAATTCCAACTTAAAACCAATTGGAGATAAATGGATTGACTATAAAATGTTTGACGTGGAAACTTATATTCTCATACATCGACTATAAAATGTTCTTGAGTCCATTATAAAGATTTTCTTGATTATTTGCAGGTTCTTTTGCCACATTTTGATGTCATGACGGATCAACAGATACTAGATGTATGCAACTTAAGACAATCATGTCAACAAGCTGAAGACGCTTTGTCACAAGGTATGGAGAAGTTACAACACACGCTTGCGGATTGCGTTGCAGGTGGAAGACTTGGTGAAGGAAGTTACATTCCTCAGGTGAATTCTGCGATGGAGAGATTAGAAGCTTTGGTCAGTTTTGTAAATCAGGTACAAATCATACCAGTAATCTTTTGTTGGTTTTAAGACGGTTAGTATCAGTTTTGTTGAGTTGTTTTGCATTGTTTCTCTAGGCTGATCACTTGAGACACGAGACATTGCAACAAATGCGTAGGATCTTGACCACAAGACAAGCGGCTCGAGGGTTATTGGCTCTTGGTGAGTATTTTCAGCGGCTTAGAGCCTTGAGTTCGAGTTGGGCAACTAGACACCGTGAACTAACATAGATTTTGAGTTTTTGGAAACAATTGAACAAGAAAAAGACCACCAAGAAGAATCAAGAATGAAGATGTGTGCATCTTTAAAACAGAGGATTGATTACTCGGAACAAATGGGTGTTACTGCCGGTAATTAATTTTTATTTCTGCGGTGGAATCAGGGAATTTGAGAAATATATTGATAAAGCTGTAAATATCAGAAGAGGGAGCTGAGTGCAACGATTTTTACTTTGTAGCTTTTATAGAGAAGTTTTTCTGATGTTTGTTTGAATATATAGAACTTGGTTCCTGATAGATAATATAATACATTAGTGTATGTGTGTGTTCGAGTTATTAACTATCATCTTGAGTATTTTGAAAATATAGAACATTCAAACTAACGGTCTTCATCTTGATTATGTACGATCACACTATCATTAATAAACATGTTAAGAGTTAAAAAAAAAAAAGAACATTCAAGCAAATTATAAAATAATATAAAAATTCACGTATAATATTTTCTCACATCACACTAAAGTATATTTGTATTATACTAAACCTATTTACATTATATTTAATTTTTCTTATACATTTTGTCATTAAACCAACAATAATTGTATTACTTGAGATTAGAGACACAACCTTTTTATTTAATCAAACAAACTGGATTAAGAGGATTTCTACTTTAAAACTTTTCTAAACTAGAAACTATAGGTAATGTTTTTTTTGTATAAACTATCTGCAATTTAGATACTATTGGGAAACTTTCGTAATTAATGATAAATACAGGGGCAACGGAGAGATATAAGAGAAGCCTCGTCCCGACAGTTTGATTCGTTATCTTCTCAGAACTCGCGAGTGAAGTCTTCTTCTTCCGACAATGCTTAGCCTCTCTATCACCTCACCAGGGACAGCGGCGACTTTCCTCAGAGGAGCTAGCTCGGCGACTTCAACCTCGTCTTCGTTCCATGGCGTCAGAATCCGGCACGAGGTCTCCGCTCGCGTGCCGGCGGCGACGGTTTCATCGTCGTCTGGTAAAACAATGGTGGTGATGATGTCGAAAAGAGAGGCGGAGCTGAAAGATATAAGGGGGAAGACGACGGAGGAGCTGAACGAGGAGGTGATTGACCTTAAAGGAGAGCTCTTCATGCTCCGTCTCCAGAAATCGGCGAGGAACGAGTTCAAGTCTAGCGACTTTCGCCGCATGAAGAAACAAGTAAGCCTTCTTTCTTCTTTGTTGAAATTTTAATATTTTTTATTTATACAAATTTGGAGGCTTTTCTATTTTCTTTATGTAAATTTTCTTCAAAAAAAAAAAAAAATTATTAGAGACCAATGAGTCTTGAGCTTGTTGCAATATCTTGTGTAGTTATTTAAGTGGCAATTAATTCACCAAGCTAAAGGTATGTTATTTAGGCTGTACTTTTCTCTTTTTTTTGTGGTACTTAAGAGATGTATGTTATTTTTGGTTGTGATGTGATTAATTTAGGTGGCGAGGATACTGACGGTGAGAAGAGAGAGGGAGATAGAGGAAGGGATAGGGAAGAGGTTGTCTAGGAAGCTTGACAGGCAGTGGAAGAAGAGCATTGTAGTCAGACCACCTCCTTCTCTCAAGAAGCTTCAAGAGGAGGAAGCTGCTGAAGAGGCAGCTGAAGCTGCCAAATCGGCCTGAAAACCCCAGCCATTTGATTGTTCGGTCTCTTCTTCTTGTTTCCTTGGGATGTTACTATCTGCTAATGTTGCTTTACTTCTTCTTTTGTTTTGTAAACTTCCCTCATTAAGTTTAATGGTTTTTGCTGAGAGAATTGGTTACCAATCTGACGGAGGAACGAGTATTATTAGCTCCTTACAACTTGAGATGTAGCAAAAAGAATGTTGATCTAGGTTCTCTCTTGTGTTACAATATAAAAAGCAAAAAAATTGGGGCGAGAGAGGCTCGAACTCTCGACCTCAGGATCACTCAGTAGCTATGAGACCTACGCGCTAGCCAACTGCGCCACCGCCCCTTTGAGATTCTCTGGCTACTTTATTTTATAAACCAATTCTCAGTCGACAAGGCCATACAAATGCCTGAGACTTGTGTTTTGTGAAAGAAGAATGTGGTGTCTGAAACTTCTCAGATCATAAGAAAAAAAAAAACTCTTATTAGAGGGAAACATTACATTAATCCAAAACAAGTGGACTACACAAACCCACCAACAATAATGACAATACAGCAAACCAAAGTGATTTATCAATATCTGGTGTTCTTCGCTCTTGTCTTCAAGACTCCAGGAAAAACTTGTCAACACCAAAACCTTTCACATCTTCATTCACTGTTTTTTTTGTGTGCTTGCATTATGTCTGGTCTATTGAAAGAGTATATGTTTGGATGTTGAGGGTTCCTCTGCTTTGTTGTATTTCCCTTCATTAGTCACTTGCTTGTTTGCTACTAGTACTCTCAAACATCTTCCCGTTCTTTGCAATTGTTAGGATAAGCTCCAGCTGCTTGCGCTGTTGATCCTATAAACCAATTAACCACAGCTTTCTCATAAGCTCAAAGGAAACTAGCACGGTCCTCTTCAGTTCAGGCATGACAGAATCTTAAAAGACGATTCTTTTGAATAATAATAGATGTGTACCTGCATAGCGAGCAGAACCTTTTGAATCTCGCCAAGCTCCTTCTCTAGAATCTCTTGTTGTGCAGCTAATACTCTTGTAGCTTCAGAGTTCTTTTGAGCCAAAGCTGCAGTCTTTGCACAAAAACAGACCAAACTCTTTCAGATACATACAAACACCCAAAAGAAGAACTACACTTGACGTAAAGACAAGCTACATTGACCATTCAGACAAGGTCCATATTCAAGTGAAGCAAAAGCTTTTACCTCAGAAATGGGCTGCTTGAGAGCTTTCCGGGTGACTCGAAACCGGATCCCCAGTTTCTCCAGATGCCTTGACAAAACTCTAACAACGGTGGTCGACGTTTTCAGCTCCTCTTCAAGCTTCTCCAACCTTCGAATCAGGTTCGTCCCTTCGCCGTCACTCATTCCTCTGCAAATCCTCATCCATTGCCGCCGTCTAAGCCAAGAACCAGACGCGACCGAACCCAACAGCCCGACAAAACCCAAACACAAAACCTTCCTCCCGATTTCGCCAACCACCAAGTAGTTCACCGCGAGAACCACCGAGACCACGGCGGAGGATACAATACAAAGCACCTCCGCGACAGAAACAAAGCTGCTGACATCGAAACCATCGGAAGAAGAGGAGGAGCTGTCTTCGTACGATTCGGTAGAAGACGCGTGAGCTCTACAATCTGATTGGTGACGTGGAGTGGTGACGTGGCGGAGGAGGAGGATAGGTTGAGGGAACTGTTTAGCATTCCGGTGAGAAGTCCGTACAGCAAAGCAGAGGCTGTTGCTTCTGCTGATGCGGACAGGATTCGAACCAGGTAAGAAAGCGTATCGACAAGGAAGCGATAAGGACATTATCGTAATGTCTTCTCGGATCTCTCCGACAAGTGAACTCAAACTCAAACTCGAGTCACTGTAAGAAATGTCTAGCGAGGACTTTAAAACTGCGTCGTATAGACTTACAATGTATATGCTTTAACGGTGACACCAAATTAACTTCTTCTCCCTTTGTCAGTGATTTCAACAAATATTAAAACCCAACCACATAATGTAACACATAACAATATGAAACTTGTAAAACCAGCCAAGATTCGAAAAAGTTTACATGCGAAGTTGTTAAAACAAAGAGAGCAGAGAAGTCACTGAAAGCTCAAACAATGGAATGATATAAGACATGTTCAAACCATGTAAGGTTTTTTTTATTGGTATGGCATGTAACGCATTGGTCTTCTGAACCTTGGAACTTTCCTGCATAAAGATTAAGAAAGGAACCAACAGGAAAATTAAGAAAGAGAAGAAAACTGTGAGAAAATATACAATGTGTATTGGTGTTAAACGAACTCTTACCCATAGCCATAAGGAGAATACATGTACGGAGACATGAAAGGTCTGCGGAAGCCCATGTACGGGTTGAACCTTCTACCACGGTGCTGTTTCAATCCGGGAACGTTTGTTCTCTTAGGCAACACCTGCAAATTAAATTTCAAACCCAGATGAGAAGACAATGGAATCATTGTGAAAGTGTTATAGCAAGAAGCTTTTGTGTAGTAGTACCTTTAACTGACGACCATGTAACTCTGATTCATTCAGTAGTAGAGCCTCTTGTATAGCTTCAGCTTCCACAAACTCGACGTAGGCAAACCCCTTTGGCTGCCCGAACTTGTCTGTCAGAATCGTCACCCGGTGGACAGTGCCGCATGATTGGAAGTGTTGCTGCACTTCTTCAGGTGTACATGCGTAATCAACCTGCACAGATAGCAGATATGTGCCTCTTTTTTCCTTTTTTTTTTTTTTTGCTCTAAAACGTATTCTTTTTCTTTGTTTTTTTTTTCTTTATATTTTTTTTCTTTTGCACTTTTTTTTTGTTTTTTTCAATCATTTTTTGCTCTAATACGCAGATTTTTTAACTTAGAAAAAAACAAAATGTAGAGACCCCACTAGAACTTCTGATATGAGATTAATCCTGCGATTGTAGTTAGTGAGAAGAGTCATAACTCATAAGAAAAGCAAAACTCATAACCTCATGTTCTTAAGTTATATGAAGAATGCATCTCCTTTATTAAATCCCTCAGTCACTTAACAACGAAACTCCCTCAAGAAACTACATTTTAAGATATATTCAACACTCTCATCAGTCACTAATATTCATGGTTAACTACAGATATATTCAACCACTAGAGTTGATAGCATGCCATGTAGAGAACATAATCAGATTATAGACTCACAATTAAACTAATAATACCTCTAAAGCTCTTCTTTTAATCAACTGAGCCTAGTCATCAACGCCCAATTCAAAAGCCTAGGTGCAAATCAACCAAAGAAGCATATACTTACATTGCCAACGAAAACAGATCGAGCATCGACCTCCTCCTTGCCTGCTTGATCTGCTGCCATAGTAGCAGGATCTGCAAAAAAACAAAAATTGAATTTAACAAAAGAAGTTGATCTACTGCAGCTAACGAATCAGAAACAAACCTTGAGGACCCATATCCTTCTCGACCTTGGCCTGCATCTCGCGAAGAGCAGCAGCTTCGTCCTCAATCTCTTTCAATCGTTTCTTCATCTCATCCAACTCCTAATTATAAATACCAAATCAAATCAAATCAAATCAATCGATCAGTAATAGCGAGCGAGCGAGAGAGAGAGACCTTAGCGGCATCGTCATCAGCTGCAGTCATCATGTCCATGTCTCCATCCATCTCTCCGACGTCGGGGATTTCTCCGCCGTATACCTCGTGCTCCTCTTCCTCCATCGCCTCTCTCTCTCTCTCTCTCTCCCCGTCAGGTTTAGCCGATTTGGATAGTGTGACACGTAATCAATCATCGTATCCGGCCCATTTATCATTCCTTAATGGGCCTTTACAGGCTCAATTTCTGACCTTTTCGTTAATTATTATTATTATTTGCTATCAGAATATTAAAAACATGTCACCAATAAATCAACCCCTTTGCCGAGGTGAAACGTTGAAAGGTCTCTCTCTCTCTCTCTGCTTCCTCGGGACCAAAAGAACTAACGGTAACATTTTCTTCATTTTCTTACCGTTGGATGGTAAATATTTCCTTTTTTTAAAATTTGGAAAAAGAAAACACCAACGGTAACTTTCACTAAAACCCGACACCATTTGTCTATATAAACAAACAATGGCAGTTTCCTCTCTTTACCATCACTCTTCCTTCTTGATCTTGTTCTCTCTCTCTCTTTCTCAAGAAACGATGGTGTACTTTCATAGACTGTGAAGTAAAAACCTTGAAGGAAGTATTGAATAGTGTCGCCGCATCATATATACGATGCGAAGCTTCCCCTCTCATGCCTCGGCTCATTACCAAAACAAATGCCTTGCGCGCTGCGCTCTCTTCAGATCAGAGTCTAAATCCCATCTTAATCACTTGAAGGCAGGTATATTCTTTTTCTATTATCATCTCTCTCTTATTTTTTTTAATAAACATAAAATTTTAAAATTAAAAAGATTTCAAACTTTTTTAAGAGAAATTTTGGTATATTGTTTTGATTAATTATGAAAACTTTAAGATGCATGATGTGAAAACTATTCGATACATATGGCCATTCAGTTGATTTATCAATTGTACGTAAGCGATTGTATGATTGTTTTTGTCTTCACGGATTGTATTCATTTAGTTTAATTTCTAAATTGATCACTCACAATATCAAAATTACTCTTAAAAAATATTTTCTCAAAATAAACATTTCTATTATCATCTCTCTTTTTCTTTTTTGAATAAACATAAAAATTAAAAAGACTTCAAACTTTTTTTAAGAGAAATTTTGGTATATTGTTTTGATTAATTATGAAAACTTTAAGATGCATGATGTGAAGACTATTCGATACATATGGCCATTCAGTTGATTTATCGATTGGACGTAAGCGATCGTATGATTGTTTTTGTCTTCACGGATTGTATTCATTTAGTTTAATTTCTAAATTGATCACTCACAATATCAAAATTACTCTTAAAAATTGTTTTCTCAAAATTACTTTGATTGCATATATAGTTAAATGTTGCATGTTATAACATTAATTAGAGAAACCCATATCAGACACTAACCCTGAGAGTTTAATAATTGTTTCGAGGGATCCATCGGAGGAAGTTAACAACAGCATGATGGCATTTGGGCTCCTTGAAGTAGAAGAAGGAGAAGAAGCTGTTATATAGGTTGATAACCAGGAAAGCCCAACTGCTGACCAGAAGCCCACGTGATAATTGCATCCTCTAAAGAGAGCAGTGGGTGAAAGTCCAGAGAAAAAGAATACTAGAATAGTGAACCTCTAGTAGTAGACAGTGGAAATTTAAGATGAAAACGTTTTGTAAGTAATGTTTTTGTGTTGACAAAAAAAAGAGTAATGTTGTTGTAAAACTTTAGTTTTCACATTAATCTTTTATTTATAGTTTGAAAATTTTATCCTTTTTTTTTACTATGTGTTTTATATAGTTAGTTACCTTAAGAAAAGTTTGTATTGACAACAACAACAAGATATTAAAAGTAGTATTTACAAATTGTTACTTTGTTTCATAACGATACGAAAAAAATAAGAGTAAAAACTGTATTTACACCAACTTGTTAAAAAATTTCATCGATTAACTCAACCAATAAGAGATTTCAAAACAAAAGAAATACATTTTTTGTTGGTTCTGCAAAAATGCGCAGCATGATCACTCTCTATCTAAACTTCGTGCCTGCACAAGAATCAAGCAGTAGTATCTTCCACCACCACTATTAAAAATTATTGTCCTAGAACATTAATAAATAAATTAACCAATAACACCAAGATTTGTTATCATAATTACTAGTAACAAATTGATGTATATTTTACAATAACGCAAAAGTATACATAAAACAGTTGAAAGAAGGCAGAACAATTTGTGATTCGGTAGTTGAAATAATTTAATATTAATTAAGCTGAACAATTACGTTTTCTATATATGAAAAAAAAAAAAAAGGAATAGAGAAAGCTTTCTCCATCATCAAACGAACCGAACCGAGATCGAGATCGAACCCAACCACCGAGGAGAAAAAAGAAAAGAGAAGAGAAGGAAGACGAGTGGAGCGATCTCTCTCTCTCTCTCTCGATTGTTTCTTTCATACAATTATTTAAAATTAAGATATAATAATCAGGCAATCTGTAGTGTCGATGTGGGTGTTCTACTTGATCTCGTTGCCGCTAACCCTAGGATTAGTAGTTTCCACGCTCCGTTACTTCGCCGGACCTGAGATTCCTCGCTACGTTCTCATCACCGTCGGTTACACCTGGTTCTGCTCCGTCTCCGTCATCATCCTCGCCCCCGCCGACATCTGGACGGTACGGTACCCACCCATCTCCATCGTTTTTGTTATTATTATTCAATTGGAATTGGAATGTTCGTTAGGATTGGGATTGAGTTTCGCTGAACAAATGTGGAGATTAATTAGCTTACTAGTTTAGTCTCTTTAATCTGTTGAGGTTTTTAGATTAGTGCCAAGATTTTGACTCAATTAGGTTACCGGTTCTTAGCGTAATCTAAGAGATGTCTCTTAGTTTTTTTTTAAATTAAAAGTTAAGAGACCGTATCTTATATTACGCTAAGAACCTTATCCTAAGAGACATGCTCTTATGAGACTAGGAGAATCATAGGGGTCTTCTTTGTTTTTTGCAGACACTGTCTTTGCCACCTAATCATCCTGAGAATGGTGCTATTTCCTTCTTGTGGAGTTGGTCTTATTGGAGTACCTTTCTTCTCACCTGGTATGAGCTCCTCTAATTCCTTTGCTCTGACACTTTTTCATTCTTCAACACTTGCAAAAATTAGTATAATTTTCCCTTCATTTTTTTTTCTTCTTATGTTTTGGGTGTAGATCTGTTCTGGCTGACAGTATTTAATACTGCACCTCTAACGGGTCCATCTGCATTGTTTTCTAGTTACTAGTTGTGCCATTACCTAAACTATGTTTCTTCTAAGCAGGGCTGTGGTGCCCCTTATTCAGGGTTTCGAAGATGCTGGAGACTTTACCGTCTCAGAGAGACTCAAGACTAGCGTTCATGTCAACTTAGTTTTCTATCTTGTTCTCGGCTTCATTGGTCTTCTCGGTCTTATCCTTCTCATCATGCTCCATAGGAACTGGTATGGTTGAATATATTGGCTTCGTCTCTCTCCAGCCTTTCATAAGTTTTCCTCTTAGAAAATTTTTAGTGTTGTTACATTTGTTCCTGGAGTATTTGACTAGGCGTTCTTGTAATTTAACAGGACAGGAAGCATTCTTGGTTATGCTATGGCATGCTCAAACACC
Source organism: Brassica rapa (assembly GCF_000309985.2). Classification (NCBI taxonomy): domain Eukaryota; kingdom Viridiplantae; phylum Streptophyta; class Magnoliopsida; order Brassicales; family Brassicaceae; genus Brassica; species Brassica rapa. Next base: position 30,984,147 of record NC_024796.2, read on the forward strand.
TTTGGGCTGGTCACTGGTGCATTTCTTCTTGGCTTTGGCTTGAGCGAAATTCCTAAGACCCTTTGGAGGAATGCAGACTGGACCACCCGCCAAAAAGTTCTCTCCCACAAAATTGCCAAAATTGCTGTGAGACTTGATAATGCCCATCAAGAACTCTCAAATGCGATTGTAGTAAGTACTCATCTGCTCTCATTTACCCTCTCTGTTTCAAAGTTGATTATGCATGCCAGTGTCACCGTAGATCATGACTTCCTCATTGGTGCTATTCAAGATCTAAGGAGATATTCTATTTAGCAGACTTGTATGCGAAGTAATTTCTCTTCACGTAGTTAAGTCCCTTAAGGTTTTAGCAGTCCAAATAAGTATAAGCTGTGCTCCCTTTAAGAGATGGTGACACGTGTTTGTTTGCTTGTCAGACTTTTTATCACTTAATAACCATTGCCTTGTTAGGTTGCTCAAGCGACTTCTACTCAAATGTCCAAGCGTGATCCTATGAGACCATACATGAATGTTATAGATGCTATGCTGGCTAAGATGGTAACCTCTACTTCCCTTTTATCCGTATATTGTGAACATACGATAACAATTATCCAATTTTAATTATGATTTCTCTATATCAGTTCAGGGAAGACCCATCATTTAAGCCCCAAGGTGGTCAATTGGGTGAAAACGATATGGACTATGATACAGATGAGAAATCTATGGCAACATTAAGGCGGCACCTTCGAAATGCTAAAGATGAATATTATAGATATAAAAGGTATGTATATGTATATCTTTCTATTGGCCCTGTCTTAATATAGACTTTGTTACTGCAGCATTACATTGAAATCGGTAGTCATGTGTGAATATGGCTGTTTGCAGTGAGTATCTGACGTATGTTACAGAGGCCCTTGTTCTTGAAGACACAATGAAGAACTATGAACGGCGTGATTCAACTGGATGGTCATACTTTCTGTCTTTTCATCTCTCATATAATTAATTATACAAATCTCTTTGTCGTTTATCTTTACCTTAAACATCTTTGTTTCACCAACTTTCAGGAAATATATTTCGAGCTTCAGAGCCAGTAGGACTGGAAAATTAGGGAATCTTCTTGATACATTGGGTAAGCTCATTTATAAAGATTCCCACCTACAGAAGGAAAAAAACGAATGAAAACATCCTTGTAAAGAGTTGCTGATTATTGATTTTGGCAGAGTTTATCTGGAGGTGTATGCTGAAGAAGCAGATTCAAGTGGTGTTGGCAGTAGTTACAGGGATTATGTCAGCTGCAATTCTTTTAGCTGAAGCAACCCTCCTTCTTAGTAAACTGGACTTATCCCTCTTCTCGATCCTTATTAGGTTCGTCAAATCCGATGAACTGCTAGTGCAGGTACGTTGTTCTCTACATTTTGTGTTAATTCTCGCTTTATAGTAGCAAATTGTTTCTATTTTCTACCTAAATTCTGATCATATTATTTGCTTTCAGGCGTTTGCTTTTGTACCTTTGGTGTATATGTGCATCTGTACATATTATTCACTCTTCAAAATTGGGATGCTGATGATTTATTCCTTGACTCCTCGACAAACAAGTTCTGTTAATCTACTAATGATTTGCTCGTAAGTGAATGTATCCTGTCTTTTGAAAAATAAAAGACAATTGAAACACAACGCAGATGCTTAGAAATGTTTTTATATGTATCTATCTCTGTAGGATGATTGCTCGATATGCGCCCCCAATATCTTACAACTTTATTAATCTCATTCAACTTCATTCCGAGACTATATTTGAGAAGGTATAGTTTTATATCTCATAATCTCCCTTTGCTCATTACCTGGTTATAAGTCTTGAGAAGGTTTCTTTACGTTGTTTTTCATTTGGTTCCTTGCAGAAAATGGGTAGAATCGATGACGCTGTCCCTATATTTGGACAACGGTTCAATGAAATCTATCCACTCATAATGGTTATCTACACATTGCTAGTTGCAAGCAACTTTTTTGATCGCATATTTAGTTACTTTGGCAGCTGGAAAAGATTTAAATTTCAAACGGAGACCGATGATATGGACGGCTTTGATCCTTCAGGGTTGATGATTTTGAAGAAAGGTAAAAAAAGATACCATAGTTATCTTTCTATTCATGGAGCGTTGACTGATAACTCGTGCGTTTTTTATGTTGTTAAGAACGAACATGGCTTGAAGAAGGACAAAAGGTAGGCGAGCATGTTCTTCCACTAGCAAGGAACTTCCACGATGCTGATGACATTGAACCAGGAAGCAACTTCTCTGTAAGTGTATGTCAACTCACAACGAGTTTGACTCCGTTACAAACCCCACTTACTATGATCTTCTTGGTAGGAAAACTCTTCACTTGAAATGAAGATGTCATCAAGCTATGACATGGATACAACAAAAGGAAGTTCATCGAACGACGACATGTCACGTAAATACGGATCAGCTAGAGAAGCAATCACTAACAAATACGCAGCCATTAGAGAACAGCAGAACAGACACTCTCCATCTCCAAAGCCAGAGAAGATGGCTTCAGCGAAAGTGTCTTTACTCGAAACAGAGAGCTCATCAGGTCCAAGTAGTGGTCCACCAGGAGAGGTGCCCTCTTCTCGCTTGGCTTCGACATGGAGGAACATGAAACAAGGAATCCAGAGTTTTAAAGAGAATGTAGCTACCAAGAAGTTTCTTCCACTAAGGCAAGGTCCAGAAACAACAACAATAGCCAACACAAGCTCAGGAGTGATGCCTTCGTCGAGGCCGCAGTCTCTGGATGAGATATTCCAGAGACTGAAGAACCGGTCAGAAGAACACGGACACTACCTTGATGATGATGATGAAGTTTAACTATGAAGATGGTGTTCGTTGGTAATGAGAAGTGATAAAAAGACTGGTGAAAGCGGTGAGAGAACAAAGCAAGCATCAGATTTGTTCACCATAGTATACAGAAACATTACAAGACGCTGATTTAAAAACTAAAGCTAATTTAAATGTTACGAATCTCAAAAAGGAACATTTTTGTGTTGTAGGTTTGATATGTTTTAACAGTTATTACATACTATGTACTATCTTATCTTATACGCAGACTTGTCGAATTTAATTTAAAACAACTTTGGATTTGTAAACTATATAATACGGTTTTCTGGAAATCTTGTTATATGTTTTACATACAGATTTATAGAATTGCTGATTGTTATAAAAATTATAATTTGTTCATATTTCATCTCTCCAATAAGTATTATTCATTAAGGGACATCAAATCTATGATGCAAGATGAGATAGGTTACCAATAAAGAAAGAATGTCACGTAAGATAAATCATTAGGTGGCTTGCAAATATATAAAATAAATACTTCAAGATATGATCAAAAATCACAGAATTAGTTGGTCAAATCTCAAGAAACTTCCTAGCTTTACGTATGCGTCTTTGGTCAAAATTGAGTTTTGTAAGAAACCGTAATACTTCAAAACCAATTTCTAATTTTCATTATCTCCTCCACTAAAATTTTATTTTTAATATTTAACACATATTAAAAATTGATTAAAATATATTTTATTTTTATTAATTATATCTATTAAATCAATAATTTTTTTAATAAATAATATTATTTATAAGATTAATGTATTTATAATTAATATTAAAATTAAACTAAATATAAAATGCATCAGAATTTTAAAATGACACCTTTTATATAATAAAAAGAAGTGTCAAAAGTGTTACAAAAAAAAAGTGTCAAAATGACATGATTGTTGTATAAGTAGGAAAAAATAGAGTATAATTTCTACTCCATTTGACTTTTTCTGTTAATATGTACACATAACAAGAAAGAGAAAAAAAAAATAGCATCTCCTACACTCTTTGCCGTGAAGCAACCAACCCTCCGACGTCGGCGCCACCGCCTCTCCCTTTCAGATGAAACAGCTTCCTCCAAAAGCCACTCACCTTAGCCTTCGTGGATTTCAACTTCTCCGTCGTCGTCGTCCTCTTCTTCACCGAATCACTAACGATAAAAGAACCTTTGGGAACATGAGCCATGGATCTGCTTTTCTTCAGCCCTCCACCCAAAGCCTCCATCAGCTTACCACTAAACGCTTCCCTCACAGCGAACGACATCGTCATCGAACCGGACCGTCGGTGGTATTCCTTAACCGGAGGAGACGAAACGGTGGTGGTGGAGGAGTTACTAGATAGGTTTATGGTGTAGTACGACGTCGTGTCGGGTAGTAAGTAGAGTCTTTCTCTTAAGCAAGATGCGCATACTCCTCTGTGACCTTGGTGCTTGTGTTTTATGCAGTCCATTTTTGCTCTCTCTTCTTACTTCCTCCTCAGAGGGTTACAAATGTGTTATATATACACACGCACGTCGTACCTAAGTGTGTACTGTTCTGTTGCAATTAATTAATAAATTGTTTTATTCATTTTTATGTCAATAAATTATAATGATAGATTTTGTTTACTTTTAATAATTTTGATTTTTAAGGAAGAAGATCAATGTCTTTTTAGTCAATTTGTAGGGAATGAGTGTTATTATCCCATAAAATCTGAACATTATATATCATCATGGGAAAGAAAACGATTCTCCAATCTATTTTTAAGTTAATTCTGATTTATTAAGAGATTAATATCCATCCAGAATCCACATGTATGAAAAGAAGATACCTAAATTTGGAACTTAATTTCATTTCATTTTAATTATTGATAAAAATCTTTGAATTCATTCCCTTTTTAAATCAATCATTGATTAAAAAAACTTTGAAATTCATTCCATTTTAATTAAAATAACCGCAATAACTCGACAATTCTCTCAAATAATAATTTTTAAATTTTTGTCACAAAATAATTTTTAATTAAAAAAATAATTAAAATAGTCATTTTTTAAAATTTAATTTTTTTTAAATTTGAAATCATATTTTCAAAATCTCACCATTTAACTCTAAATACTAAAATATAAATATAATTTTATTTTTGCTATTGTTTTGTGAAAATAAATTAAAAGGACTATCGTAAAAAAAATCTAGTTTTTTGTGAAGTTAGTTAAAGAATTAGGATCACAGATTCATAGAACGGGTGATTGAAGTAGTCACAACCCGTGACGTTAATAATACTCTCTTTTTTTCACACAAAAGTCGCAAAGTAGAGGCGAAGATGAGGGTCAAGTCAACAAAAGAAACGCAATGAAAGGGTGATAGGGATGGACGGTTGTGGTTTTAACTTTTAACAAACACTTAACATGGCTCCGTTAGGTATCATCTGATGGTGACCGTGTCCGGTGTACTAGGTCCCGGACTCGTTTGTCACGCGTAAAACCAAAGACATACTCGTGCGGATTTGACTACGTCTTATTATTGTTTTTCTCAATGTGCGCTGTAAACTTCAGTTACATTTCATGCACACGTGAGAGTGTAATCGAATGACCGTAGATTTTATGGGAAATTGGAATATTGACGAAAGCAAAATTTCTAGAAGTTCGTACGGTTTCGTGATCGTGGGAATGAGTGATTTGCTTTTGGACCAGAACATCTTGTTACTAACTTAATCCGGAAAACAATATTTATTCGATGAACCTTCATTATACCTCTTTAAGAAAAGTCTTAATACTTTTTACAAAAAAAAAAAAAAAAAAAAAAGTCTTAATACAATGTTTAATAATGGACCTTGTGGTTTCTACACATGTCGCGGCTCACGTACCCAAAGGAGAAAACTTGGCTCATTAGTCATTACCGAGTTGTGAGTATTTTGGAAAACTATAGTGGCCCATTAAGCCCAAGTGAGTAAAATAGTGAATGTAAAAAAGTTATGGGGTGAGAGAGGCTCGAACTCTCGACCTCAGGATCACTCAGTAGCTATGAGACCTACGCGCTAGCCAACTGCGCCACCACCCCATGTTGTTGATGGTCAAAGCTCCTATAATAATGAGTATGCTGTACAAAACAGGTGAGATACACAATGAAACCAAACAATTAGTTCCGTTTGCTACACTAATTACACAATCACGTTCAGAAAAGCGAGTGGTAGAAACGATCATAGGAAAAATGAACATTGAATATATATAATTAGTTAGGGTCTAACTTGCATAGCAAACTAAGTAAGTTGATAAATATGCTAACCAGAAGGGTGTTTTGTAGTTTACTAGTAGAGTATCATTTCTTAACCTAACCGTTAGTTAAAGGCTATATATACTATAACATATAACGTTTCCAAACAATTTATAATGGGAATTGGGACCTCGATTATTCAGCTGCAAAGTAAAACTTATATGACGACCTGTTAGTTACTAATCGATTAGTAAGATACTGACATAAAAATGTGCATATTTCAGTGATAGATATGGTGAATATTAAGTCATGATCGATAATTAATTTACTGAACAGTTCTATTGATCAAAAACCGTATTTAAAATCCTAACCAGAAAGTTTTATTCTCTCTACTCTCAGATATTTGTATAGCAGCTGCATATATTCCAAATTGACTTTTTTAGGTTTTGATTGGAAAACTATTGATTAAAATCATTTGGATTGTTGGTAGAAAAACATGTTGGTACATGCAATTTGAGCCGAGCCGGTGGATGGAGTCGCAGTTTTTTCTTTTGATTAACTCCAAAGCACATGGAAAGGGCGGAGATGTTACTGCTGCTTACGTGACAGGAAGAGTCAAAATTGGCTGGAGAGTAAAACGAGGGTCCAGCTTCGTGAAATGACAAGCCGAGTTTGTTCCTTCGCTGACCCCAACTAACCTCTCGTTATGGCCTCCAAGAGTATTTGCTAATTTTGTAAGCAACATTATGTTCTTCAAGGACAATGTTTTTGGCAAAAAAATATAATTGTCGTTCTTGATCTTGAATTCACCAATATATAGTGCTTCGGATAAACAAACACTGTCGTTTTATATATTATCCAAATTATCTTTTCTTTTGTGACAAATGATCAAATACAAATCGATTACCATTTTAAAGAAATTGGTTTCAAGATAACAAAACTAGGAGATATCGTTTACGGGAAGTTTCGTTTTGCGCAAATTAGATCTCACTCTCATATGTATAATATTAATTTTCTTCCTGTCATCGAATATTAATATCCGAATATATATGTGTATTAAAATAATTATGTGGATACAGCATATATCATAAGGGTATAAGTGCACATGCATGGTTGGGAACTTGGGCAGCATCAAGTTGGCATTACACAAAGTTCTCGACCAAAAATCAGAATCTCTTCATCTATTGATTTATTATTTTATTATATACATATATATACCGGTTTGATCAAATATACATATATATATATACCATTATCATGTTTTATACAGTAAGCATCAAAACAATAAACCTTTCTGTTTATACGTTTGAATTACATACGTTTATCTCCTGATCAAAAGAAATTAAAAGGCGAGTTAAATACGTTTATGTGATTCAGCCGTTGGTTTGTCATTAATTCAGTGGGAGAAAAGGCAAAGATGCCCTATATACTACAACAATGTCAGAGTTGTTTAGACAGAGTGGAGCATGTCACCCCAAGTGTTAGCTAATGATCATTTATTCCTTTGGCTATAATATAATCCATTGATTAACAGACAGCCAATTATAGTTACGTTCACAATTCTTTTAATTTGTTTTAAGTATATAGTGCGTATATTTTGGGCTAAAAGATGAATGATAGTGGAAGTCGACGTGAACAACTTTATTTTTTATGTTTTTGGGAATGATCCTATATTATTAATATACACCCCCATTTGACTAAATGAGCTGATTTTCAAAGTGAATTCAACATTACTTTAAAATAAAAATGACTACATGAACACTTTTAAATTCATTTTCTTATATAAATGATAATTAAAAATTTTGAACTGATAACTATGTTGCTTAAAGGTAGAGACAAATAATAAACCATAAATCATGGAACTCTTTTATTTTATACTTTCCGAACTTAGCTAATTAAAACAATGGATCTAACTAATGACCAAAAAAACGAAAAAGAATAATACATTTTTTTATTATTTTTAATTTTTTTATTATTCATATGAAATAATTTTTTTTTATTCTTTCTCATTCATTTTATTTTAAAAAAATATAGAACAAATTTGTTTCTCACTAAAATTGATAAAAAATAATTTTCTTTTTCATTCCTATAATTTTATTCTTCAGTATATTTTTTTTATTCATTCATAGTATTTCTATAATAGTCATCATTTAGACTTAATATCTATTAAGTTATATAGTTTGTATTTCCCCGCCATACATAGTTTTTTATTTGTTTGTTAAAAAACTTTGATTTTTGAAATATCTAGGCCAATATCTATAACTATAAATCTAGAAAAAAAACTTTGATTCATAATTCTTGTTGGTCAGCATCTTTTTCGCTTCCTTTAACGAAAGAGCATCCTTACTCTTTTACATCATATCGAAAAGTTTCACAGAACTTTTGTAATCAAGCTAGTTTTTGAATAACTTTTTTTTGTTGACCAAAATAATCTTTTAACGGCAGTAAATAATATGATGATACACGTGCATATATATAACCATTACCGTGCAAAGAATCTATATCAAAGGAACATGAAAAAAGAGAGGGAGGACTCTGCGAGATATACGTGTGATTTAAACGGTGACGCGACGGCGGTAAAGTGACGTGCTCGATGTAAAGCAGGTCCCACATCACATGCTTCTCCACCATTGTCTTTGTCTGAAAGGGAGAGAGCAAAAGTCTTGCGGGGTCCACTATCTTTTGTGTGGGGGCCCACAGTAGCTTTAAGTCTTTTGGCCTTCTCTAAAATCTAACACCTTTGATAAGAGAAGATCTCTTGAAGATCTAACACGTGTACGGCTAACATGTTCTGAGATTCGGGGTCAGAATACGGATCGCCGCATGGAGATTAAAAACTCACAAAAAAATATTTTCTGAAACTGGTTGAACAGCATCCCATGTGCATCTCTCCACTTCGTCTTGTCTGAAATTTTAATTTATTATGTATTTTTATTATTTTACTACGAAAAATTTAATCTTTTTTTTTTGAAACACCAAATTTTGTAATCTTATCAATTGATAAAATATGAATTTCAGAAAACAACGTCGAAGACGACCGATAGATAAATGAAAAATACACACCACCACACGAATTTAATACTATTACAATGACTCTTGGCCTCTTGGGTGAATACTAGAACGACCGATAGAAGGTTAAATTACGTTATAATAATTTTCTTTTTCATTCCTGTAATTTTTTCTTCTTAAAATAAGGATTCAAGTTTTATATTTCTAAGATTGATAATTTTTTTTTTATATTTCTAAGCAAAAAGCTCAAAATGCTTTAAATTATAAAAGCAAGTAACAAAAGGAGAAAAAGGAACGGCTAGAAACAAACACGGATATTTAGGGAGATCCAATTAGGTGGCTCGGCTTTTCATGTTCTTATCACTCGGAAATTTTCAAAATAATGAAAAATACTATGCATTTTTTGTGTTATGTGGTTTTGAATATTGTAACGTTGTTACCAACACTTCACCATCTAAGTTCAATTAAAGATCTTTTCTGCAGCAAGCAGTTTTATTTATCAAAAGTTGTATATAACGACTCAACAAATAGATTACCCAACAAACATATTTTCGAAATTCTTGTCACAAGACTCACCATCTTAAGTAATGACCATTTGCATGCAATTGCTAGATCCCTTCGGGATTTAAAGCTTTTTTTTATCACTACATTCAACGACGCAATAATTCTAAGTATTAATATAAACTTCAAAAAAAAATTTCATCTTCACATAATTTGGTTATTTAAATTATTTTATTTCAGAGTTTTTTTTTGTCCTCTCTCTCTTCAACCTTAACCTGCAAGGATACACTGCCGACGTGCATGAAACCGCATGCGATTTTCAGTTTAAAACGTTTTCCCTCCAGAAATGTTTTCACAAACGTCCCTCATTGTTCATAGTTTCAGTTTTATTCTCAGCATTGTCTTTTAGCTTTAGGAACTCCACTGACCAGAGCAAAACCACTGCTCATTATCCGCAAACAACTTGCAAGCTTCCTCTCCACTAAAAAGATCTTCATGCTCTTCCATTTTCACAAACTGCCCAAAACATCCCATCGTCGACATCTCAACCGCTGTCGCCGCCGCCGCCGTGGGACTATATTCTTCGTTCAAAACAGCGCTTGAGTCGCTACTGTCGGCTGGATCTTCTCTGAAGCTTTCCGTACGTGGGAAAATGCTAAACATCTCGTATGCGAGCTCCGATGCCGGAGCTTCCCCAGGCAGTGGAGGACACTGGCTTAGCTCTAAGACTTCGTTATTAGCAATCACCGTCTGAAACGCCACCGTTTCCACCGGTTTTACAACGCCGGTTTCTTCTGTCACCGCGTTACCATTGTTTCCGCATGTCCCTTCCACGTCAAGTTTTGCTCTCAGCTCTTTAATCTGCGGAAATGCAATATTTAATAAATCATAAGTTAATTTTGTTGTAGAGTGTAGTTTATTATTTTTATTTCCATTCGTGTAATCTAATCAATAAACATGAAATTATGAGTTATAATTATCAAGTTCTCAACATTTAGAAACTATAAATTTTATTCAGTTTTTTTTTATATATTCTACAGTACTTAAGACTTGTGGATTCCTTAAAATATAAAAGTTCTAATATATACACAAATGTAAACAAACAATTAAGTTGATCCTTTTTAGTATATGTACATTTTAAATGATATAATAATGTCTTATTCGTTCGTTTCTTATATTAACATGCGTTTGTGGGTGGGTGCCTAAAACGTTCGAGTTTATACTCTCGTACCGAAGTGCCAAAATATTAAAATACGAAGTTGTATACCTCTGCAAGAAGAGAATCGTTATCACGTTGAAGCGAGTCGCGGCTGCGTTTGAGTGAATCAAAGTTTGACTTAAGAACGCCGTAATCACGTTCGAGCTGCTTTGTCTTCCACCGAGCACGGCGGTTCTGAAACCAGATCGCCACTTGTCGAGGTTGCAGCCCAAGCTCTTGAGCCAGCTTCACTTTCCTCTCGGGCTCTAACTTGTTATCAATCTCGAAATTCTTTTCTAACGCTTTCACTTGCACTACACTCAACCGCCGTTTTTTCTCCGCTGCTGCCGTAGACGACGCGTGTCCAACGCCGATGTCCTCTAGACTTCCGTCTTCTTCTAGACCGTCGAACATCTGGGAGTAGTCTCCGGCGCCGCCGGGGTAGAGAAAGCCGGTGGCTGTTGGTCGTGGACTTAGTTGTTTGTCTGATAAAATCATTAATCACGGTAGTGCATTAAAAAAACGTATATATCGATCTGAACGGATAATTTAAATCAAATTTGGAATATTTATAATATGCTGTCATGAATTACACTAAATTTCAAAAACCCTGACAGGATAACGTCTCGATAATATGAATTGTCAGAAAACACATCTTTGCCAGTTTTAAATAATAAATAATTATAAATAAACACTCGACTTGTACCTCTAGCTAATTCTACATTTTCATTAATATAAATTAAATCAAATCACTAATCAACATCCAGATATCCTATACAGAACTGCAATTTCAAAATAAAAAACCTTAATAAGATAATTGACGGTAACCTCAAAAAAAACAGATATACAACTAACATGTTTTTTACCTGCTGTAGAGTGGCAAATTGGTAAGAAACCGGATAAAGAATCCGAGCTTCCTCGTGATCTCTTCATCTTGTTTGGTCGGGAACTATTGAGATCAAGAACTACTTACGAAGATCGAAAGATTAGAGGGCCTAGATCAGTGTGAGTAGTAACGAACGATGAGGATCTATCTACGACCAATACATGTAGTAATATTGCTGGAAGATACGATCATCTCCGAAGGATTTTGGCGCTGTGTCTACAATTATCCATCCAAAGATGGAAACAGATAATTGAACAGAGTTAACCAATTTACCTAAGAAAGATTCATCTAACACCTCCCAAGAAAAATATTAAACTCTTTAACCATAGAATTTTCTCGATCAAGGAAATATAAAAATTAGAATTTACAATAAAGAGAACAGAGTGGGAGAGAGGGAGATGCTCTCAAGGTCCCTCTCCGGGTTTTAAATAAGAAGACAGCTTAACCCTAGGGGAAGTGTTGGAGATATCTTGAGTTTATTTCAATATATTTTTTTGTTGGAATGTTCATTTTAATATAAATTTTTAAAAGCGAAAACAATTTACAGCAATTTACAATGGTTGATGTTTTACACCGGCTCTATAGCCGGTTTTTTCATGCGAGTCTGTTTCAGGATCTTGACGAGTTGATGGTGTTTTTCAGCTCGGCTACATTTGGAGCCGGCATCGAATTCTAAAGATTCATTAAACCAGACGGTATAATCATTAGTTTCTATTTTCTATAGTTTCTTTTAAAAGAAAACAACCCATCAATTTAGTTATAAATACTCCCTTTTATCATACAATATAAATTACCCCCTCTGTTTTAAATAAAAATGGATTTTCAAGATTCTAAGGTATTTTAGAAATTAATATTAAAAGTTGTATATTTTTAAGAAACATTAGTTGAAAATATTTAAATTAACTAAATATCATTGGTTGTTAGGTACTAGAAATTAGAAAGTGTATAGTATAAATAAATAATAAATTTAAATATAAATATTTATGATATTTCATATGCATGAATATTCTAACATTTCATCATTAAGAATGGAGAGAATATTTTAGAAAAATTATTTTGTTTTTAAATATTAGTTGCGTTTATTAGATAGTGTAACTAATCAAATTATGAAGATTTATTTATGATTAGTTCAAATACATCTAATTTATCTATTGAATATTTTTTTTTTAAAATATAACTTTTTAACCTTTGTGCTTTTATTTATAATAGCTTATATTATGAAATAGATTGAGTATCTTTTAACTAATGAAAATAAATTTTAATTATATATCTTGATGTTTTTTTTGCTAAATATAAAATTAATTTAATCAAATGAATTATTTAGTAAATAATTCTGAAAAGTTGTCAACAAAAAATCAGACCTTGAAATTATTAAGGGCATTACAGATTTTGATGTGATTAGACTGCGCGAAACCACTATACTATGAACAACTCAATATCTTGATGTTTCAGTTCAAATACTTTGTAAACTAAAAAAATATATATATATAAAAAGGGGACTCAGATTTTTAAGTTATTTGGAAACAAATTTGTAAGATTAATTGGTATTTGTAAACATAAATATCAGGGTGATATTATTATATGTAGTTATCTTTAATGAAACTATATGTTCAGTGACATTAATAATATGTGGTATGACTAAATGTTGTTTTATATAGTCATACCGTTTTAATAGTATAGAGTGTGATTGATAAACTAACAAAATAGCTAACAGTAGTTTAACGTAAATTGAGAAATGATACATACTCCATTGTTAACGTAGTGATGCTGCAATAGTAACGTTAAACCGTGACTCTATATTTTTTTAAAAAAATATTAACAAAAATTTTGGACTTCCAAAATATGAATTTACTACTTCGTTTTCACTTGTATACTTTATTATTTGTTTGGACTGTTTGATGATACGATGAAAAAGAGTAAATTAGAGATTCAGGTTGGTCGAAATAGGGTTCAATAATATTTTTTATATTTTCCACTGAAATAAAATAATTTTTATTATAGAGTTGGTTTTGTTCCAATGGTTAACTTTAATTATAAGACCATTTCTAATGAAATATTTTTTTCTATAATCTATACTATTAAATTAGGATCATGACCCATTGATATATGTTGTGTCCAACTGTTTTTACCACTGAACCTATTTTTAAATATATTTATTTAGTTATATAACAAGAACTACTTTGTAGTTTGTACGCTTGGTTCATATTTGAGTAACTTCTATTATAAATTCCTAAATAATCGGGATCCATTTTTTTGTAAACTAAAACTGCTCAGTGACTTACCACAAGTTACGGATTCTATATAGGTAATAGTTTTCTGCAGTCCACGCCCTTTTACGATACAACTAATGCTATATTATTTCACAAAAAAAAAAAACTACCCAATAAAAAAACATTTCAATTGCAATAATGAAGATAATGATATGACTTCAGAACAACATCGTCCCATCTTAAACCCAATACGATGTCATCTTTAGATGAGAAAATATTTTGATTTTTATTTTTAGCCTTTTATTAGCAAGAAAATTAACTGTAATAAATTTTACAAATAAAAAAATATCCTTACAATTTTATTAAGCTTCAATCAGACATTAAATTTTTTTGTGGTTACAAATTTTTGCAGATTATTTCAAGGAACATGCAAAATATTCATCAACTAATAAATTATTTAAACAAACATATTAACTCATCTATTATATTAAATTAGGAACATGATCTATTAATATATGTTTTGTCCTACTATTTTAATACAATTATTAAAATATTTTACTAATCACTTAAAAAAATATTTTACAGAAATATAATTATAAAAAATACAAATACGATTAAAACACACAAATAGAAAAATTAGTTTAAAAAAATGTAAAATAGAAAATATACCCGCTCTTTGAAGAGCGGGTCAGAATCTAGTTTACATTAAAATACAATAACTATATTATAGAGTAATTTCTGTTTTAATAGTGATACTTTATTATAGAGTGAAATATAAAAGAATGTCACTTTTTCACTTTAAATATAAAGTAAAAATATAATATTTCTCTATATTACACTTTATAATAGAGTAACAGTACATTCTATTGGAGTAAAAATTACTCTATAATAAAATTATTCTGTTTTAGAAGAAAAAATAGATTTTCATTGGAAATGCTTTAGTAGAATTATTCTATAATAGATTGGAATATAAATGAATGTTGTTTATTTACTCTATACTTGGAATAAAAAAACAATATTTTTCTATATTTCACTCTATTATAAAATACACCATTAAAACAAATACAATTCTGTGGTAAAATTATTCTATTTTATAATAAAATATAGAGTAAATTATAAAATACAATTAAAATGTCATAATCAATCGTAGTATTAATACGCTGGGCCAACCATTCATATTAATACGATATAGACATGGGTCATGGGTGTTATAGACAGCAGATACACGTAAAGAAATATTATATAAAAAGTTGAAGAAGTCGGTCCAGTAGGTGGCCATGCAAATTGATTTGCTTTAACCACAAGATTTTTAATAGGTATCAATGTGGGTCAGCATTTTTATTAATTTATATTGTTAATTCGATGCACAAGTTATATATATACTAGTAACAATATTAGTGTGTTTTTCGTCTTTGAAAAATTATCGGTTTCCTCAGTTACAAAAAAAAAAAAAAAAATTATCGGTTTCCTGTTGTCATATATTTAGATTACGTATTGTGGAAAGTTTAAAACCCCATCATATATCTAAACTCATCAGGATATAAAAGTAGTATATGCGATATCCAAAGAAAGTAGCATGCTGAATATTTTTTGTTGCTCGTTATCCGATAACGTATATACATTTATAGATTAATAGTTGCGCACACACAAACATGTATTTATTTTAGTGTGGTTTATAATGTTATAGAGAGAGAGAGTGTGGTGGACAAATGATATTCACAAGCTGCAGAATATTTTAAAAATCGGGTAATGAGAAAGGCCACATAGCTTTGATGAGATAGCTGTCTCTGTAACGATTTTGCCCATTTGCTACAAAATGCCATTCTACTGCGGCAGTAGTATCTAGTAAAAATATACATATGTTTTTTTTTTTTTTCCGTCAAAGTTATTTTTAATTAAAATTCAGGGGACTAAGCCCAACAAGGCTGGCCCAACACCAGAAACAAATTACAATACTAAGGCCCACAAAACGCTGGGCAAAATTTAAAACACAAGACGGGCCTAAAGCCCACACCAATCGCCACAAACTCAACGGGCCGGACTTCCCCTTATGACCCACTCGTCAAGGAGGCGGGACACGTGTTGTAATCTCCTTCTCAGCGCGCCACGCGTCAACCTATACCTCGACCTGACCGTCGGCGAAGCGAGAAGCCCCAAACCCCACCACCGAAACCCTCGTTACGGCGGAGCTCAAAACCGGAGAGCCTCCACCGAAACCTCTTTTCTTCCGTTTACTGACCTTTCTACGGAGAGCCGCCTCGATCTCTTCGAGCCCTCATCCGCCTTGTGAAAGCCACGAACCACAGAACTCATCGATCCAACACTATGTTCGATCCAAAACCGAGAACACCACTTTACCCCACTAGAACCGGCGACGCAAGGCTAAGTACGCCTTCACCCCCCGGAGACAGGACCGACGAGGCTTGCTGAAGAAGCCAAACACCTCCCGGAGACTTGACCGGCGGCGACGGAGCTTTAGTAGCCTCCACCTCCCGGAGTATAACTTCACCACACTTTACCCCTCCACGCGACTGCGCCTTCACTCCAGCAACCCATCCACCGTAGATGGCGGTTCACTCCTCGAGCTAGCGCCTCCGGATGAGAGCTAAACCAGAACTCCGGCAAGGCGAATCAAGGGGAGAGAGCCAAAAAACGGACTGCTTAAACGGACAAGGAAGGACAAGCGGTTCCGGTGACGGCACGCGCGCCGACGCGCCGACCGCTCACCGGAACCAGATCTACTTTCTCTCTCTTCTCTCGAATATACATATGTTTAACATGATGATTTTGTGTATATATCCATCTAAAATCTTGAAATGGAAAAGCCTAAAAGAGGATTGGTGTTTCTATAAATCAAGAATTAAATAATCTTCTATACGGAGTTTAGTTGATGAGCTGGTTATCCTATGAAAGCAACTAATTCCACTACATTCTTGATGTTTTTTGTCTTCTAGAACATTGATCACGACACAAATGATCAACCCATCATATTAAAAAAGGCCTGAATATACCGTCTTCAACCCATCATATAAAAAAACATTTCTAGTTCTATAAAAATATGCAAAAGTTAACTTTACCAAAAATACCTTTATTCTTTGCTTTTTTACTTGTACCAAATACATTTTATTCAAATGTCTTTTCTTTTCTAAATCGCCACATTTACCCATATGGCAATATCAATAACATGAAATGTATAAACGAAAAAATGAAATGTACGATTTGTTAATATTGAATAAATTCCTCAGGTTTATCGTTTAATGGCAGAAGAGCTGAAAGAGGGTAGTTCTTAATCTAGTAGTATTACTGTACTCGACCTTTCTATAATATTACCGTTATTCTCGAGGAATCAAGATTCAGGCAATCACAAATTGAATATTTCACCCGCGTCCCGTTAAACTCTCCTAAGTTTGAAGGCCCATATTTTGCCTGAGAAAAAGGCTCATCTTGTAAACCTTATAACATGATTAACGAGGGTTTTAGGATGAAATTCTTAAAAGAATATAAAAAACCGTCTCTTAATTTTTAACTAAGGAAACTAAGAACCGTTTCTTAAATAACTCCTCTCCCGTTAATTATGTTCTTAATAGGCTTAAATTTGGCCGCTGCACAATACAAAAATGAAAGTATGGACTCTTAAAAAACCTTTAGCAACATGTATATTTATTGTAAATATGAAACTTTCTTTTACATATTTTATACGCAAGTTTTTGTTTCTTTTCTAAATTTCTCCGTGTGTAAATCGAGATAGGTAAACCAGAAATATAATCTATAGTAAATTTATAGAAGATAGAAGTCCAAAGTTAACGTAAACAAAGTTCATTTTTCTTCTCTTTTGGCCTTTACCAAAAAGGTCAGTGTCCCTTGTGAATTCTGCTAACGACTTCATGCACCGCATCTGCGATCTCATTAGCTGTAGTCGTTAAGCGACAGTCTTCATCTACCTAATCCAGAGAATAATAACGTGCATAGTTAGATATGTATTTTATCATATATATAGTTGATTAAGCTTGAATATAATATATATTAATCATTAATTAAATATAAATTTCCCCCAAAAATGAGGAAGAAAACAATTTACCTTGACGCTAAAAGTGAAAAGAGACATGTTACTGGAAGTTGTGAGGTTGAGATGAAATCAGTGGCGGAGGTAAAATTTTATTTTAGAGGGGTCAATATGATAACAAATGTATTTTGCAAGGGTCAATAGACTAAATTCACCAGATTTTTCTTTGAAAATACAAGTAAATTTTTGGTTTTGCAAAAATTGACATGGGTCAATTGACACCCCTCATAGCACACTGGCTCCGCCACTGGATGAAATATAGTTAAACCTAAGGAGTCAAACTCATTGATCATCTTGAACAACAATCTTCGGCGAGTCTTTGTTAACACCTTAATGTTAGCATGCATTTCGACCATAGTAACTTCCACGTTAGCCACCACCGCAAGTCCGTTGTGGTGGTGGCGGCTCGAGGCGCAAGCGGTGGCGGTGGAGTATTGAGGGAAGTTGAAGAAGTTGGATAATATGTTTATCGATTGATTAGGTTTCGTGGGTTTTAATTGGGCCTCGAATGATTGAAGAAGTTGTTCTTGCTTCTTTAGATAGTTTATAGTCCCTTCTATGATTGATGCTTGGTCACTCTATTAACAAAAGCAAGAAGACAAGTTAGCTAATTGGGCTAATTACTTTACTATATAACCAAAGCTATATAAAATTAATAAAATAAATAGTTAATATATTAAATAAATTAATTAACTATATTTCAAAGTTTTTCAAGATAATAACATCTTTCAATTTCCATTATATTTTTGTATAGAGTATTTTAAATTGTAAAAATATTGGAAATAAGTTTCCAAAAGGGAAACAAAAAAAAAAAAAATTTGACGTCGTGTTTTTTTATTGGTTGTCTAAACATATGTACTTGACTGATCATATAACTTGTCTAAACGCATGCATGGACTTGATATTATCACTTGTAACAGAATCAGTATATCTAAATTGCTTAGCCTTTGCTGATGTCTTATACACCCAACATATAACTATTAAGCTAAAAGAGATTGGAGCTATATATATGTGTGTGGTAAAAAGAGATAATCTTACACGCCGAGAATAAAAGAGAGGCATCATAGCTTTGAGAATGGAGAGAAAATGATTCATCTGCCTTCTCCGGTTACGCTCGACGGCGATGTGATTCATCCTTTGGTTCTCTTTCTCTTCTATCTTTTGTTCACTTCTCGTTCTCCTCCTCTTCCTTTTCTTCCGCGGCGGTTCTTGACTAAAACCACCTTGTGCTTGTAGAGAAGATAGATTTTCCGTTGGATGAGAATGTTGTTCTGCTATGGAGTAATCCAAGACTTCGTAGATTGATGATGTTTTCATGAGTGAGAAGTCATATGGATACTCTTGTTGAAACATCATAGTCTCTACTCTCTCTCTTTATCAATCAAACTAAACGAAAAAAAAGTTGGGAGGCTAATGCATCAAGTTAAGTTATTAATGGATATCTAATAACCTTTTGGATGGATTTAGTAATAAGTTTGTTCAGAGTTAAAAATGTACCCCTAGCTAGATGGAGAGTAGAGACTAAACGTATAAGAATTAGATAATCTGAGAAGTGTTTTAGTAATAAATATATATAGCTGGCGTTTACTAATTGGGGATCTTCAGACAAAACGACCCTACATTCGTGTAATTATCAATAATTAACAACCTAATTTCAATGCTGGTTTTGGGGGTTCACACTTCACACCAGTGCCGTGCCTACCATTTGAGGGGCCTAAGGCAAGAATAACTCTTTACAAAAATCAAAATAAAATAATTATAGAGAGGTTAAAATATTAGCAGTAAAAAATTCATTTTCTATAATTATTTTCTGATTTTTGGTGTTTAAAAATACTATTATAAGTATTAATTATAATATTTCATTTTTTTGTTTTATACTGAACTTTCAGATTTTAAGTATATTTTGTAAATTTTTCAATCCTACTGTAACTCATATAAATCATATAACTATATTTATAAAAATATGAACTAAATTTTAAATTAATGAGTTAAGAACAAAATGCAGAAAATCATAAGAGTGCATACAACAAAATCGATAAATGAAATCTAAGATTTTTTTTTTTGTAAAGGTTGTAAAGAAACATATATTTATATGGAATATATACATGAACATAATCACCTCTAACAATTTTCATAAAATTTGTAGTTATGCATTTCATAAAAACCTAAGTGAATGTATATTTAGTAAAAATGGGGCCCTAAATTTTAAATGAAAAATGGGGGCCCAAGGCAGTTGCCTTTTTCCAACAAAGGTGAGCACGGCTCTGCTTCACACATACACGATTTATAAAGGGTACTTAATAATTGGTGAAGTTTCATTATCGGTATGAACGCCCATTATTTTATCTTAGTTTTGCCACATTTTACGCGTTATGTATTCGTCATGAAATCTTTTATTATCCTTCCCGAATCTTGTACGTTTGACTAATGCATGTACAGAATACATATGTAAGGACGACATACTCATTTTATATAAAATCCTAGGGTTTTTAACACTCAATACTCATAGTTAACCAAACGCTTAATCCAATTAAAATGCAGAGTTTAATTTTTCAGTCTCTCAGCACCTCTTTTTATTTTTAAATTGAGTTTTATTTTCCTCTAAATATTTGTTGTAATTCGTTTAAAAGGGATCTAATATACGGATAAAAGAAGTTTCCTTTTTATTCTATATCTTCGAGAGATTAATTAAGGAAATGTTCTTCTATACAAACAAGAGACGTTAGTTAAGGAAATATTCTTCTATACAATCGAAAGATTAATTAAGGAAATATGCTTATATATATACACGATCGAGAGATTAATTAAGAAAATATGTAGTAAATATGGAAATAAATCATTGAGTTTGCGATTTAATAATGACGAGAGAGAGAGACGCTTGTGTTTCCGTAGGTTCCAAGAAACCTATATAACATATTCAAGCTCACAAAGTTTCTCTCTCACTTTCATAATTCTTCTCCTACGTGTTGTTTTGAGAGAGAGGAAAAACCCTAGTTTCTTAGAGAATCAAGAGAACTCACCATGCGAGCTTCTTCTTCGTCGTCTTCTAACTCACTTGCTGCAACCAGTTTGAGCAATAGACTAAAGACAATCTTCAAGAAGGCTTCCGAGCTTTCTATCCTGTGTCAAGTTGCGGTTAGCGTCATCTACTACGGACCAAACGGCGATTTGAAGACATGGCCTAAGGAGAAAGAGGTAGTGAAAGACATGGCCTTAAGGTATAAGGTGGCCACCAAACGCAAGAAGAGCTCTAATCTTCGTGATTTCTTGGAGGGCAAGTTAGAGAACGATAAGAACTTGAAGAAGAATAAGAAGAAGACGAAGAGAGAGTTTGAGAACGTCAAGTATCCAGATTGCTATCCAGTTCTTGATCATTACTCTCCCGACCAACTCCATGAACTTGTTCTGTCCTTACAAGGGACTCTCTCTACTATGGAGGAAAGGATTCGTGTTCTAGAGGCAAAGAAACAGAGGAACACAAACTTGGTTCATCAGACAGTGCAACCCTCAAACCCTAGCAAGTGCTCTCTGTATCTGTATAACCATGACGATGCTACTCTCTCACAGCTCCCACTCTCTGCATCACATTCCAACCAACTTATCAATTACCAAAATCACTTGAGGATGCAGCAGCAGAGGCTTTATGATCCTTGCGTATCTACCACGCAAGGTCACCCAGCTTTACTTTCAGTACAAGAATCTAGGTTGAAGAATCAGTTGATGCAGCAGCAGGAGGCTTATGGTTCTCATCATAACGTGCGTATGATGAATAACACCACCAACAGCAAGGTTCTAGGACATCCTTGTCCCTTAAAAACAATTCCAAAGGAGTTTTCTTTTGATCTCCAGAAGAACCCTAATGATGATATGGTCGGTAGACCTAAGTACTCTCAAGATTTTCCAAATTTGTTTTTAGCCTATGCTGATATCCCTCAGCTTCAGACATCTTCTCTACCATCTATACACCAAACCATTCCTAACATTAACCTTATTCCTGACAACTCAAGATGTCCCTGAGTTGAAGTAGTTACCTCCTTGAGAGCCAACAATGAAGAAGTGAAGGGATGTTTCTTCATCTAGGTTCCTCCTGCTATAGTCTATAAGTGGAGATTTTTGTTTTGACTTTTTTGGTTTTCTTGAATTTTGATATATTTATTCATTTTTGTAACACTGATTTATTATAATACTATAATTATGAGAATGATTATCTAAACGATTCTACAACCGACAATTCATATGATTTATGAGAATTCACGTCTAATTGTACTACTTGCAACCGCTTCATGAAGATCCTCTGATTATTTTCACTTGCATCATGTTGAAGATCTCATGTAAGTTGCTTCTGTTAATCTACATAATTGTTAATAAATCGTCTTCTCTGAAGTTCACAACCTTGATTTCACAGTTTGAAAACATGAACCCTTGATGAAACAACTGGATTAAAAAGGCTTCCACAATACATTTATGTATATGCACATCCATCTAAAAATAACCGAGAAGTAAAAAAAGTTTGCATTAGAGATAAGTATCACACATCGAAAATTCAAATGGACCGTAAGTAATATATAAAAGGTTACAGCCATTCCATGTACTACCAATTGATTTTAAGTTAGAAGCCCTTAAAAACATGAATATGACATGGTATCAGAGCATAGATCCTATAAACTGTAAACCCTTAATTAATTTAACTTCTCTATTTAATCCTCTCAACCGGGTATAACTATTTTACTAAACTCGCTCAACCGAATATAAATATCAAAGTTCTGAAATTTCTTGCCGTAAGAACCATCATCTCAAAAATGAGTATTAGGGATAAGTATATCACATCAGAAATTGAGGATGTTAAGTAATATATAGAGGGGTAAACCCGAATCTAGGAGTTGAGATGTTTATGTGTTCAGTGACAAGAATGTTATCAGTATATAAGTTAAACATCTCAACTGGTTTAATCCTCCACCTGGTTTTCATTGCTCTTGCATCTTTAAGTATTCAATCCTCCACCTGGTTTTGAAGGCCCATTGTTAAAGAGATTCAACTTCCATTTTATTTTATCTACCCATCAACTATTCCCGCGGCAAGCAAAACGCTAATTCTAATAGTATATAAGAGCTTGAGCTTTTAGCGTTTTGATGTTATCAGTTTGAATACATCTATCTTATTAAAACTCAAGTACAAAATTAGAGTGTTTGGAGATTTGAATAGAACTATTAAAAAATTTGGAGTGTTTGGAAACATGGATTAAAGTCTTTAAAAAAAAATATATTTTTGTTTGAAATAGGCTAATGTTTTTTTAAAAAATTGAAAGTTATCTAGGCCACTTTTAAAATATACCAAAATGGGTCAATCTAATTGCCTAAATTTTTTTTTTCTAAACTAACCATAAAACAAAATTTAAACTTTATATACATATTTCAAATCAAAATAATAATTCAAATTTGATTTATATCAAAAAATGATTCAAAAATATACATATATTCAAAAATGGATTTTTACTAAACTATTTTTCAATAACCATTATAAAAAATATTGTCAATATATATAAGAAAAATATAATACAAAGCCCAATTTGAAATACCAACTCAAATTATGATTTTTATATTTCATATTAAGTCTTAAAAATATAATATATGTAATTATTTATATGATGGTATGTATAAAATACTATTAATTATATGATTACTTATATGATGGTACATATAAAATATGATTAATTATATGATGATAAAATACGATATATAATAATGACTAGGGATGGGCTTTTGGGTACCCATACGGGTTTGGTTCTGATCAGTTTGTATTTCGGGTTTTCGGGGTCAAAGATTTCAGCCTTATTAGAATGTTTCTAAATTTTGGTTTGAGTTCGATTTGGATCTTTGTGGGTTTGGTTTGGGTTTGGATAACTAATTTAAATTATTTTTAAAGTCTTAAATCATTATATATTTTAAATTTCTCAAAATGTATAAATAAAATAATATATTACATATAAATTTGAATAACATATGTCATAATACTTAAGTTTAACATATCAATTGGCTTGATTTAAAATTTTGGATACGGAATTAATAATTATTTTAAGTATTTTTGGTGATTTGAGTATACTTTAACTATTTCATATATTTACTTTTGACTATCTATATATATTTTCAAGTATTTAAACCAATTTAAAAGTATCATTTTTGATGTTTTATATACGTTAAATCTAAAAATAATTAATATATATATAAGTATATAAATCTATTTTTAGATAAATTCGGATACCCAAATACTTCGGTTCGGATCAGATTCGGTTCTCTAAATAACAAAATTTTGAATAATTAGAATATTTAATCAATTTATGTTCGGATTTGGTACTATATTTTTGGATCGGTATCGGTTATATTCCTCGGATTCATTTTTCCAAATCCTAATAATTACATGAAAAACAAATATTAACATATTTTCAAAATATACACCCGCGCGCCTGCGCGGATCAAAATCTAGTGAAAATTATATATTACTACCTAAAATGCTGTGATACATTGATCTTTCTAAAAACAAAAGAACATTGGAAAGACAGAGGGAATCATCAACGGCTATGACAACCAGCTTCCCATTTTCTCTAAGCACACAATAAAAGTATAATGTCACGGATGAATTATTTTGTAATATACGTATATTTTGGTATGTAAATTAATATTTTAGTTGAAAGTTGTTAGTGATCTTGTAGTGATGGATTCGCCTCGTGGACTCTTATTATTCTCCCAATAAGTCGACACTAGTTGACCTCCTCAACACACGTACGAGTTTTTCTTTATTTAAGGGAGAAAATGCTATTATTTTCTTGTTTTGAAATATAAATAATTTATCTAAAAGCGTGGATTTTTAGAAACATATGTATACCTTTTTACGAAAACATTCAAGCATATGACTTCTTGGTTCGCCTGTGATCATCATTTAAAATTGCATAAAACAAAACAAAACTTCTTATAATGTTATAATTAAGAACGATCTACGAAATGTAATTTATGTATAATTAATTTCTTGTTAGTTATATAAAATTATCATGTTTGATTGTATGCCTACACATTCAATAAAAATAATGGCCAACTGAAATTATTTAACTTTATTCTCCCAAATTATTGACAATAATAGAAAGCAAATGCATGTAAACATATACACATATATAAAAATTATTAAAAATGCTTTGCACTACAAGAAACACATGAACACACATGGCCAACACTACTACATACAAAAGTTGAGATCATCAAAAGCTATGCTTATTACATTTTCATCTAATTAAGCATAGCTAAAAAATATTTCGGGAAAAAAAAAACCTAAAACACACAAGAATGTCTCAATAATCCCAATATAGTAATATAGTATGCAAGTGCACGTCCATGCTGTAAACACAATGATCCAAAGATCATTTTCTTGACGATCTGAAAAAGTAGATGCTTAGTTCTTGTCCGATAACTCCGCTTGGGTCGATGACATGAAAAGATTCCGAATCAAAGGATCCAAAAACTCGTTTGAAACTCGCTCTTAAGTACATCATATGATCACTCTTCTCTCGGTTGATCTCTTCACCGTTAACGACTCCGGCTCCTTCAGTCACCGGAGTAAGTACCTTCAACGCGTCTAGCTCGGTTTTTGAAGGCTCTCGTTTGATAGCAAACCCAACTTTCCGACCGTTGCAATACATGTTCCATAAAGGTGTTGTAAGAAGTGAAAAAGAAGAATAATCTTGATGTGAATCATACCCATCCTCATCGTTTGATTCAAGAGCGATTCTTAGCACGCCACCTCGCATTTCGCGGGCTAATACCTCGGTAGGGACGGTGAGTTCTAAGAGGACAATTATTGGATTTAGGGTTTTGGAGTCGTTTGTTGCTTGGATGCAGAAGTTTACTTTGCCACGACGGAAACCAAAGATTGTTCCGGTGAAAGATGAGGAGTTTGTGGTAGCGGAAGAGGTTCTTGGTTTTATTTGGCGATAAGATTTGTCTTCTTGATTATCATTTGGATCTACGAGTGTGCAGTAGCATGATGGGATGAGAAGTTGGACGATGGTGCGAAGGAGCCGCCATGAACGGACTTGTTTATGGCAGTCTACGCCTGCGGTTGTGGTGGTTGCCGCGAGGCGGCGGCAGTGAGGGCTTGTGATGAAGGACATTTTTTTTTCAAGCTGTGGGAAAATGATGATAATATATGTTTCTTATGGTTTAGGTGGTATGGGGGTATATATATAGAGAAATGGTCGTGAAAAGAAAGTGATATGTACTTTTGTTAAGATTATTGACGTTATCACACTTTAGAAGATTATTATAGTATTATAAATGACAATTACTTTTTTTTTGGTCAAAATGACAATTACTTATATCATATGGTTTTATCCGTGTGTACTGATATCTGAGCTTTAACAACTAAAGTATTATAGAGTAGAGACGTAAATATTTCTTAAAGTATATAGGTTTGATTGTAGAATGAGACTGTTAGTTATAAACTTGTAATGGAAAGTTTCAGAAATGTTGGCTCTACTTGATATATTATCTATCAATTTGCAAAATATAATATACGAATACTATTATTTTGTCACATGATTAATGAATTTAATGTTATATATAGTTCTAAAAAATTAAATTCATGCAGCTACGTAATATATGAATGTTTAGTAATATTCTTCTCATGCATGATTAATAAATTTATTGTTATATATAGTTTTGAAATTTTAAAATTCATGCGGTTGAATATGTTGACTCATTTGGATCATTTAAAGGCTAGAAAAACAATGAGACGGAGGCCTAGGAAACTTCCGTACGATCATGTATCCAATCATTGGATTTTCACTCGTCATTTTACCTTATTTAAGTATTAAGAAAGTTTTAATCTGTAGTTTTGTCTATCTAATGTTTATGCTCGTGCATACTTAAAACAATAATATTGCTAATAATTTAGTAAACGACAATCAATAAGTTTCTCATATATGAATCGGATCGACACTTTTGTTAGAGTTCTTTTATTTTAATTTCGTGTGTTTACCTATCCGCTTGATTTATGTTACTATTCAAGACCTACTAATACGGCTATTACCAATATAAACTCCATTTCCAAAACCTACTATATAACATGACTATTGCCAATATAACATCTTCATATATTGATATCAAATTGAAGACTTGCTAGCTCTTATACCGGAGTATTCCTCCTACAAATTGATATAAGATTCACCAATGAGGGAATTAAAATTTGTGATATGTCATCCTGCTATGTGTGGTAATTTAACTCAATTTTGAGACGAACCCTAAGTGGACAAACATAAACTTCTAAATAAGCGACAAAGCCAAATTACCCGTCTATTCGACCATCGACAAGGATTGATCATAAGGGCTAAACTTGTTACCCATTCCGTCACCCATCATTGGCCTTATATATTCCACATGGTTCCCACCAAATTTGGACAATATACGAACCACCATATGTGATTCTTTTTTAAAATTATGTTGTCTAAGTAAGAATATCAAATTCTCTGGAATGCTATAGGTGAAAACCAGTCAAGAAAACATTTGCTTTTGCTTCTAAATTAAAGAGAAAATAGTATACATATTTTTATAACTCAAATTATCAAAAAAGTTATATTAAAATTGACTAAAATATTTATTACTCAATTAACCTCAGAAGATTTAGCCCTGGTATATATATGCCAGTGTGAGATGTTTGATTAGATAAACATAGGAATTGATCATATAATCACTGGACTTAAGAAGTCGAACTGACGTCAATCAGGTAAATGAGTCACCTGACGACTGACACTTGACATGTTTACTTTTAACTCTTGTTTCAAGAGTTTATCTTCGCTTTTCGAGCACTTGCATCTTCTTTTTTTTCTTTTGTAACACCGACGGATGTTGGAGAATGCATTGTTGTTTTGCGATTTGGTTCTTTCCACTCGAAAGCATTAAACTTTTTTTTTTGGATCAAAACATTAAACTTTTAAAAATATGGATATTACAAAAGAAGTGACAAATGACAAGACAATATATCATTTGTCCCAAATTTATTCGGCAGTCCAAGAGCCTGTTTTGGATTTTATTATCGTTGTGGCAATTTATCGTTTGTTCTTGTCATCTAAAACCACGCTATCGTAATTTCAAAAAAAAAACCACGCTATCGTACAAACAAGTACGAAACAACAACGCAATTAACTCAAATCAGCCTTTATTAATCAACATTAGGATTAATGAACC
Source organism: Brassica rapa (assembly GCF_000309985.2). Taxonomy (NCBI): domain Eukaryota; kingdom Viridiplantae; phylum Streptophyta; class Magnoliopsida; order Brassicales; family Brassicaceae; genus Brassica; species Brassica rapa. The sequence goes on from NC_024796.2 coordinate 31,012,265, forward strand.
ACGTTTAAGAACCCTTTTTCAACCTCCAACGACAATTACAATCAATGGCAAAGCCAGGTTAAAAGGTGTGGGGGCATGTGCACCCACAATTAAATTAAAAGTTAAAAAGTGTGTATGTAGAAAATCAAATGTTTGTTAGTTCATAGGGTACACAGCAGCTAGTGTGCACCCTTACTTTTCCAGGTTTAAATTATTTTCCTATGCAATACAATACATAAGTCGACTGTTTATGGATCTTTACTCAAATTGAATTGCACATGCCCCAAAGCCCCCAACCCATAAAGATGAGATAGTGTTTACGTCATATTCAACCAAATATGTTGAAGGACTATTTCTGGAAAATAATATCTCTTCTCTAAAGATCTCAATAACTAAGCATTCTGATTTTTTCTGGTGTTCCAATTTTAATAAAAGTATAAATGATTCAAGTGAACAGAAGAAGAGAAAAAAGGTAAAGTGTTTATTTGTCAAAAATCATTGTGGTTCCAATATTAATCTGAGAGAGAAGAGAGAGAAGAAAAGTAGATCTCCTTGTGGTTCCGGTGAGCGGCCGGCGCGTCTGCGCGCGTGCCGTCGCCGGAACCGCGGTTCTGTCGTATAAAAGCTTTCTTAAGGCATCTCCTTCGTATCCCTCCCCATTTTCGCCTTGTCCGACCTCTGGCTCCGGCCTAATCCATGGTGCATGGTGGTCGTTTGTGTGGAGTTAGGACGCGGTAGTGGGAAGGTTCTCGATGGAGGAGAGGCGGCTCGTTTAGATCAAGGTTCGATTCCGAAAGGTGGAGGCTCTTTTTGCTCCGCCGCCGTCGGTTCTGTCTTCGGGAGGGGGAGGCTTACCTAGCTCCGTCGTCGCCGTCTTGTCTCCGGAGGGTGGAGGCTACAGTAGCTCCATGCTGCCGGTTTGGTACCCGTAGAAAATTTGGGTGTTAGCGGTGAAAGTTCGGTTAGGGTTTTGTTCTTGTCGGCTCGGGTGGAATCGAGATAGTGCGGATGAGGTCTTAGGAGAAGATGAAGCTCTCCGTCTATGAGACCGCCGACAAGAGAAGTTAGCTGAGGGTGTGGTGTGAGAAGAGTGGGTGGTCCGGATGAGAGCGCGGTTTGTCCGATGACGCTTTCGGTGGAGGACCACCGGGAAGGAAGGTGTTTTGTTGCGGGGTATGAGATCCGGCGAAACGAAGCATGGTTTGATAGCTCCGACGGCGTCCCGAGGCAGAGACGGTCAGGTAGAGACGGTGTGCGACGCGTGTCGATCCGATGGCGCAGATGCTTCCACGTGTTCAGCAGCCAGTCTCCTCGACGCGTTTGATCCAGCCGACGTCGGTTTGGGCTTGATTGGTTTGGGCCGCGGTCCGTTTATAGCGGTTAGACTGTAGTTGGTTTGGCTTTTGGGCTTCGTGCCTTTTGTTTAAGTGTTTGGGCTTCGGATTTTGTAATTTGGGCTTGGCCCGGTATCATTAATCTATATAAAAATCTTGACAGAAAAAAAAAAAAAAGAACAGAAGAAGAGAGGAAATAGCATATCCCGTCTAATGCGCCAAATATATAAATGTTACATGCAACCATAATAATAGTATAGAGTCATAGACTCCCACAAACAGACCAATAAACCTGAACTTAACTAAACGAAAACTGAAAGCCCATCAAAACCCAAAAACACCAAGACAACATACCATCTTAAGGTAAGCCTATAGAGTGTCTTCTACGGTTGGTCTGAATAAATAGTTATTAGTCTTTCCAAGCCCTGAATGATTACGTTTTCAGTGGATCTCTCTTGTAGTTTTCATCGCTAGCTGATGGTGTTAGATAGTCCATTCTATAACTTAAGCGACAATATCTGCAACCACTTAAGTACTGTTCTTCTCTGAAAGCCACAAGGTATTGTTGTCTGTTTCTTACACGATGTAGTGGGCATAAAACTTCATGATGTAAAAAACAAACCCTTGATAATAACCAACTCGATTGGTGCGTTTACACTATTACGCTTCAGATCAAACTTAAAAAAACAATATATATATAAATAAAGAGAAACGAAGATTAAAAGATTGAAATATTCATTGAGGCAAATCGTCGAACAACTTAAACGCAAAATCCTAAATCCTCAAGCTCTCTCGCCTCTGATCCTCCTCGCGAGCTGGATATCCTTAGGCATGATCGTCACCCTCTTCGCGTGGATCGCGCAGAGGTTAGTGTCCTCGAACAGACCAACCAAGTACGCCTCCGCCGCCTCCTGGAGCGCCGCCACGGCGCTGCTCTGGAACCGCAGATCGGTTTTGAAATCCTGAGCGATCTCGCGAACCAGGCGCTGGAAGGGGAGCTTGCGGATCAGGTGCTCTTCTGGTACTTTCTGATCTCACGAAGCGCCACTGTTCCGGGGCGGAACCTGTGTGGCTTCTTCACTCCTCCGGTGGCCGGAGCCGATTTCCTCGCCGCCTTGGTCGCGAGCTGCTTCCTCGGTGCTTTCCCTCCGGTGGATTTTCTCGCCGTCTGCTTGGTTCGAGCCATTTCGTTGAGTGTGGAGATGATTGAAGTGAAGAAAAGTTTAAGCGATGAGAGTTTGTTTATATAGTGAGGCGTTGATGAGGAAGAAGACAGAAGAGTTTGTTTTGGTTCGTTAGATCTTTCATCTTATCAACGGCTACGATTGTTTTGAGTTTAGTGATCCGCGTCATATGAAAATCAACCAATCGTATTAGTTTCCTCTAGCGCGTTTTTTTTTTCAATTTAGGCGCGTGTTCCAAAATTTTAATGTGGATTTAGGAAAAAATCTCTAAGAAAAGCCCAGTTAGGCCTGTTAAGATGCCACTTAACACAAGCCCACAAAGCCCAGCTCGCCGTTCAACTTTTTATACTACTAAAATTCAGTGCAGTCTATGCTAGGAAGCATGCAAGAGTTTGATAAGTTATGCAACCAACGCACGTTAGTATCTGATTAATTAACGTGCCTGATGGTGTAAAATATAGGCTTTGTTTCCATTAATCAAAGCTTTTAATGCGCATGTTTATGCCACCAACGCACGCTAACCCCCTGAAAATCTATCTAGCTAGTATATGTACTAATAAAATATGTAATCTATCTTACTCTATAATTAATTCAAGAAAATATATATAAATACTGAATGAAACCTTGCAATGTTACAAACCACAAACCCACATTACTCAAGATACATACATTTCAGAAAGATAAAACTCGATATAAAACAAAATTTGATCAAATGGGAAAATTCACAACCTTGAGTGGCATATTAAAAGACGAAGCCTCGCAAATGAAACTCAACGTGGTTCATTTGTGTAGCTCCGAGAACGCCAAAACCATTGACTTGGCTCTTTTGAAAGCCACGACTCATACCTCACACAAACCACCTTCCGACAAATACGTTAATCTCCTCCAATCGACTGTTGACACGCGTTACGGTCCCGAGACCATCGCTGCGGTGGTGGAGAGGCTGCGTTTGACGACGGACGTGTGCGTGGCTGCTAAATGTCTCATTCTTCTCCATATGATGTCTAAATCAGAAAATGGAGATAAAGGAGAAGGTAGTGTTCGTGTGACTAATCGTAGTTTGATATATAACGAAGGAGGTCGACATTTAAAATTGAATGTTCTGAACGTGGATTCATCTCGTTTTACTAGAGAGTTGTATCCATGGGTTCAATGGTAAGATCATATATGTACTGAGGTTAATATACTTTTGGTTGAGAATAGAAAAATTGATATAGATATTGACAAAAATCATTGAAAGGTCGTATAGGGAAAAATGTGGTCTTAGTAATAACCAAATATAGTCTTAAGATTTTTTTTAAAATATAAATGTAGTCTTAAGATTATCAAGAATTGTTCTTTTGACTAGGTACAAACAATATCTAGATTGTCACTTTCACATTGCGGAGGCTCTAGGTGTTATTCCAAGCATAAAAGAAAGTTCAGAAGATAAGCGTTTGGAGATTCAACGAGTATCGTCTTACACAACCGATTGTATTTTCAAACAAATCGGTTTCTTAGTGGCTCTGTTCGAAAACATTAGTGCCCGGCCAGAAACTACGGCGTCGAAATCAAACAAGATCGTTATTAAGATGATAGAACTAATGGTACAAGACTGCTTCTCGGTCATGAGAATGATCAAGATAAGGTTTGAAGAACTGAACGTGAGAGAAGCTAGACTTGACGTGATGGTTCCGGTTTTGGTGAGGCTTGAAAAGTGTAAGGAGGCATTGAGCGACTTTTCTTGGCAACGTAGATATTTGGTTGAAGATTTTTGGTGTTTGGTTTCGAAGTTAAGACATGGGTAACGTTAGAAGACAAAAGAAATGTTGGATGAAAAACCTAACGTAATCGGTTACTAAACTCTTATCTTATAGTAATAGCTTGTAAAATAAAACTACCAGTCTTGTGCAGTAACTCGCTAACTGCTTAGGGCTTCTATGATACTTGAACCGGTTCTAGATAAATTGTGTAACGACTTATTGGGTTTTGCTGACAAAATGTTTACAAAGACAATACATAGATAAGAAAATTATGCTGAAATGTTTCAAGAAATCTTCATTCTATTGTTTTGGACCATTTGGTAACACGTGCTTGTGCTATCTGCGCCCGCAAATTTTGCCAAACTAAGTGCAGCATTAACCCAACACCCCATTTAGGGTGCTTATTTTTTTTTGTTCTTTTTTTTTCTCTGATTAAAAAAAAAAAAATTTAAAATCCACTAATCGTGGACCGCCACGTGTCAGTAGAGCCCGCAAACAGTTGAAAAACCTTCCAAAATTGCTGCTTATTTAGGCAGCATAAGCCACCCAATTTTCGAAAATAGTGGGACCCACCCACTATTTTATTTTTATTTTTTAAGCTCTCATGGTTAAGCTTCATTGGTTAATGATGGCCTAAAACTAGTAAATGTGGGGCTCTAAGAGCATCTTTAATCCATAAAACCTATTTGGGTTGCTTATTTTTTTATTTTTTATTTTTTTATCTGTTAAAAAAATTAAAAACGAACCAATTGCAGACTGTTACGTGTCAGTAGGGTCTACGAATAGTGCAAACAACCCACTTAAATCAGTGCTTATTTGGGTGCTATAAAAGCACCATATTCCACGTGACAGTTAAGGAGTGCTTAGATTTTTTTTTATTAAGAAAAAAGGAAGAAGAAGAAGAAGAAGAACAAGAACGAGTGCTTGATTAGACATCACAAGTACCTGTTGCTTGCACTGTTCACGGGTTCCACTGACACGTGACGGTCCGCGATTGGTTTATTTTTTTTTAATTTTTTCTTAATCAGAAAAAAAAAAAAAAAAAGCATCCAAAAAAAAAGGAATGCTAGGATTAATGGTACTCTAAATAACTGTTTTTTGAGTTTTTTTGTGGAGCTTACACTAAGCACTTGCATCAATCACCTGCATTGAGGTTGCTCTGAACAGCATCAGCAAGTCATACTAACATATTAATGTGTGTGATTTACTAACAAAATTGTTTTTTCTCCAAGATTAGAAATTTACACAATTTAATGTACAAACATTAATAATAAAAAACGAAGGTGCCACGTGACAGTTAAATATGGATCTAAATCTAACAGCTCATGCAAACTCCACAACACTTTTGTCCAAAATGCTGAGTCATTCTTATCCCTGCTGCCAAACAGCATCCGTATCACGACCGCCGAGACTAGCCTTCAAGATCACCACGGCGATGTCGTCCGAAACCAAACAGAGGAACCCAAGAATCCTCTGCCTCCACGGGTTCAGAACAAGCGGTCTCATTCTCCGTTCGCTTATTACATCTAAATGGCCCGACACGGTCCTCCGAAACCTCGACCTCGATTTCCTCGACGGTCCGTTTCCCGCCACCGGAAAATCGGACATCGAGCGGTTCTATGACCCGCCGTACTACGAGTGGTACCAAGCTAGCAAGGTCAGAGAGTATATATAAAGGGTTGACTTTTTAATGTTTATTCAAAAAAACAAAAAGGGTTGACTTTTAAAGTGTTTGTGTATAGGGTTTTAGAGAATACAGGAACTTTGAAGAGTGTTTGGATTATGTTGAGGATTACATGATAAAGCATGGACCTTTTGATGGTCTTCTTGGTTTCTCTCAGGTTGGTTTTGATACTACTGAGTCTTTTGTGCGCTGTTGATTCATTTTGCTCTGTTTTGATTCTTGTAGGGGGCTTTTCTATCTGCTGCTCTTCCTGGAATGCAAGAACAGGTAGTATATAAGCAATTAGGATCCAGGTTCTGATGAAACATTGGCTTTGGTCTCCAAAAATTTTGGAAAATTTTAAATAGATAAAAGCCCTGAAACTATGATTTTTAAAAATTATTTTTAAAAATAATATTTATAGTCCCCAAAATTTCAGATTCGGCCCTGCTTAGAATAGTTTGTTTTGTTTTTTTTATGTAAGTGTTTGAGGTTGGGAACGGTGAGATTGAATTTGAGACGTGCTTTTGAAGAGTGAAACATGTGGTTAGAATTGTTTTTTGTTTTTCTTTTGTAGGGAAAGGCTCTAACTAAAGTGCCAAAGGTCAAGTTCTTGGTGTTAATATCCGGAGGAAAGATTCCTGGGTTGAGGTTTGGGCAGCCTGAAGCTGCGGTTGGTGCATTCTCATCTCCTGTTCGTTGCCCCTCACTCCACTTCATAGGTAATAATATGACATGGGAGATACTTGTCCTGTAATGTCTGTAACCTTAAATGATGAGAGTGCAGAGTCTGTAATTCTGTATAATGGTTGCAGGGGAGAGGGATTTTCTGAAAACAGAAGGTGAAGTTCTTGTGGAATCATTTGTAGAGCCGGTGGTGATCCGTCATACAAGTGGACACACTATACCTAAACTTGGTTAGTGAAGAAGAACTTAAGATCTGTCTCTTTCTTGTTTTGATTTTGTGAGCTTCACATTCTGTCTTCTGCAGAAGCTGAAGCTGAGGAGACAGTGTTGAGCTTCTTCCAAAGGATTAGGAAGATGCTTTCTGATGAACCGTCTTCTGTAAGAAGCTTGATGTGATTGAGAGCTCTAAAAAGGTTTCAGTTGGATTAGATGATCTTATAACTATATCTTTTTGAGGTGTTTCTCTTAGCTTTTGTGTGCATGTAGATATAGATTAAAAGAATAAGACAGTTGTAATATTGTACAACAATTTCAGCTATTAAAATTAATAAAAGTAGCCTGATCAATTTTATGATCAATTTTCGGTAAAGTGTGATTAGAAAACAACTACAACGAGATTAACTGTAAAAAGATAACTGGGATGTTAACTAAGTCATAAATAGGGGTTATTGAGTAATAAAAATTATGAAGGGTTAGTCTAGCTATTCATATTTGAGGTAATTTTTCTTCTTTTTTTTTTGTAGCAATACATATCCAATCAAATACGTAATAATATTTTTGTTAGTAAGAATGTATTCTATTTTATTTAAATTTCCTATATTAATTTTGTTTAAGAAAATTGATGGGAGAAAAAAAAATGGACGTTGCGGTGCACTAAAGAAGAAGAGTTCAATTATTGTTCTTTTTGATGAAGCATTAAATGGTCAAATGGATTCTCATGATAATCTATATGTTCCACTTGTAGCCAGTGTTTTACTTCTTTCTCAATCTACTCTTATGCCCTATTATCTTAGCTCTGTCGGTTGCTTTTTAGTCTTTACAAAAAAAAAAGGGTCTAAATTCTTTTCACATTTTTCCTGTATAAGAAACATTATATAATGTATACAATTACTATACATATGGAATTACCAACATAACTTTTAAAATGAGAATTTTGGGCTAGAGAGGTAATAGATATTAGATCTATGGGTTGTGACAATTCAGAACTATATAAATATTAAATCCTAATAAAGTTTTATTCCCACGCTCGCAGAGCTTTGACTGATTCGTTTTGCTTATATCTCGGATCACTTGTTTGGTTTAGCTAGTCTATGCTTGTTTGATAACATTATTCTGTCTCTTTTAGTTTTATAGTTCTGGTGCGCGCACGGCTTATGTTATGTTCTTGTGTGTTTATGTAATGTTCTAAAGAGTATGTCATTTCCATCCATCATGTTTTAAATTTGAAAATATTGTTGTGTGTTTGTTAATAAACGGAGACCAATCCTCTGTGTGTCTCCATGTAGGAAAGCTGTTTCCCGCCAGCTGACATGTACATATCAACTCGTCATCTCAAACGTCTTTCAGTATCCACTTTCCTCATTTTCTTACAATCATCAGACCCGGTCTTTATATTTGTATTTTTGTTCCGAACATCAAAGTTTTACTTACGAACTATGTAAATTCATGATGCAATTTACCAAAGACTAGTCACTAAAAACAATTTATATGAGTATTACTACTTGTCAGAATGTTTAGTATAATATATGATCACCTCAAACGTTTCTTCTTTCAACTTTTGCAAAACATCTACACGTACTTAAATGTAAACATTGTTTTATTCCAGTTAAAAAAAAAAACATTGTTTTATTTGCTGACATATAATAATTATCTTTAGCAAAAAAAAAGACATATAAAATTAATTTAATAAAATGAATTATTTAGTTAATAATTCTGAAAAGTTGTCAACAAAAAATCAGACCTTGAAATTATTAAGGGCATTACAGATTTTGATGTGATTAGACTGCGCCCATCACTTTATCACAGAAGAATCAATGCATTCATCTATACTATTGGCATATCGACAAAAATAATTATCACATTTTTATTATATTCCTTTTTAGTTTCCCAAATTTTTTTTATCTCTAATACTATCCTTTGCTTTAATTTTAAAACCATACACTACACTATTGTATTTTCTGTCAACTTGTGCCGGCTTAAAACTATATTGGACCCTTGGACAAATTTTGTTTATGTATTACAATTAGTTAAGCATAATATTTTAGACCTAAACAAACATAAATACGACCCCTTTTTATCACTAAATTTAGTTAATTTTAAGATGGACTCATGGCATATGCCATATTTTCCACCCCCTAGAACCGGCACTGCAAGAAAACAGATAAGCTTATTACAATCCCAAAACAAAGAAGCTGCTTATTTCATTTTTTTTTCTATTTTCAGCTTTCTTTCTTTAGAAAAAAAACTGTAAAACATAAACAATACCATCATTAGAAGCTACTCAGAAAACCTTCAAACCACAAGTGACTAAATTATGCTTGTTCCTCAATTTGATTCTTAAACAAAAAAAACATATTTTACATAGTATAATGGCAATTAAAAATCAGTTCAGTCAGCATTTCACTGGACTAAAATGTTTCCAATCCATCTTTATAATTCATATTCATGATTAGATTTATTTTCAAATAGTACAAAATGAAATAGTTGTAATAAGCAATTAATAAGCACATTAATTGGTTTTACTACTTAGTTGAGAAAAAACCAAGTACATTATAAAGTAGTGGTAATGATCAATTAATAAATATATTGGTTCTACTTAGGTGACAAAATACATTGTTTCAACTAGGCCTGGAACGGATCGGGTATCCGGACAATTTTAAAGTATCCAGATCCGGATCCTTATCCGGCGGATCCATAATTTTACTATATTTATCCGAATCTAAGGTTTTCGGATATCCGGGCGTCGGATATCCTTCTAAAAATTATAATATCAGACGGATATTCGGATCCGGATTTGAATCCTTAAAATAAATAAAAAATAATTTAAAAATAAAAAATATAATGTTTTTTTTTTAATTATTTCTATGTATAATATTACAAAATTTACATATACTTTTATAAAAAAAAAAGAAAATATATTAAATAAAGTTAGTTTTTATATATAGATATTACTATGTTGAAATAGTTATTAATAAAACTTACGTATCTAGATATCCAGACTAAAAAAATAAGATATCTGGATCCGACTTTGACGGATCCAACATTTCACTATCCGAATCCGGATTCGGCCCCTCTGGATATCCGGATTTTTGGATCGAATCTCGGATCGAATCCGGATCTCGAATAAAAATCTCAAGTCTAGTTTCAACTATATTTAAATTAAATACAGTATAAAATTAGAAAAGAAAAAAAAAACAATGTAGAGAGATAAAAGAAAGCGTTACAAAGTGTGGTAGAGGATAAATTTATTAGATTCCGATTTCCAATAACCAAGAATATGTATAGTAGCAAAAAAATAAAATAAACCCTTTATCAAATCCCAAATCTAGAGAGAGAGAGAGTGAGAAGATAAACCCTTTGATGTCCACATTCTCTTGTCATTTCTTCTTCTTCTTAATCTTCATCTCTCAGAAAACGACTTAGTTTCTTAACCATCTCCACTTGCTTTAATGGACTTTGAAGAAGAAATTAATCTTCACGAGGAAGAAGAAGAAGACGCCCTTTACGACTCTCCTCCTCTTCCTCCACCCTCCCGCGTCCTCAAGGCCTCCACTGAAAGTCCTGACACCGCCGGAACAACCTCAACCGGCGAAGGAGGATTTATGGTGGTTCACGGCGGTTCTTCCCTCGGAGGGGGAGGCAGGTTTAGATTCCGTGAGTGTCTCAAGAACCAAGCGGTGAACATAGGAGGACACGCGGTGGATGGCTGTGGCGAGTTTATGCCGGCTGGAATCGAAGGTACCATCGAAGCCCTAAAATGCGCCGCTTGTGGCTGTCACCGTAACTTCCACCGCAAGGAATCACTTTACTTCCACCACCACCACGCGCCGCCGCAACAGCAGCATCATCCTCCTCCTCCGGGATTCTACCGTCTTCCAGCTCCTGTGAGTTACCGACCACCACCGTCACAAGCTCCTCCCCTCCAGCTCGCTCTTCCTCAAAGAGAGAGGTCAGAAGATCGAATGGAGACTTCTTCAGCGGAGGCAGGAGGGATTAGGAAGAGGTTTAGAACTAAATTCACGGCAGAGCAGAAGGAGAGGATGTTAGGTTTAGCTGAGAGGATTGGATGGAGGATTCAGAGACAAGATGATGAAGTGATTCAAAGGTTTTGCCAAGAGACTGGTGTTCCGAGACAAGTTCTTAAGGTTTGGTTACATAACAACAAACACACTCTTGGTAAGTCGTCGTCGCCACCACTTCATCATCATCAGAATCCAACTCTTCCTCCACAGTCTTCGTCGTTTCATCATGAACAAGACCAACCATGAATCATGCATGAGTTTCTTGATCACTACTAGGGTTTTAAGTTAGCTGATTAATTACTTAAAATATTTGAGAAGATTTTATTTTTTAATTTATGTACTCATTTTGGTATTTTCATGTTGATGTTGTTGCTGATGATCTTTCTGGTTAATTACGTTTTTCATTTTGAACTTCTAAAATATCTTATTAAACACTTGATTTGCATAGCTATTTAATTATTAGTGGGTCTTTAGTAATTAGCATCATATGTGTCCGTAAGTGTTTAAATCTATCAAGTATTTTGTCTAGGAATTTATACGGATTCGTACGTGTGTGTGTGTTTTTTGTGTGCAGTTGTGTAGTAGAGATAGCATATGATTAATGTTTTCATGTGCATTTGTGTGTATATCCTTTTGATGAATGGTTCTTTTGCACTGGTTGACATTGTTCTTGTTTCTTAAGTTCTTGGTGTTTGACAGTGTTTTCATGATTCCCTGACCACCATTTTCAACGCGCGCACACAAACATTTGCCGATTTGATAGCGTCCTTGTTTCTTGAGTTATCTAGGTGTCTTAAGAGTTACTCCTTCGGTTCCATAATAAAATACATATTTTGTTTGAATGCACAACAATTAAGAAACTTACTTTTCTACAAAATAATATTATGATAATATAAATTAAAAATAAGTTAATCAATCATAGATAATGTGTAAAATGATATTGTTTAACCAATTTTTAATAAAATTAAAATATTTTAAAAGTATCAAAACATTATATATTTTGAAACATAAAAATTTCTCTAAAACATCATTACATTGTGGAACCGAAAGAGTAATATATTTATCGTACACATAGTATACTACATATGTTTATTAATAATGTTATGTTTTCGTGTGTTTCTATATACACGTTTCATTTAGTTGTCCAATGAGTGTAGTAGGACTCATATGTGGATCGGTCGGAATCTCCTTGGGATGGAGATTTCTGCTTTAAAAATTTAGTTCAGTTGCTAAGATATAGACGTGGACTATTCAGTAACCAATCAGTATAAATATATATTGTTCAACTTAAGAATCATTCATCTGTTCCCCCTTAGAAATGAAAAAAAGATGAAGTAACATCTGATAGCTGCTGCAATAGTATTCTAATTCCAAGGAATTAGCTTAGACAAAAAAAACGAATTATGTCGATGCATCCAAAGCCAGCTTCGTCTTTCCACTATATGTGTGTATAAGTGTGTATTTATATACTCCCTCCGTTTTTTTATTTAAGTCATTTTAGAAAAAATTTTATGTTCAAATTATATGACGTTTTCGATTTTCTATGTAAAATTTATTGCTAGCATTTAATGTCATATGCCCAACGATAATATCTTTCTATTTTATTATTGGTTGATTTATGATTAAGTAAATAATTAATAATTTCTTAATTTATATGCACAGTTCTAAAACAACTTATATTAAAAAACGGAGGAAGTAACATTGTTCTTTGAAGATCTGGGGAATGCGACATGTGGGCTCTTTGGAAGCATGAAGGAGAAGAGGAGTATAAGACATATGGGCACGCATGCATACATAAGTATATTAATGATGTTCTTCCAAATCCCTAGACTCTCATTCTGACCTGGAATCAATTCTTTATTTTTTTCTCAAGTGCATTAATCATTCTTATTTAGTTTTTCCCGTTTCATACTCCCTCCGTTTTTTATTATAAGTCGTTTTAGAGAAACTTTTTTGTTCCAAATTATATGTCGTTTTCGGTTTTCTATGTAACATTTATTAATAATTAATGTTGTATGACCAATAGTAATATATCTTCTATTTTTCTATTGGTTGAATTGTGGTTAGGTAAATAATTAATGATGTTTTTGTTTAGAAAATATAAGAAATTAATGATTTTCTTAATCTATGTGCATAGCTGTAAAACGACTTATATTAAAAAACGGAGGGAGTACTAATCACTATAATCAAGGATATACCTTTCCATTGGATCAATATGTTTAGTAATGTACTCCCTCGTTTCCAAAAATAAGATTTTATAAAGTATTCACGCTTATTAAGAATTTAATAAATGTTTATAATTTAATTTATTTTTTATTTTATTATACACTTTTCAATAATTTTCCACCAGTAAAATTTAATCAGTTCAAATATTCCCAATTAATGTTTCTCAAATATATAAAAAAAACACCTTAACAATATAAAAAATTTATCGAACAAAAAAAAATCTAAAAAAATCTTACTTTGGTGAGCAGAGGGAGTATTTTTTCTTCCCCAAAGCTTTAGTAGTAATAACGTCAACTGAACAAGTTAAAGTAAGTGCTTCGGCCTACTATAAATTTATTTGAAATCGGGTGGTAAAAAACTCATGTACCAACGGAAAGATTAATGAAAATTAGGGTTTCTGAGTGATGACGCAATGAAATATACAGAGAGAGGGAACCAAAATGATTGAAAAAGGATAGAAGAGGCAGATAAGATTCGAGTCCCCATGTCACGGCCACTTCTAGATTTAGCCTTTCATGTCTCAACCTCTCCATCTTTTCTCTCTCTTTCCTTTTTACGAAACAATAGAATAGAAAGAGAGACAAATGAAAAAATATACACACACATGAGAGAGAGAGAGAGAGAGAGAGAGAGAGAGAGAGAGAGAGAGAGAGAGAGAGAGAGAGAGAGAGAGAGAGAGATGCTTTTGCTTGATAAGGCAATCTCTACGCTTTCTTGTCTAAATTAAAGCTGCACACTCCAAGTGTGGAGATGACTTTGTGGTCCTCTGTCCTTTTTCTCTTTGTTTCTTGTTGGGTCCAAAATTTTGTTTTCACGAATTTCAAACGCGTGACTTGATCGAGTTTCATCAGTACATGTTAAGGAATAATGTGCAACCAACGTTTGCTAATCAACTATTTTCACTCGATATTACGTGGCTTTGACTATAATTCAAAACCTAACTAAATGTGTTTCTCCTTTTTCTTATCCTTCTCTCAATTGTTTATTTTCTCGGAACATGAAAATTATCTTAAGAGTATTTAGTTTTTCCAATGAGTATGAAAAAAACAAGTCTTCTAACTATTTTCTTAATATATAGCTACTGTCTATTCAGTTCACAATTATTTGCTTTAGATATTACTAAAACTTCCTAGTTTACCAGAAAGCTTAATTTTGGTAGAGGAATTTCCATTTTTCCATATATCCATGAATGAACTAAAAATAAAGAAATTATGGCCGGGGAACTTATAAGTTGTATGTTCGAAAAAAATTATTCAGCTGTAAGAAAAGTTTAACTAGGCTGCTGCAGTAATGAGAAACGATCGGACCCTACGTTGGAGTCTGGTTATGTAATAAATTTCATAGAAAGTAGTGCAACGCAGATTTTTGTGCAATTATTTTGGCTTTATTATGTTGTAAAACTAAATTGAATTATTGATGTGAAGTGTTTGATCAGAAAAATATATGTTCTCAAACACGATTTTCTTACCGTGGTTGCAGTCAATACGCAGATACCTTTCGGACAACGACCTATCGATGTGTTTCTTTTTGTTTAATTTGGGATATTCCGAACTCATATAAAGATCCACATTAATTTTCAAAAAAAAAAAATTCAATTTACAAATGATTTTTCTCTCCAAATATTCAAATGAAGGCAACATGATTATGACCACACGAGTTTAGTGTAGAAGAATTGATTCAAACTCGAATTTCTTTAAAATCCGCCTATCACTAAATCGAGTTTATTTGAAGTCCGCCTATCACTAAACCACTTTGGTGTGGTTCATTGTGTATATTATGTACCATACATGCAAGAAAATTATCAATTGATCATCATCATCATTCTTAATGTGGAATATTTAGTGTTGTTATGATTCTTTTAGGGGTTCTAAATGTGACCCACAAGCAAGGTTTTATCACCACCCTTTCAAGCTAAGTTTGGAACCAAATAATATTATTATATTAAATAGAAAAACAAACAAATTCGATTAAATTGCGTAAAACATATAAGTATATAGTAGCAGCTAGGGCTAGACTTTTCTTTATCCTTTAAATTACACGACATTCCCATACTCTTAGCTTCAAATACATTGTTCTAATTTGGGAAACTAATGATGCTTCACGTGCAATGAATACATTTTCCACTTACTCCTAGAAATAATATATATCAGTGATTTTTTGGCAATGTATATAGTTAATTTAGTCACTTAATAACCATAACTCAAATGATAACTTAAACACAATATTATTACTTACAAAAGGAAAAACATTTTCTCTTTAATTATGCGTAAAAGAGAAAGCAAAGGTTGAAAAAAGTATGGAAGCTATATAACTTTTAGCAACTTTTACCGAAGAGAATAGTATATAACTATATATGTATTTGTTTTGGACAGTTGAATGACTATGACGACTCATTATGACGAATCCTAATTAATGAATTATAAAAGTTCATTTGTTTTGTATTGTTGTCTTCACCTAGTCTACTGTCCAAATAAAAGAATTATAAAACGTTTATCTGTTTTGTATTGTTGTCTGCACATATTAGTCCACTGTCCAAATAGTTCTTCATTTCAAATTTCATACACACACTGTGACACACATAGAAGTATGATATCTCTTGCGTGTGTATATATATTTACTCTTCGAGTAGGAATTGACCCACAACTATACGCATTCACATTTGTTTTGTCTGATAATCGCTTCGTATACCAAAATCTACATTTTGCTCAAAGAAAAAAAAAACTACATATTGTCTCCAAACACAATTGTTTTGTCTGATGAATTGATAATCGCAAAATCGCTGTTGTGCCGAACGACAATGGCCCATTATTTTTAATAAATATAGCCTTAGCCCACATTTCTTAGTTGCCGAACCTAGAGGTTTAGAGGACATGGACCAGGCCAGTCTTCAATCATTTTATAATTTTTGCTTGTTTATCGTGAAATGCTTTTCATAAACAATTATAGGTTTTGGACTTCTGTTGGTAAAGGTAAGAGCTCAAAAACCCCTTAAATATGTTAGGGGATTAATGGAATTTTTCAAAAAGGGTATTAGTGGGAGTATTTTTTTATAGTTGAGAGTTTTGTTAAAATTTTCTAACATTTTGTTTGAATTAATATAAAATTTTACTAAATATAGAGAGTTTTGTTTATCCAAATAATTATTATAATATATTTAAAAAGAGTATCAGAATCTATTAATCAATAACAGTTGATTGTAATTAAAAAGTTACAATCCAAAAAGAATAACAATAGGAGTTAAAACCTTTTAACAATTATTAAAAAAACAAATTTCATATAACCTCTTATAACTAAACCGAAAGACATATGGTAATGGCCTAATTATCAGCCCACTAATACAATGCGCGCCTTATTTACGTAATGACTCTGTTTGAAGGTTGAACAGTTTCTCGAAAAAAAAAAGTCAACTCTTATTATTGTTAATGCTCAATACTACCGACATGATCACTAACAGTAATAAACGAAAAAACATTCCCTTTTTGGTATAACCGAAACTAAGGATAAATTAAAATATCGGAACTGGAAATTTTGTTATTTTATTTTAAAATTTTATTGGTAATATTTTTCCTTCTCAACCTCTCTTCAGACAAAATAATGATGATCGTTTTTGTTTTTGCTGAAACATAGAAATTTAGGAAAGATGGGTATGAGAAGAAGAAGAAGAAGAATCATGAGTCTTAATAAGAAGAAGCATGAGTCTTAATGCTGAAACAAGAAGCTGATACTTCAAAAACCCCACTGGGTGTTTGTGAACATAAGCCTGAGCCACCACTCTCTATCATTCCCCCAATCTTCTTAACTCTCTCCTGCAAACAGAGTTAATAAAAGAATCAACAAAGTTTAAAAGCATTTTTCAAAAACCAAAAACAAAGTTTAAAAGCTTGACACTTAGTTTTGTCTCTTGAACACAAAACACAAACATAAAGATCCTATCAGCTTTTACCCAGCTATTGAATAATAGACTTTAAAGTGGTCTTTGATCTATATGCTCCTCTAGTTTTGGAAGTCAAAGGATCCGGACACACTAACCAGTTTCTCTTTGTTTTTTTCCACAACTTTTTATAAAATATAATAACACATGTGTATGCAATGCATCAGTTAATGGCTTAATGCACACACACATATATTTATGTATCATCTTTAATGATTTCATTCTTCTCCACAACTGACATTTCCTTGAAATTGAAGTAATGAAAATGAGTTTGAGAGTTAAAGTGGAATTTGATTTACCTTCTGAAGTGGTGAGAAAAGAGGAGAGAAGGAAGAGTTGTCAAACTGTACTGTGTGCAGTTCTCCAGAAACATAAAGTGCCACTGCAGCAGCAACTTCAGAAGGTCTAAACTCCAAAAAGTCAATACCTGTTCACTCACACAACCCACAATTATACTCCAACATTTTAACCCCAAAAAGCACAAAAAAAGAAAAGTGATAGACCTTTTTCACCTTTGGCTTTGCTGGCTATCACTTGTAGTGATATGGATATGAATGTGTTGGATGGTTCTTGATCACTTTTACTCATCTTCCTCAGGAAATAACTTATGTATGAGCAAGGAGTTATGGCTCTCAATCTCCCTTCCAATCTGTTCACCACCAAAAGTTCCATTCTTTGGATTGATTTAGCCACAAACAGAAACTCAGGATGTCCAACCTATTCAGAATGTGACCAAAACCTCAATCGATCAATGACGTTAACAAATTAGACGATTTACCGATCTTTTTTGTGATAGAGTGATCGTACCTGAAGATCAATCAATAACCTTGGGACAGAAGTTTCTTCAAGTTTGGCTGCCAATGATAAACAAGCCACAGCCAACAACTGCATTGTCCAAGCTTTGTCATACTACAAGACAAAATCATATATCAAGAAGCAACATAAGTGGGAGTTTTAGATGATGAAGGGCTAAAACATGTTCATGAATCAATGTGAACTTACAGGGAGGTCATGAACCGACAAGAATCGATCAAAGTAGTTAACTGATAAGCACATACACAATGGTCCAAACTGGTGCACCTCACAAGCCTATTGTAATAAGAACAAGAGATGCATTAAAATTTTATCTATTTTTCCTCCATCTCTATCTTTTATAGATCTACAGCCTTGAGATTTAATATAATATATTTGTCAAATGAACGTCATATTCACAGTTGATAAAAAAAAACATCATATTCACAGATTTAAGGCAACATCTCTCTCTCTCTCTCTGCATAAGCCTAATATTCATATATACCAACACACTCTATGTCCAGATCATTCATCAAAGGGATGATAAAAATTCAATAAATAAAATAAAAATCAAACCTTAAAAATCCAGTTAAGGGCTTTTCTTCTTCTGGCATTGAAATCCATATCTCCACTTCTGAGTCTCCTGATGTAATCATCACTTGGCAAATGCTGCTTCTCCGTCTCCATCATCTCTCTGATAATCTCTTCGCTCTCTAATGGAAAACCCATCTGAAAATTCGAAACTTCACGACCAAAAATCATGTCATCATCACCAACGTTGATGGTTTCTGTACATAAAAGACCCAGTTCTAGATTTTCCGCCATAACAACAGAGTGTTGTTCAAAAAGTTAAATTGTTCTTAATATAATGTCATCCAGAGATTGGAAAATGATGGATACAAGTTAGAGGAAGGAGCTTTTTATTGATGAAATGAAGATATGTGTTTTTCTCTTTGGGTAACTAGGTAATGTGATAATAGGAGAAGAAGATCAAAGAGTAGAATATAGAAAGTGAATTGACTATCATGGTTACATACGTTTCCATAATGATAAATTTATGGAAATGTGTTTGAATTTTGTTGGTGGGAAGATATTTAGTTAGTTTTGTTCATTGTATTTTAGGTTTTCGAATCTGAATAGTCAAATATCTAAAACAGCCAATTCTGAAAATTTTATCATTTTATCCCCATTATAGTTACAGCCAATTTAGTTTGACTAATAGTTTAAAACAGTATCAAATCCATTATGTATCTACAAATATTTTATATTTTTCATGAATTTCAATATATTTGGATTAGTATCTTGTGGTATTTTGTAAGCATAAAATGATAAAATTATATGATAGAATATACAAAATTAATTAGCATTGTGATATTGTTCTTATTTAGCATAAATATTCGTCGAACCATAAGATATTTTTCTAATTCAAACCGAATTAAAAATATACTCCAAATAAGTTTAATGTAAATTAAAATTAACATACCATTAAGTAGAATATGGATTTAATATATATATTCAAAATCCATCAATAATGATGGTTAAATAATTATCTCTCATTGATCTTTGACCACACTGTTTTTACTATACAGTCACTTTTAAAGTCAAAATTTTCAATTATTACATCTTTGCATATAACTTGAATGGAATCAGAAAACTGTAGACATGTATAAGAACTATATCATATACACATTTGGTATGGTCTTTGATTTTTACACAATATTGTCTTTCTTTAATATGGATTTCTTTTACCCAAAGATATTGTATTCTGTTTTACCCAACATTTAAGATGAAATATATAGTCAACATTTTACATAGAATATATATTAAGTTATTAACTTCCCCAACTGGTGGTCAAGTTCTCGAATCCAGGACTGGTGCTTTAAGGTGATTAGTATATTTTTTTCTTAGCTTGAATTTACTTCAAATGATTATGGAATCATAGGCGTGTACTAAAAATTTGCTTTATTCATGTGGAATGAAAAAAAATATTTCTTATCATTCATACAGAATTTTCAGTATACCACATGTCATGTATTATTTTTAATTATACGTGTTTTATTCTACTGTTGGTAGTAGTAACAACGTGAGTTAAAATCACGTGCGAGATAACTAAACTTTGGTGTTAGTTACAGTCTTTATCTTGTCTTTTTTTTTTTGTTAACCTTGTCTTAAAAGATTGGTAAAAATCACGTGCGAGATAAAAAAAAAACTTTGGTGTTAATTACAGTCTGAAGTCTGAACCAAACCAAAGTGAAGTTTTAGTTTTTTTTGGAAAAACTAGATAGAAATAAACTGAACTACAAATGATCTTGTTTGGTTTTAATTTTACAAAACCAGTGAAATCACATGATAGAAAACCTCTTTTAGAAAAAGAATAATAATAGAAAACCAAACCATAGACGAGATTGACAACTCCCATGTGAAATCAGTTCTGTAACGAAGATGGGCTTTCGATTAAATTTAGCATATGGGCCTTTAGTTAGGCTTCTAGATGGGTTTCTAGAACTCGTTACCGTTATATCTTGGACAACTGTGTAAAAGTCAGCTAAGCAGTTAAAACACGCGCGAAGCAGTGTCGACCGTCGATGAGACTATATTAGTTCGGTTCCATTTGGAAACAAAATTTAAAAAGTAAACGTCGCCTGAGAGATTCGAACTCTCGCGGGGAAACCCCATGTACTTAGCAGGCACACGCCTTAACCACTCGGCCAAAGCGACTTAGTGCTAAGGAATAACAATTTAAATTTGATAGAACAGAGTAATTAGACCTCAATTTATTTATAGTCCTAAAAAATAAATGTCAATCTACACTAATCACAGTCATTGAATGTTTCTTTATTTTAGAAAAAAAAACGGAAATGAATTGAAAAGGATTGATTGATTACAACAGTATAATAATATAGAAAGTCAATTTTTTTTTTTTTTTTTTTTTTGGCCTCCCCGATGAACTGCTCTTTATGATTTGGCTCGACCAAAAACAGCTCGAGACAGACTTCCTGAACATCCGCCAACACGACACCAGTCAAGCCAGAGGCCTAGCACACCTACAATAACAAGACCGAGCCTTATTCCGACGGACAGCCACAAAGTAGCTATGCGCCAAAGACCTTTACAAAACGGGTTGAGGACAGCAACATCTCCACAAAGGCACACCAGAACATCAACACCAGCCGGAAGAACCCATCCACTCGAAGACAGAACGCAAGCGACTAACTCCAGTGCTGGGATGATGAGTTCAAACCAAGAAAACCTGAGACACCACCTAAACCGAAGACCCCTCGGAGAGGAAGAGCGACTCAGACAAGTGGAGAGGAACCCATCCACTCGAAGACAGACCCGGGTTCTGTCTCTCGTTTTAACTGTGGTTTAACCTCTTGCGGCAAGTGGTAAGTATGGAATGGTTGAAGCCGCTTGATTTCGGTTTGGTTGGTTGTGTCTGTCCCTGCTAGACTAGATCAAGTTGTTGTTTAGATTTTGTTTATTTTTCTATTTTTTGTTGCCTCTGTACTTCTGTCAAAAATTTGAAAATTGGTAATAATATCTTTACATTTTACCCAAAAAAAAAAAAAAAAAAAAAAAAAAATATAGAAAGTCAAATTCAGTTAAATTCTTTGATTAATGTTTATTCTGATATATATATACTTGCTTTCTGAGATAAGATATATTATCCCATATTAAAATTGTTTCCAATAAACATTAAAGTGGAATGTTAGAAAGTTTCAATTAAGCGACTTATTACAATCTCTCTCCTCTCCTAGAGAGAGAGTTCTCTCTAGACAATCTTTCCTCTCTTATCAAATTTCTATCTTTTAGAGAGGCAAAGATTTTTGAGAGTGAGAGAGATCCACTTTTTGGTTCCGGTTTCGGTTTCATCCGACCGGACTCTGTCTCCGGCGTTCTCGCCTTTTCCTCCGGCGAAGATCGGCCGGCTTTTGTCTCCGCGTCGCATATACCTTTATGTGACGGCGGCTTACTCCGGGTTTTTTCTCGTTTACGTCGATCTACTCTTCTTCCGGCTATCAACTTCAAATCGTCTCTCTTTCTTTCCTAGTCGGATTGTTCTTTCCCTTAGTTGGAAAGCCGGTGATGGATAGATCGATTGTAGATGATTGTTTTTTTTCTGAAGGATAGATCCGGTTGGCGATTGGGTTTCTTTGAAGCTGGCTCTTGTAGCAACCGTTTCATCGATGATCTCCGCTAGCGGCGGAGTTCTGATGCGCCGCCTCCTTGCTTCCGGTGGACGACAGCGGACCTTCATCTT
Source organism: Brassica rapa (assembly GCF_000309985.2). Lineage (NCBI taxonomy): Eukaryota > Viridiplantae > Streptophyta > Magnoliopsida > Brassicales > Brassicaceae > Brassica > Brassica rapa. The sequence continues at coordinate 31,034,305 of NC_024796.2, forward strand.
GACACGTGTGCATGCATCGCCGGGCGAACGCACACGCGGTGGGTGACGTGTCCCTCTCTCCTCGACGGTTTACTCTATGGGCTGACGGCCCATATTTGTTTTCTTTGGTTGGCCCATCTGTTTGGGTTTTTCTCTTTGTTCCGTTGGCCCGTTTGCTGTTTGGGCTTTTTGTAAAGTTGTTGGGCTTAGTCTCTTGGGCTTTGTCCCGCTTAATAAATTCAGATGACAAAAAAAAAAAAAAAAAGTTTCAATTAATTTAGAGAACTACACGTTATATAATTTGTGTGATTATGCAACATTCATGAGTCAACGAAAATAATTGAAGTAATTTTACCGTTATAGTGTGTCACGAGAATAATAAAAGTGAAAAATGGTTATGGGAAATGAAGACAAGGGGACCCATGGAGAGACAAGACATCAAAGTTAATGAACAGTTGTCCTTGTGAGACGCACCCACGCGCTCCCTCTCTCTCTCTCTCTCTCTCTCTCTCTCTCTCTCTCTCTCTCTCTGTAAACCGTTTCTGGAAAATTGAGGAAAGAAAGAAAGCTTTCACATCCCCAATCCTCTAACAACTAAAGAAGAACGTACACGTTGAAGAAGGAGAAGTAGAGTGTTCTGAGTATCGATTGATTTAACTTTCCTGGAAACTGGATCTAGATTTCTTCGTTTCTGAGAAGCAAAACAGTAAGTGATGAATCTTTATCCGAACCTGAGAAGAGGGATACTACTCTCTGTGCTCTACGTCGTCGTTTTGCTGTGCAACGCCTCCACCTCCACTTCGTATTCTTCATCTGTAAGTTTTGTATTATAAACACTCGACTATGTTTTCATGATTCCAGAAATAGTAGTTTCAAACTTTCCCGTTGAAGAAATTTCTCAATTCGAATCTATTTATAGAAAGTTTAATAGACAGAGACACCAACGGGGTTTATGTTAGTATGTTTTTGATTTATTATTGGGTTTATTGAATTTAAAGACTTGAAATTTAATTAGTCTGGGACCTGAGGAATCAATAACTCAAGACTTGTTTAGTTTCATGTCTTGATGGAACTAAACCATTGTTCTTTTTGCAGGAAGCGATCACAATAAAGCCAAGACACTTATCTTTGCTTAAGAGTGCTTTACAACGGGTAAGAATGAGAGATTCCTTTAAAATGATTTTCAGAAAATAAATGAGCTGATGAGACTTGTTTTTTTGTTTTTTTTTTTAAATTAATTTCAGCCAAGTGGGGAGCAGTCTGATCTATGGAAGCCAATGACTGACCAAGGATGGAGTCCATGCATCGATCTCGAAGATCCCCCTTGTAAGTACTACTATTAAACAACATTTCTCATTTAGTTTTTACATTAATCTCTCTCTAATCTTTGGAATAGCAGCATTACCGGATAAGACCAAAAGCTATATCCAAGTGTTTCTCGACGGAGGACTTAACCAGCAACGAATGGGTATATGCGACGCAGTCGCAGTCGCTAAGATCCTAAACGCAACGCTCGTGATCCCGTTTCTTGAAATCAATCCCGTTTGGCAAGACTCGAGCTCTTTTGTTGACATCTTCGACGTGGATCACTTTATCGATGCGTTAAAAGATGACGTAAGAGTAGTTAAAGAGCTTCCTGAGGACTACTCTTGGAGCACGAGAGAGTACTACGCTGCGGCGGTTCGTGAAACACGTGTCAAAACCGCTCCTGTTCACGCTTCTGCGCAATGGTATATTGAGAATGTTTCACCGCTTCTTCACAGGTATATTTAACGTTAATCTGACAGTTTTGAAAACGTTACAAGAGTCTTAAAAGTTTGGAGATTTTTTTTTTTTTTTTTGGTAGCTATGGGATTGCTGCGATCTCTCCGTTCTCTCACCGTCTGTCGTTTGATCACTTACCTGGTGAGATTCAACGGCTGAGATGCAAAGTGAACTTCCAAGCGTTGAGGTTTGTTCCTCACATTACATCGCTTGGTGATGCTCTTGTGAGCCGTCTTAGAAACCCGTTGTGGAGAAGCGAAAAGGACAGAAAGAGTGTGGATCATTTGGGAGACATGACGAATCCGAACAGTAGACATGAACCAGGGAAGTTCGCTGTTCTTCATCTTCGCTTTGACAAGGTAATGTTCACTCTCAGTTCATTACACTTTTTTAGGCAGTTTCAGTTCGGTATCGGTACCGGCTTTTCGTTCTAGAAATTTAGGAACTGTTCCGTGTGCTTACAAAAGTAGGTTCGGTTTCTGTAGCAAAGTTGGAAACCAGCTGATATTTAGAAAGGGGTCCAAATTTGCTCCGGTTTAGTTCTTTTTGGTTTTTCGGGTGATTTTGGATAATATGGCTAAAATATTATATAATTCGGGTTTTCAGTTTAAATATTAGGTAATTCGGGTAGTTTAGATAAAAGTATTGGGTAGTGCGGATAATTTGGACTAAAAAGATTAGAGTGATTTGGTTTTTCAGATAATTCACTTTTATAAATAGTATTTTAAGATATTTGGTTATTTAGAAACTAAATATAACTAATATTTTAAAGATATAATATGTATTTTAAAAATTCGGGGTACCCATTCGGTCACGGTTCGGTTTCAGTTTTTTAGAGATATAGGATCTGAGTTCGGTTTTGGTATGGTTCCTCGGTTCCGGATAAATGTACATATGCCTAACATTTTTGGTGATGTCTTTTTGAGTTGTTTGGTAATAAGAAGTTTGTTCTGTATATAGGACATGGCTGCACATTCGGCGTGTGACTTTGGTGGAGGCAAAGCAGAGAAACTTGCATTGGCGAAGTACCGACAAATGATTTGGCAAGGAAGAGTGTTGAACTCTCAGTTCACAGACGAAGAGCTAAGAAGTCAAGGACGTTGTCCTCTAACACCTGAAGAGATGGGACTTCTCTTAGCCGCTTTCGGTTTCGACAACAACACTCGTCTCTATCTCGCTTCCCACAAGGTCAGACTCAGACTCTTCACTTATATTTCTTCTCTAACCTCTTCTTATGTTCTGTTTCCTTTTATGCTTTCTAGGTATATGGAGGAGAAGCTAGGATCTCAGCACTAAGACAAGTCTTCCCAAGGATGGAAGACAAGAGAAGCCTAGCTTCTTCTGAAGAACGAGCTCGTATCAAAGGCAAAGCTTCTTTACTAGCTGCACTTGATTACTACGTGAGCATGCACAGCGACGTGTTCATCTCTGCGTCGCCTGGAAACATGCACAACGCTCTCGTTGGTCATAGGACGTTCGAGAATCTCAAGACGATTAGACCGAACATGGCGTTGATAGGACAGCTTTTCTTGAACAAGAGCATTACTTGGGTGGATTTTCAACAGGCGATTGGTGAAGGACATGTGAATAGACAAGGACAGATCCGGTTAAGGAAACCGAAACAGTCTATTTATACTTATCCGGCTCCTGATTGTATGTGCCATGTTTGACGATGAGGATATAATAAAATAGTTTTACATTTTGCTTAGAAATTAAGTTGTATAACCTTTTTATCTATTATATGGAAACTTTTTTCTAATTAACCAAACAAACTATTCACTATTCACGTAAATTTTGAGAAAATTTCAAAAATATAACAATACTATTTTAATGCATAATTGCATCCTATACTAACATATGATGATGTTGAAAGAGGTTTGGAGTCCTTGTTGTATCTCTTTTACAAGAAAATAACGATTTTATAGTGGTTATTCCACCGATTTATGAATTATTATGAAGTTTTACTAAATTAATTGATAAAAATTATAACGATTCTCATATACCATAAAAGAAAAATTAACATACATTAATACAAATGTAAAATGTGGTTGAAAATTCTAAAACAATACTAAAAAGTTTAGGCTTCAGTATATAGAGCATTTAACGTAAAACTCAATATTTTCTTAGATTTTGAGAAAAAATCAAAAATATAACAATATTGCTTTAATGCATAGTTGCCTTCTGTAGAAATATATGATAATGGTTGAAAAGATTTGGAGCATTTGTTGTCTCTATTTCTCTAGAAAATAACGATTTTATTAGTCCACTACTTAAGGAGTATATGAAATTTTACTAAATTAATTTAAAAACAAATTGAACGATGCTCATGTACAATGAAAGAGAGTTTAACATAAATTAATACAAATGTAGAATATGGTTAGAAATTTTGATACAACACTAAAGATTATAGGCTTCAGTATATAAAACATTTACCAAAATTCAATGTTTTTGTAGAGGGTTACACATAGATTTTGAGAAAATTTCAAAAATATGCCAATATTGTTTTAATGCATAGTTTCATCCTACACTAATATATGATGATGTTGAAAGAGGTTTGAAGCCTTTGTTGTCTCCGTTTTTCAAGAAAATAGCGATTTTATAGTTGTTTTTCCGCCGATTTAGGGAGTATTATGAAGTTTTACTAATTAATTGATAAAAAATTAGAACGATTCTCATATACCATGGAAGAGAGTTTAACATACATTAATACAAATTTAGAATGTCGTTAGAAAATTTATAACAACACTACAAAGTTTAGGCTTCAGTATATAGAGCGCTTAACATAAAACTCAATATTTTCGTAGTAACACATAGATTTTGAGAAAAATTCAAAAAATATAACAATATTAATTTAATGCATAGTTACCTTCTGTACTAATATATGGTGATAGTAAAAGAGGTTTAAAACCTTTGTTGTCTCCGTTTCTCTAGAGAATAGCGATTTTATAATGGTTAGTCTACTAATTTAGGGAGTATATGAAATTTTATTAAATTAGTTTATAAAAAAAATTAAATGAGGCTCATGTACCATGAAAAAGATTTTAGCATACATTTATAGAAATGTTGAATGTGGTTAGAAATTTTAAAATAATACTAAAGATTATAGGGTTCAAAATATAAATTAATTTATTGAAATTCAATATTTTTGTAGGGGTTAACACATATATTTTGAGAAAATTTCAAAAAATATGACAGTATTGTTTCAATGCATAGTTGCATCATGCACTAACATATGATGATGTTGAAACAAGTTTGGAGCCTTTGTTGTCTACGTTTTCCAAGAAAATAACCATTTTATAGTGGTTATTCCACCGATTTAGGGAGTATTATGAAATTTTCTAAATTAATTCATTAAAAATTATAACTATTTCCATATACCGTGAGAGAGTTTAACATACATTAATATAAATGTAAAATGTGGTTAGAAATTTTAAAATAACACTAAAAATTTAGGCTTCAGTATATATAGAGCATCTAAAGTAAAACACAATATTTTGGGTTAACACATAGATTTGAAGAAAAATTCAAAAAATATAACAATATTGCTTTAATGCATATTTTCCTTCTTTACTAATAAATTGTGATGATCAAAGATGTTTGAAACCTTTGTTGTCTCCATTTCTCTAGAGAATAGCTATTTTATAATGGTTAATCCACTAATTTAAAAACCATATGAAATTTTACTAAATTAATTTATAAGAAAAATTAAACGAGGCTCATGTACCATGAAAGAGAGATCAGCATACATTAATACAAATTTAGAATGTAGTTAGAAATTTTATAACAACACTAAAAATTATAGGTTTCAGTACATAAATTAATTTAATGAATTTCAATATTTTTGTAGGGATTAACACACAGATTTTGAGAAAAATTCAAAAAATATAACAATATTGCTTTAATGTATAATTGCCTTCTGTAGTAATATATGGTGATGGTAAAATAGGTTGGAACATTTGTTGTCTCCATTTCTCTAGAGAATAGTGGTTTTATAATGGTTAGTCCACTAATTTAGGGAGTATGAAATTTTACAAAATTAATTTTAAAAAGATTGAACGATGCTCAAGTACCATGAAAGAGAGTTCATCATACATTAATACAAATGTAGAATATGGTTAGAAATTTTAAAACCACACTAAAAATTATAGGCTTCAGTATATAAAACATTTACCAAAATTCAATATTTTAGTAAGGGTTATAACACATAGATTTTGAGAAAATTTCAAAAATATGCCAATATTGTTTTAATGCATATTTGCATCATGCACTAACATATGATGATGTTGAAAGAGGTTTGAAGCCTTTGTTGTCTCCGCTTTTTCAAGAAAATAGCGATTTTATAGTGTTATTCCATTGATTTAGGGACTATTATGAAGTTTTACTATGTTAATTGATTAAAAAATTATAACGATTTCCATATACTATGAAAGAGAGTTTAACATACATTAATACAAATGCAGAATGTGGTTAGAAATTTTAAAACCACACTAAAGATTATAGGCTTCAGTATATAAAGCGTTTTTCGAAATTCAATATTTTTGTAGGGGTTAACACATAGATTTTGAAAAAAATTCAAAAAATATGACAACATTGTTTTAATGCATATTTGCATCATGCACTAACATATGATGAAGTTGAAAGAGGTTTGGAGCTTTTGTTATCTCCGTTTTTTAAGAAAATAGCGATTTTATAGTGGTTATTCTACTGATTTAGGGAGTATTATAAAGTTTTACTAAATTAATTGATAAAAAAATATTAAGATTTCCATATACCATAAAAGAGAGTTTAACATACAATAATACAAATGGAGAATGTGGTTAGAAATTTTAAAACAACACTAAAAAGTTTAGGCTTCAGTATATACAATGTTTAACATAAAACTTAATTTTTCCGTAGGGGTTAAACACATAGATTTTAAGAAAAATTCAATAAATATAACAATATTTTTAATGCGTATTTTCCTTCTGTACTAATATATGGTGATGGTCAAAGAGGTTTGAAACCTTTGTTGTCTCCATTTCTCTAGAGAATAGCGATTTTATAATGGATAAAGAAGTGGATAAACTAAACTGATGTTTAACTTGAAAATCTTGAATTTATCTGATTTTTTAATCTGAATTAACCTAAAACCAAGAACTAAAATAGAATATTGAGGTTCTATATCCTCATCAACTAATAATCCTTTTTTTTGTTGGTTAACTGGTAGGAATCAGGTGTTGTGAAGTCTAGGGTAGAAGCGCACAGAAACAGTTGCTATTAAACCAAATAAACCGCTAATAACCGTCGGATCAATCTTTAATTGGTTAAGCCCGACAAAAGCGGGGGGAAAGAAACCAGAACAGAGACTAGTATATATAAATGAAGAAACAGAGCAGAAGAGGAGATCATATGTGAGCTTCTTCTTCTTCTTCTTCTTCTCCACAAGTCACAGAAAAGTCAAACAGACGCCGGAAACGACGCGATTCTAGAGTTTCCTTCCATCGTCGATCTGATCTTCTCTCGGTAATCTACGCTTCGGATATTTTTAGCATTTATATCCGCCGAATATTCCGGCGAATCATTGACGGACATCGAGGCTTCATTCGATCGCTTTCGCTTTTCTGTTTTTTTTCTTATTATTTTAAAATTGAAACACCGATCTGGAGGATAATTAATATGAAGAATCCACTTTGATCATTGTGATGATGATGATGTAATTAAATGGATAGGAGATTTTCTCTCTTTTTGGTTTTAATGAATTTGCTTTAGTGTTGGTTAGTGACAATGATTTTTAAAAAAAAGTTGAGATATTTAATTATTTGGTGACAGGTTGAAGAAGAAGAGGATAAAGAAGCATAGGTCCATGGCTGAATGATAACAGTTTTATCTCCGGAGATTCGGAGTTTTTTTTTTCTTTTAGGAATCTAATAAAGAAGAAGATGGCAGTCTCTTTCCCTCGTCTCCCCAGGTGGTTGTGTGGTGGTGGTGGTGGTAGCACTAAGAAAGACTCAAAAGGATCATCTCCTTCACTGAAGAAGACTATTAAGACTGGATCTTCTTCTTCGGTGAAGAAGATGAAAAGAGGATGGGTTGATAGAGGAGAGGAGGAGGGTAAGATGGGGAATGTGCTGTTCCCTGAACCAGATGATCCTGAGTGGTCCATTGGTTGGGTTGAACCACATGGACCTGGGTTTAAAAGTGAGGATGATACTGGTGGTGGGTTTGTGGTTCTTGTTCCTTGTTACAAGAAAGTGATAGATGGTTCAGGGAATCAGATTCCAACTGGTTTCCTCTCTCCTGCTTCTGGTAATGCTTGTTTCCATTTTCATAAATCATTAATAGCAATTATTTGACTTATATGTGTATGTTTAGGTTGATCTCAGTGATTAAGTTTGTAGCTTGGAGCTTTTCTTGATTACCGAGTTAGAAGTGAATTTATTACCATAATTTATTGTTTAGACATTGAGGATTCTGAACTGAATAGTGTGTGGTTCTGTTTTGAATTAAAATCTGCAGATAAGAAGAATATGGAACAGTGGCTGTCGTCTATGGGGAAGCTTTAATAAGCTTTTGGAGGATTTGTGAAGATCAAGACTGTTTCCCACATTGTGTTTTTAAGTATTCAAAAATTAAAAATAAAAAAAAAACCAGAAAAAAAATTTGTGGATAGGTTTTCTGGAGACTTCTTTTGGTTCTCTGTTTCAAGTGAGTGACAACAAAACATCAAGTCATCCCTCTCAAGAATCTACTACTAATGGACAAATGTGATGGTGATGGAGGCTTGGCAGCCTAAAATGAATGAAGAATGATGGATTGATATGCTATGAATATGATATATGATTTGAGTACTGGATATTTTTCATGTGGGTGTTTGGAGTGAAGACGTTTTCTGCTTCTGTGGTCGAGATTATTGTGAACAAACAAAGAAAAAAGATTTTTCTTTTTGTTCTTTTGTGATTGATGATGTGTAATGGTGTACATACATGTACATAAGTTTCTCTTATATGTCTTCTTTCTTGGATCACATGCCTTGTGCTTACTTTCGACAACACGAGAGCCCCTGACGCTGTGCACGTTTATAATCATTAGAAACTTAGCAGAATCATCGATTTCATAAACAAAGTACACTCAAACATGTTGAACACGCTTTTGGTCAGACAAAACTTACATTTCACTATTTCCCATGAGGCCGAGTAGATTGAAAGCAGGACCAGGATGTCCTTGTTGTGAAGAGTAGGACGCAAGTAGGTTTTAAACAAGGTTGAAATCTGCATCAGTTGGTGTAAATTCCTCCTCTGAAATCTTGGATGATTCCTGCAGATCAGCGCCGGCTCTGGACGTGTGCGGACGGTGCTTTGGCACAGGGTCTCACCATTTTTTTTGTAATTTTTTGGTATATTTAGGGTCATACAGTTTTAATTTTATACATGAAAAGGTCATTTTTGTTTTTTTGAACACACAAAAAGGGCCCTAAATTTTTTTGATTTGTATAAGAAAGGGCCCTAAAAATTTGTTTGTGCACATGGCCTAAATATATTCTGAGCCGGGCCTGCTGCAGATGCAGATAAAATATCATTAAAACAAAAACTCAACCTCATAAACTCATAACAACCTACATAACAAAATGGCTTCAAGATGGATATGGAATAATTACCCCGTCTTACTTAGAAGAGTGTTGTTGATTGAAATGTTCAAAGCTCTTGTCAAGAGTTGAGTTCTTATGTTCCTCACTCATTGCTCCAGAGTATGATTCCATAAAGCTTTCCTTCTCATCCTCGTTAGACTCTCTTCTCCTTCGCTATCATCTTCAAAGTCATTAAAATCCATCTCCATCTGCCTCTCTTGAAGAACAGGTTTTAACTCATCTTCACCAACGTACAGCCTAGAATCATTGTCAGAAACAGGAACGCCCTTGGCAAAAAAACGCAGATGTGAATCAAAATAAAAAGTTACAAAACTTTTGGGTTGAGTTTAAAAAGAAACTAGCTAGGAGGAAGCGTGTGGTACTCATTTGTTATGCCAGTCTTGAATGAGAGCACGAAGAGTTTGGTTTGGTGTGAGAAGTTGATAGTCTACTACTCTCATATTTTTTCATAGGAGATGTGTCATGTCCCATGCTTAGCCATTCCCCTATAGCGTCAAGCTCATAGGAAAACACGTCCGCTGCAACAGGTGTATTCTTCATCAGCTATCTAAGATACATATAATCCAATTGTAATTGGCTTTTGAAGTTTTTTTGGATCTTTCTAGTTGATATCATGTATATTACGCTGTAATATGAAACTACATATGTGTCCGGTGTCCCCATGCATGGCCATCTATTCATGCACGCGTGAATAATGATTTGCTTAACGAATACGTTACACGTACCTAATTAACAAAAGTACTATTAAGTCATGAAGACTACGTGGACGAATTGATAATTTTTGAAGCATAAAAAATGGTAATGTGAGCTTTTTTTTGTTGCATTTTGGAAAACATATTATGAAATATCTCCCAAACGGCCAACTCCATCAAGAACTTTTCCTACAAGGAAGTCACTGTGGACTATTCTATTCAAAACATTAATGGCCATGAATGTTTATCGTTTTCTAAATGCTTTTCTTTTTGGCTAATTGTTTTTTTTCATAATAGTTTTCCAGTTTTCTAGTTTTTTTTTATTTTTGACTATAATTTTAAAATTGACTTTTAAGATTTGTTTGTATGTATGTCTTCACCTTTATTTTCTTGTTTGCTAAAGTTGAAATTACTAACATAAAATATCTAAGTATTTAATTTAAAAAAAAATTGAAAAATAATAATAACTCTTTTTAATGAGTTAAACAAATTATGAGTTATAAATATTATCAAAGAAACAAAAACAAAGTCTTAGGAAGAAAACATGCTTTAGGTGAAAGCCAAGTAATATAGCTTTGTATTCTTCATTAAGAATTGGCGAAAACCTTAAAAACTACATTTCATAATTTTTTAGAAGAAGAAAAAAATACTTCTATTAGAATCTTGAACGGGTCATAAAAATTAGTTTTTGACCCCTCAAACACTCTAAAATAATATCATTCGAGGCTTATATTAATACTGTTCTTCCTTCTCATTTACAAGTATGAGTGAGTTCTTCAGTTTGCGTCATTTTAGTTTTCAAAGCAAAGTTTTTTTTTGTGTGTATGTAGATGGGTTGGTGGAAGAAGAAGAAGTCACGAGCCGTTGTTAAAGAACAGACGTGGGACAGAGACCAATGGAGAGGAGAGAAAATTCTAGAAGCGCTAATCCAATGCTGTGATGGCAAACCAAATTCCATCAAATTCTTCACTGCTGATCAAATCCTCAAAGCCACTCAAAAACATTTTTGCAAGTGTAACATCCTTGAAAGACGTCAAAACATCTGCGAGTGTAGTCGTGTTTCCGAATTATATTTTCATGGGAAATGGTATTCAGGTACGCTCGATAACCATCGCATGATTCTACTTAGGAAAATGAAGGGAAGAAGTCCACATCCCCCTAGAGACATCTGCACTGGACCTCCTAAGGACGTAGCGATATCTTCGATGGTGAGTGATCACAAAAATTTCATGAAGTTGGTTGGGTGCTGTTTTGAGTTTGAATATCCAGTCATAGTTTATTATGGTGGAGAGAGACAATACTCACCTGTAGATTTGAATAAGATAGTGTCATGGAGAAGGAGAATGAAGATAGCAGAGGAAGTTGCAACTGCTTTAGCTTATCTTCACGTTGCGTTCCCAAGACCCTTTGTGTATAGGAACATGGGGTTGAAAAATATATTATTAGATAAAAATGGCGTAGCGAAGTTGAATGATTTATCTTATTGTGTCTCGATTCCAAAAGGAGAAACACATGTCAAGCTTACTTGGGCTGGTAAAGACTACGATTACATGGACAATGATTATATTTTCAACCGCGTAGTGTCGGAGAAAACTGATGTTTTCGGGTTTGGTGTTTTCATGCAAAAGCTTTTGACCGGAGAAAAAATTTTGAGGAGCTTTGTGGTTGGAAGAATTGGAGAGAGAAGAACAAGTTTCCGAAGTGGTTGTCCTCGTACATGGGAGAAGGAAGAATGGGTGAGATCGTAGATCCAAAGATGAGTTTGGTTTTAGAAGTAGAAGAGCGTTGTCTAATGGAAGCTTTTCTTGTCCTCTCAGAAAGATGTATTGGTCTTAGAGGGGAAGTTCCAAAAATGGTGGAAGTGGCTAAGGAACTAAGGAGGTCATTAAAACAAGGGGAATAGAGAAAATCACGAGAGATGTTGGAGAGGCGTAGAAGTGATGATAGGTTCTGTTTATTATGTGGTGACTGACTTTCAAAGTTTTGATCTTATTTTCGGGTATTTTTGCTATAAGAAAAAGAATTTTGAGTCAATGAATAAGGAAAAAGAAAGAAGAAATATGTGATTTGAATCATTATTTAGTCTTTTTTTTTTTTTTTTGATAAAAGGACGTTATATTTTTGTATCAAGGGGAAGAAAATTTTGCCGACATGTTAGCGTGTAACATCAAGAGCATGCATCGCTGTCCAATGTGGGTCGAGGTTGCTTAGCTATTCAAGAACCTCGTATTTATGTTCTCACTAGTTATTTAAAAATAAATAATAATTCCCAAATTTAGTTTGTCTTATGAAGGTTTTATATTCATGTTTGTTAGTTTTGATAATTTTAGTTTACGTATGAAACTAATGCAGCTAAAGAAATGATCACATGCATGGTCGGCTTTGGTGAGAGATGTCTTTGCGAGTGATTGATGAGATTGGGATATCGTAGTGGTGCTTTCAGCCTCGCAAGGAGGCAAGAGGCTTGGATTAGCTGACGCTGGGTTTGGAGTGTGGCTCGGTGTTTGGTTCGGAACTTGGTTAGGCCTTGTTGAGACAGATACTTGATGATTTCTTGAATGATTTCTGATGACTAAACAAGTGACTATATATTCTATTTCCATAATTTTCTAATAGTTTTACCTATTCATATTACAAAGTTGCGAGATTTTTCGATTAATCATTCGGATTTCAAAAGTGACTACAGCTTTCACATGAACAAAGGTTGAAGACACAAGCATAAGCTGAGACTAGAGGCCAATTATACATACAATCTTTCCTTTCTTTTAGAGATTTTTACAATGGAGAATATGGAGTAAAATCACATGCAAGAAAGACAAGGTAATACTTTTATTGTTGTTGTTGGATTGGTTGCTTCACTCCATTAAGAGTTGTCTATGCCGAATGAGACCGTCAAGGTACGAGGAAGAGGTATGATCTTGTAGGTCACACCCGTCGAGACTCACTGTTCTTGCTCCGCCGTGCGGCTCAGCTAACCGGTCATTCCCACGCAATAGCTGCACCAACTACATCCAAAACCAACCCAATTCATAAGTTGCTTATTATTAGATCAAACACTAATGGGACTAGTTTGGCTTTGGAAATGGAACATACCCGGTTCATATCAGGACGCATAGTGGCTACATGGTGTATGCACATTGAAGCTGTTTGCATCACCCTTCTCATCTCAGTTTCATCAAAGTCATTTCCTAGCTTAGGATCAACTATTTCCTCCAAGCTGCTCTTCTCCAGAAGTGGTTTCACCTTGAAAAATAAGCATTTCAAACTGTCTTAATTGTTGTAAAATGCGTACAAAGAGAAGAAGAAGAGCAGTTTCAGATCATTACCCACATCACAATGCTTTGCCTGCTATCTGTATCAACCGCTCGACGACCAGTTATGATCTCTAGAAGCAACACCCCAAAAGCAAACACATCCGTCTTCTCATCAACAACCCCATGCATAAAGTACTCTGGAGCTAGATACCTGTAAGAGAAACAAAGAACCAAACCTGGTTAAGATTTAAACATCAAGAAGAGATTGTGTAGCCGTGGAAATCTGTGTCTGACCCGAATGTGCCTTCGATAGGGAAAACAATATGTTGAGGACAATTCTCTGGGAGCCACTTAGCAAGTCCAAAATCAGATATCTACCAAAAAAAAAAAATTCATATCAGATTCAGCTAAAACTGATTAGTTTTTGATTGTTGAATTAATCAATCAATAAAAATACCTGAGCTTCATAATCTTGACTTAGCAAAATGTTGGAAGCTTTGATGTCACGGTGAATAATCCGTCTAGGACAATCATTATGAAGATATCTCAAACCATCAGCTACACCCAAAGCCACTTTATACCGTTTCTTCCAATCCAAACACTCCTCCTCAGACCCTACAAAGGTTTAAAAGAAACATAAACACAATTAATAATGTTTTAAAAGCATTTTTATTGCAATGGAGAGTGTACCGAAGAGTAGAGAAGCGAGACTGCCGTGCGGAGCGTACTCGAGCACGAAATGCAAACCGCGGTCGCTACTGAAACCGCGAAGCCTTGCTGCGTTTGGGTGGTTAACGTGTGCGATCATCCCTAGTTCAGATAAGAAGTCGCTGACTCTTTCTTCTTCTTCCATGGCGTGTCTCATCAGCTTCTTGATGGCCACCGTCTCTCCGTCAGGTAAAACTCCTCTGTACACCTCCGCATGTCCTCCCTTCCCAATCATATTCTCTAACAAAAACACGTACAACACATCAAGATCCATGCTAGCCACTAGGAGACACAAGAACATAACCAGGACCGGATCTTGACACATTCCAGGGAAACATTGGTCTTATCCCGCAATTTTTTATTTAAAAAAACATTTATATAGATACAGAGCATTCTAATTATTTTAAAAACTTTATTAAAATTCTTAATAAAAATCTATAGATCTCAAAAAAATCTCAGGACCGGCCATGTACCGAACCTTACCGGGATTAAAACTGTTTATGATTCTTAAAATCTTTAAAATTTTAGGACTGGCCATGAACATAACCTTACCGAACCTTACCGGGATTAAAACTGTTTATGATTCTTAAAATCTTTAAAATTTCAGGACTGGCCATGAACATAACCTTACCAAACCTTACCGGGATTAAAACTGTCGGTGGCGGCAACAAGCTCTTCGTACGTGAAGTTCCGCCACGAGGGTTTAGCTACGAGGATTTGGTCGCAGTCAACAGGAGAAGGAGATAGCTTAGGCTGTTTCCGCCGCATGTTTTTCCTCGTGAGCTCGTAGCTGGCGAGGAGAGGAATGACAGAGAATCTCCTTATGGACTTCTTCTTGATAGAGTCTATCATCTTGTTCCATTGAAGACCGTGGTGCTGAAGAGACGAGACGTTCGGAGGAGTTGTAGATAACGGCGACGATGACTTATCAGGCGAGCACGAGCTGCAGCTGCTGCTGTTGTCGGAGTCCGAACTCGTTAATGGGATTTCAAGAACGCATCTCGGCGATGGATCGTCGATAGATAATGAGTCGCTGTTCTCCGTCTCCGTCTTTTCATTGCTTCCTTTGTTCTTCTTCTTTTTCTTCTTCTCCATCTCTGCACATAACATGTTTGAGTAGATTTTTTCATTAGAAGACAAGGCATAAACATAATGTCGTAACATTGACTATATAGCCTTACCTTCAACAGCCATGGCCTTCGTCCTCTTGGATTCTCTGTGAGAAGAAGCTTTGAATGATAATATTAAAAAAAAAACTCAAAGCTTCATGAAAGTTTCTCCGAAGAGTAACATCTCCGTGAGGAGAAGGAAGAGAGTCCGGAGAAACAGGAAAGCAGAGGTTTGTCTTCTCTTCTAATGTGTGGTTTCTGAACCGTTGTTTTTTTTTCTTTTGCTTCTTGTCTTTGTTAGAGAGTTTTATCTTTAGAAATGTTTATTCTTAGAAGATTTTTAGAAAGCTTCAAAGTGGAAGAAGAAGAAGATGAAAGACCAGGTTTATTATGACTGGTAATGGATTGGAATCTATGCTATATTTATACAAAATCCACCACATGCATGCAAGTCGAGAGTTCTGTTTCACTTTTTTACAAAAGATAAGAGTTCCGTAACTAACGCTATCCAACGAACGAACACGCCGACGGTTGACATATATTATCTGGAGCTGGTCAATGGCATTTTCCGTAATTACAGTGGATGAGAAGACAAGACATCCTCTGTGTTTTAAAATATAGTTATGACTTGTTGTGAGGCCACTAACATTGTTTTTATTCTTTGTTGGGTCTCTTCAAGCTATTTTTTATTATTAATGCAACCTTTAAAAGCAGCATAAGCGAATTTAAATGGCGGACTGTGTGATCCCCCCTCCCCCAAAGAAATATGATACTCATTCCGTTTTAATATAGATGATGTTTTAGAAAAATTATTTTGTTTCAATTTATATGAAGTTTTGAGATTATATGATTAATTTTAACTTTATTAGAAACTGATCAACTAATTAGATTTTACCATCTTTTTTATAATTAGTTAACTGATTTTAAAATTATATTTTTAAAATATTTAAAAAATAATAATTTTCTTAATCTTTATGCACTAAGGCAAAACATCAAGTATTATGAGCGGGAAAGAATATCTTGTTTTCAGTTATCGTGTGGCACCACCATAGAGACTAGTATGAAACACAAAGGCAATTAAGCTTTAACCACCCTAGACCTTATTTTAAAAATATATTTAACTTTCTTATATAATAAACTGGTCAATATCAAGATAGACAACATTCATGAGAGTGTTCTGGTTGACGACACGACCGTCACGAGTCATCATGGAGCTTAGTTAAAAGACGTTTATTCGAAACACATCAGGCGCGACATCATTGGACCCACCATCTCAAGCTCTAACTTAAGTGCATAAAATAGAAAAATCTAACGACGAAAATGAAAAGAATAGGCATGTGTCAAACTTTCTACATGTGTGGGTTAAGTACATATCATCGGAGAAACAAATTCATAATCTAGATAAGCACATATTAAAATAATAAGTGAAGTTGTTGCGGGAAAATGATTTTTTTATATGTATCTTTCGTGAAATGCGAATTTGTTAAGGCAATAACTACATTCTAAATAAAGTTACTAGTTAATTGGTAATTTCAGTGTGAAGGTGTATCATGCAGAGTGGGTGAACCAAACCTCTTAATAAGTAGACTCTCCCAATCTAATCTAATTTGCTTTATCTTTCTCCATTGGGCCCCAAATTCCAAATCATAATAGCCACCAAACTCACCAATGTCAAGTTCTGTCTGAGAAGTCAGTCTAACCAATCTCGTTCTCACTTGAGCACTCTTTTGCTTCAATCCAAAAGTCAGCTAGTTTTTTTTTTTTGTGAATTCTGGTTTGACGTTTTTTTAAAATGTACTATAAGTCTATAACTAATAAATACTAGTAACTAAATCAAAGTAAAACCAAGCCGACAAGCGTTAATCCTATTTTTTCCAAATAGGAAAGTGATATATAAGCTTATATTTTTAAATATGCCCGACTGCTTAGAGATAATCACTTAACCCAACAAGAGATTAGAGAAAAGTGTACTAAGTAAAATGTTTACATGTCAATATGTCATATACTATCTAACCGAACCACATAGATAGTGGATGTGACATAGAATCTTTACGTCTCCGTGGAAAATAGTTAAATTCATCAACGCAAAAGCCTAACAAGATCTTCGGCCTTCTGCTTACGAAACAAAGCTCTATCCACTGAGCTATAAACGCTAAGTTAGGACTAACTAAACAATGTTATTACCAACAGTTTGTAGCTTAAAAGTAGTTCCAAAAAAAATTAGTCCTAACATACACCTTCTCTTCATGTAAAAAGGCAATTAAGAAAAACAACTTTCACTTGCTATGCCATCTAAAGAAGCTAGTGACCTTTCACCATACCATCACTCCCGAGTTGTATCGAAGATTCTCTGATGATGCAAAAACAGAGAATTAGAAGGAAAAAATATTTCAGAACGGTTTGTGTCACTTTCAGGTGCTATGAAAGCATAAAAATCTCTTAATAGGCCTTGTCCAGTTTAAAAGATTATTGGGGCTAAAATGCTCTCAAGTGGGTCAACTAGTGCCTAAATGGGCCTTGTGGCATTTTCAAATATTCCGACAGCTGACCGACATACTCTAAGGTATTGGTCGGAGGAAAAATGCATCGGCGATGAATTGAAATTGTCACGGGGGAGTGATCGCCTTCTCTAGAATTTCAAGCTTATTTGGTACAAGCGACAGTTCATCGGTTGCACACAAAAAAAAGACAGTTCATCGAACCCTATTTTAATATTCAATCTAGGCTTCTCTGCATCACGAGTAACTTCTTAACATGGCCATTTCATATTGAGTCATTGACAATGGAAATGAGGCCACCGTTTTTTTTTTTTGTATTTGGTTGTTACTCTTGTGCATATGAATGAAATAATGACAATGTTACAGTTTTACAAAAATAGAAAAGGGTAAACTGTTTTTATGATGAAAACGTAGTTTATTATTATTATTCTCAGAAAAAGTAACAAATGATTCATTGTTCATTTTGAGCATTTCAAAGGAAAATGAAGCTTTTAGTTGTTAATTTCTCAGTTGGCGATACTTAACTCAAATCGAAATATTTATATATAGACCTTTAAATCTAGTAGTTTGGAGTTTATTGCGTTACTATATATACAAAGTAAAAGTAATGACGTGACAAAAAAAAACATGTAACTTGTTTTCTGTTGGAAGCTTTCTCTTCTTTCTTTCTTTCTCGTCATTATCAAAAGACGTTATGTTGTGATGAGGTTATGACAAATTTCATATTTGTGCTTAGGTTCGACGAACGGCCTCACACATGTACAAACTTCATATTATCTCCTCCTCGCAATTGGTTTATATTTGATTCTTGTAGCAAAGCCGTGAAATAGCGACATATTAAATTTACTCATATTGCATGATATAACTAGGCAGTTACATCACTTGTATTCACATTCATCATGCTCCTTCACTACCTATCCGTTTCATTAAATTATCACAAAATACTTCAACATGTTGTATATAAAAGTTATTTATTTTTTATAAATTACATTACACTTTAAGCTTATTATTTGGCTAGTTAATGTGGTGTCTCGACCAAAAGCAAGAAAAGGTTTATTCTTGATTTATATTACCTTTTTATGATGATTTAACAGAGGAAAACTAAAAGTTAAGATATCCGAAAGACAATGATCTTCTAAAGCAAACTTACTAAGAGCAGCATTAACCCTTCACGGGTTCTTAGTCGAATTTTTTTTTTAAATTTTTTTTTTTTTAATTTTTTTTTCTAAAAAAAAAATTAACTAATTGTGGGCCACCACGTGTCAGTGGGGCCCGCAAACAGTGCTAAAACTAAGTAAGAGGCACCTCTTGCAGAAGAGTATTAAGAGGTGCTTTTTATCAAAACTGTGGGACCCACCTCTTAAGAACCAAGCTAAGAGGTGGGGTTAATGCTGCTCTAATGATCAATAAAAAAAAGCTTATTAGAAGGAGAATGTAGTATTGAAAAGTGCCAACATCGCCTTTTTGTTTTGGGAGTAACCAACATCACCTTTTAAGTGACCGGAACCTATAAACATTAATTCTTGCAGATGTGTGTGTGTATTCGTACAGATAAATGATATAGTTATCTATCAAAATAATTGGAATAACAAAATTACTCTTGTGATTTTAAAAAACATAGCTTTGTCTCTATAACGTTTATGAGTGAGCTTATAAATACAATTATAGTCATGACTAAATTCTAACTTTTGTTAGTTAAACTAAATCGTAATAAAATTATTTATAAGAATAATTTTTTAGACATTTATATTTCGTTTATTTGTAGTGATTTTGACAGAATTTAAAACATATACATTATATGTGTTCATGCGTACATATATAAAAACCTCATGTGTAGAGAGACTGCAAAAGAAGGCTAAGGCCTGCTCTCTGTGTTCACGTAGACTCGACATAGTTCAGTGACTTCTAAGATGCTATATGCTTGTATGTACATTAATTAGACCACACTTCACTGACAAAGTTTTCATGTAACATCAGTCTATATTTTCTACTTACAGCACAACTATCGATGTTGTAACGAATATTACACTGTCTGGAATTATTGAGATTTCATTATTCACTAGGGCACAGTTCAATTGATGTGGATGGCAAATTTCAATTTTGGGTATAATTAGGCTCAGTTAAACTTATTAAATCAAGTAAAATGAATTGATTGGTATTATAACTAATCTCAAGGAGACATAATCTGTTTACTGAGAATCACATTTGAAGATTTATTTTTAATTAGTATTCCGTCCATTCCTAAATACAAGATGTCTTAGATAAAACACATTTATTAAAAAACTTGTTTTTATCTAAAAAATATAATTGAAATTTAAAATTTAAAATTACTCAACCAATTATAAAATAGAATTATTAAATTTGGTTGGTTCCACAATATTTGATAAAGTTCAAGGTACTTAAAAATATGAGAATATCTTATATATTAGAACATAAAGATTATTCTAAACATCTTATATTTCAAAACAAAGGTGAACCAATTAGTTTTTTTTTTTTCTGAAACACCAACCAGGCAACCACCAATTAGTTAGTTGAGAATTTCACCACTAAGCTCAAGTCCAAGAGCCTTTCAATAATTAAGCTTTAAGCACAGTAAATCCTGTTTTGAATTCGCCCAATATTAAAAAAAAACAAACTAATGAAAAAGTTAGAGAATCTAATACAGTATATATCTATCAATTCTTGAATTTTGGTTTTTGTTTACAAATTGAAACTTATAATACAACAATAGTAACCCAAACAACAACAACAAAAGCTTACTACAAAGAACACCCAAATAAAACAAAACTACAAACATAAATATTTTTGGAAGTGACATCACAAACACACATAGTTTTAAATCTTGATCATATAAATATAGTTTATCTTAAACTTACCAAGAATCATGGCAAAGCATTAATTATAATGATTAAGATCAGTCCAAGCTTGAAGTCCATTGTTCCATTGATCGCTTCCTCCTGTGTTATTATTTTCATTGTTATTAATCACCCTTTCGTTGTCGTTATTATTACCAAAGTACCACTCTGTCTGATTCTCTCCTTTCTTAGTTGTCGGCGACGGCGATGAGTTAACGATCTCGAGATTCCGGTAAAGAAGCGGCTGTGGCCTCTCCACAACAACAGTCTCTTCTTTAGAGTTGCCAAAAAACATAGCCATCCTCTGTTGCTGAAGCCTCCAGTGTAAATCTTGGTTTAAACAACTCAAAGTTTCTATCGACGTAGCTAAGTTTCCATCGGTTGTGAAAGTCGCCGGTGAATGGTTGTTGTTGTTGCTGTTGTAATCTCCGAAACCCATTAGGGTTAAACCTGATCCGACATCAACAGGTGTTGTTTCGACCTGCTCCATGGTCGTCCTAAGGCCAAGAACTTCTTGATTATTCATAAGTTGAAGATCGTTTATTTTGTTGAGAGATAATCCAGCGAGCTGAAAATCCATTGCTGTTGGAGGAGTGAAGAATTTAGATGCTTCTTCCATGGTTGAAGAGAAAAATCTCTGAGATGAAGAAGAAGAAGGAGCTATAATGTTAGGTTTTATTGATTTTTTGGTTTTCCGACAACCGCCACCGATGGGGACGTTTCTTAAGGAACCGCCACGTGTCCAGTAACGGCGGCAAGATTTGCAGAAGTGACGAGGCTGAGAGAGGCTGTAGTTGTTGTAGTAACAAAACTTTGTGTTTGAGGAGTTGCAACGAGGGCATTTTAGGGTTTGTTGGTCTTGAGAAGCGGTGGAAGACGGTGGTTTTTTGGTATGGGACGCACCGGTGATACGGTGATCCGGTTTAGGAGAGTGGAGATTGGTATGGGAGGACATGATAATGATGGGACGAGAGAAATAAAGGAACAAGAAAAGTATGATGAGAGCGAGAGAGATTGAGGAACAGTTGGTAAAAAGGGTTTCGTCTGGTGTGAATTTATATATAAAATGATTCTGCATGTATGTGAGCTTGTGTATGTTTTAGAAACGTTTGTTTGGCTTAATTATTTATAGATATTGAGTAAACAAAAAGTGGCTTTGTCTTCAAAAAGTTGGAGACGTAAATAGTTATTTTGTTTATGAGACTTAAATCACTTTAGTTTTCTTTTCTTGTCGAGTTAATTATTTGAATGTTTTTGCTTTTGTAGCAAAAAAAATTGTCTTTGTATTTATTAATATTAAAAGAGTGTGTTTATCAAAATGAAACTTTAATATCCAGAGTTTTATCATTCATTTTAAGATATTAAATGCAAAAAAGAAAAATCTTAACGAATTACAAAAAGCGAATGGTACAAATTAATATGAGCATATAGATTTGTTAACATGTATATAAAATTCAATATTTATGTATTAACAACTAAAACTAGAATTACGATGTTGCATGTAGAACATGTTATAATTCTCTTGCATAATAATTACCTCGACAATACTCAATCTTTTCGCTAAAAAGTAGATTTCGAACATGTTTAAACATTTTTTTTTACTTTGTGGACTATGTATTTAAACATGTTATATATACTATGTTGGTAATACTCTTGTGTAATCTTAAACCGCCATTGTAGTAGACTTGTATACTCATAAACCGCCATTTTGTCAAAAATGTACATTTTATTACATTCGATATATGAATTTCTTTGCAGGTATAGTCTTTGTATACGTAGAGAGATGAGTGAGGGATAATAGAGACAAAAGGAGAAGATGAGAGAGAGGCATGAAGTGGCAGAAAAGACAGAAGAACATATATAACTGTGCAATTGATCGGAACAAATCGGATAGAATTTGTTATCTGTCGTGTTATGTTGTTGCGGTAACGTTTTTTCAATGTGTGAAGTGTGCACTGCACCGGTCTTTATACGTAAACTATATATTTTATACATATATTCATTTGTGTTACAAAAAAAAAAAATACATATATTCATGCAGCCAGTTATACTTATTATAGTTGTCAGCAGTATGCAACTCTACTAAGGAAACCATAACTATTTGAACAATTTATTTATATATCCTTTAAGTTATTGTTGCCAAGAAACTGAGAATACATATACTAACTTGTCGATTTCAAATTTATATAGTAGACATAAATTTGATTCGTATGAGTTCACGTTTAAACATTTAAGCACGTTTTTAAAAGTTTAACGAGTAGGGTTTGTTACATTAGTTAACTTTCTCTCACATCTTTGTAAAGTTTTCCTAATATAATTTTGACCATTAACTCCAAAAACTTCTCTTGACACCTTTTATCACCCCCTTTTTTATTTTTATTT
The DNA here is from genome assembly GCF_000309985.2 of Brassica rapa. Lineage (NCBI taxonomy): Eukaryota > Viridiplantae > Streptophyta > Magnoliopsida > Brassicales > Brassicaceae > Brassica > Brassica rapa. Next base: position 31,057,170 of record NC_024796.2, read on the forward strand.
TGTAACGGTAATATATAATATGATTAAATTATCAACTAAAACTTGCAATATTTGACGTTTGTGAAGTGAAATTGCATCATAATCAGATTCCATAGGGTTTTAGTATACGTATTAATTCCAATTACACAGTTAGTGAGGCCATGTTCTCAATAATATGCATATATCAATAAATAATACATCCAAAAATAGAAAAAGAGAAGATTGTGTTTCGATGATTGATCAAGCGTCTCCATCTGTGAAGAAACACGAGAGAACGGAGAAGAAGAAATAGGAAACATGTGAGAGCTTCAAGAATGGATCTCTCGTGAAACTGAACCGATCATCCTCTCTGATACATACAGCTTACACCCACTTTTGTTTTGAACTGATAATAAATCCAAAACCATACCGCAATTGCAAATGAGATTCATACACGCCCGGTTTAACTTTTAAACTATTCTTCATATGTATCTCCATTAGCCTTTTTTCATAATATCAAATTACTATTGAAACTTGAAGAATATTTACAAAAAAAAAAAAAAATTACTACTGAAATTAATCTACAAGGAGCAAAATAAGTAGATATTTGCATCGGTGATATTATTAGATGTTCTAACCCCAACAATTTATACTACTCCGATCCATATAAATCCAAACCTGATATACTTGGCCAAAAGCACATTTGTATCACAAAATAAAATAAAATATATGTTTGTTCTTTTATTTATTTTGTATCAGAGGTTTGGGTCTTTGGCCTATATTGATACAAAACAAGTTCTTAACAAACTAATATTCTCCCCAAAAAGAAACTTTGTACCTTTTTAACATCTGGTTTTCCTTTATTTGATATCAATAAATATTGTGAGAGATATATATAAAAATATATTAAATTAGTGTAAAGACGCAGTTTCAACAAGGATTGGTCAAATGCAGTTCAAATGTTATATCGTTATCAAACGTTGTAGAAGCATATACCACCTGATATACCCGGTCTGTTCCCATTTATTCCAGCCGTAATCTGATCCTCCTTTTCATTGATTGTTTTACATTTATTTATATGAGTTCGGTCCGAGTTTAATGCTCTACTGGGATCTTGAAACAGGAAAAGAAAAACAAGAATTAATATTGAAAATTGTGAAGCTAATCACGAGAAACGTACGGAACGAGAGAAGGGCTGATTCGTGGAGGCCCATTAGTTTTAAACCAACCATTGTGCTTACAAGCTTGAACGTACCTGTATTGTCGGATTTTTAGATTATTTCGTCTAACAAATAATTACGATGTGTATGGGAACTTATGGACTTGTAGCCCATTATTAAAAAAGGACAAAATGCACTATGGCTAAAAAACGCTAGAAGGAGGATTCGAACCTCCGACCTTGTGGTTAACAGCCACACGCTCTAACCAACTGAGCTATTCCAGCTTTTGTTTAAGCAATTAAGAACGTATTAACATAATTCGTCTTTTTCTAACAAACTATTAAAACATAAATTTTAAAGTACGAGATACATTTAAATCTACCATCCATCCCCATTGGAGATGCTCTAAGTTCGTGAATAATTTTGTAAGCAGATAACTCATTTCTCTGTCTAGAGAGAGACTACACATTTAAAAATAATCAAATGGGAATTACCCATTTAGTATACAAGAGCAAACAAAAATAATATTAACAATTCTAATCACATTGACTTTAGTAATGTGAAAGCTGGCACTAGAGATGTAAGAAGATACGAACTAATTGTTAACTTGATTTGCAGCGTACAATGATTCAATGAATAGTTTTGGACATGTGAATAAAAGATGAGATGTGACTTTGATTATGATTACTTCAGAAACTGTGATGGAAAACAAAATAAATTCATAATATATTCATAAACAGGCATAATTAACTGAATCTGGCTCGTGTTCTCGTAAAGCTCTCTCCTATGCTGTAATAGTTGAGTGACCCTTGTCTTATTTTTTACCTGTTCGTTCCATTGTTTTTTATTTTACAAGTCGTTTCCTAAGGTAATGTACGACAGAGATCGTGTCGAATAAGATTTATATGTCTCATAAAATAAAATAAAAATTCAGAACTTTTGACTAATTTGAGTTTTCGAATATGCTGTCCTACATTATCGCTAAGCAAATAGCTTCGGTTTTGTTTTAACTGTGGATTTAAAAGGCTTTATGAAGAAACCAAAACGTTGATTTGAAAAATCGAGCTTCCCTTCTAGCTTAAATCTACACATAACCACTTTGGGGAGTTAATCAGTGATTAACGAAACGTAAAGATTAGGTTGATGGTGTGGACTCTGGAGAGCATAGACGATGTCTACAGACTCTACACGGTGTGTATGCAATGTGATAAATACATTATGTCTATCCAACACGGTAACACCATACTGTTCATAAATCAAAAGAGTTGTAAGTCTAACTTTTCACAGTATTTGCTGTCGATAATTATTTGATTTGGAATGGTTAAACAGTTAGTATAGGAAATGAAGCTAAGCATATTTGTACTTTTAAAACCGGTAGAAGAATTTTTCTTTTTTTTTTCAAAATGAAACTATTGATTATTCTTATTTCTTACAACTAGAAAATGCAATTTATTTACTGTATTGTTTATAGATCATGTTATTTATTTATTTATTTTTTACAGCGAAAAATTATTTTACTACTCAAGTTTGAAGTGGTATGGATATCCAGACCAGAATAGAATAACCAACAAAATGAAACTCTCTATGAAAAAGAATAGACCATGTTATTCATCAATAGTATATCATACTCTATATATATTATTCATGTATAAAAATACGAACCATTTGATTCGTTTTTATTTTCTCTTAAGTTTTAATTATAAAACTGTAGTGAGGATTAAAACAATTTTAAATCATAAGACTATACATTTAATCGCCTGAAATTGCTTATATATAACATTTGCTTGAATGTTGATTTTCGCTTATTAAATGTCTTTTTCATAGCTCTACAAATATCTTTAAAATAATACAAAATATAGGCTTCCCAAATTTGACAATCAAGCGCATATTGTCTGGAGCTGCAAGTAACTCTGATATAAAATCCAACAATTGTAAGAGTAGGTCTAACAACAAAAAATCGTTTACTTCATGAAAAACCTTTATACATTTTCATATTTCATTGAAAACTTTTGAGTTTTATCCAGCATCTAAATTTGACTCTATCGAATCCGTGTAGAACATCCTTGTTTTAAATTTCTAATATATGTTTGCTCAAAAAAAAAATCCAGCATCTAATTAAGTGGTCTGAATATTATATGCTTTTTTATATTTTTGTATATCGATGATAACTGAAACATGCATGCAGCCGCCAATTTGATATTCGCATAGGTAGCATTTTCACTAAGTTGTGACTCGAAGATTTAGAATATACGATACAGGTATATGATCTTTTGCCCCTCTTTTCACGCAAAGTGCAAAATTTTATAACTGTACAAAATTCCGAAACAGTTTAGTTCGCACGAATATATGACATCAGTAGAGAGGAGGGGAGATTAAACCGAGGGACCAGAGATCGTGTGTATGTGTGAGTCTACGCTAAAATCTAAAATTATGATGCGACACTATGTTCTGATGAATTTTTATATTATAGAGGGGATATGATATATGATGGGACCAACCAGGATTTAGGAGTCGTTAATAAAATGCCATAAGAGGTAGCTTGATTGTAATTATGAATGAAAATGATGTGTGTAACATGATGACCATACGCGAGCTCCTACTTTAACGTACACTTTATATGGAACGGAGACTATGACGTTGTCATTTAACTTCTTGTTAATCATACGCAGGCTCGTTACTTTATCTACTATATATTAATGATCAGTAAATGAAATTATGTTAAGCAAAATTACAATTACGTGGAAAATTAAGGTTTAGGTTACGCTCTAAATAGTTTACATAGTGTTAGGATCAACCAGCTCGCAATACGTTCGAATGCTTTCAATCTCACGATCTTTCTCTCTCTCGATGAATCATAAACAGAACAATGACACAAGAAGAAGTTATACGAGTTCAGGCCCTCAAGATAGAGTAATAGCCCTACGTCTCGACTGGTAAATCACCAGTGTTTCACTATGAATCAAGAACTCGAATAATCCCTCTCTTGCTCACCTTTGAATGTAGCTCACAAGAGAGAGGGGATAATCCACATACGCCCTTTATATATCAGGGACTAATCACTCACATTAAGCTGACTAACACACGTCATAAACCATAAGCTAAACTCCTAATTGAACCGGCCAAACCACCTTTTCCAATCTTCAGCTTATTGACATTCCTTGTCTTGGTTTAAGCTTAACCGGATTGATCTTCCATCACCAAAGCTCTACAAAACCCCACCTTGATGACATCAATCTGAGTAAGCTCCTTAATGCGGCAAACGTATGAACTCCCAAGCCTTACGGCTTATCATCAGTGACTTGCTACTCCGAGAAAGCTCAACGCCTTCTCAAACTTCTCAACTGGAAGAACCTTTGTCAACATATCAGCAGGGTTCTTCTCTGTAGCAATCTTCAGCACTCTTACATCACCAAGCGCTATAATGTCTCTGATGAAATGCATCTTCCTACTTATGTGTTTCGTTCTTTCATGATGAACATTGTTCTTCGCTAGGCAGAGGGCACTTTGCGAATCACACCACACATCAATACTCCTCTGTTTATAGCCAAACTCTTCAGTTAATCCTTTAAGCCAGACGCCTTCTTTTACAGCTTCCACCATAGCCATATATTCCGCTTCAGTCGTGGATAGAGCCACCACATATTGTAACCCTGATCGCCAACTGATAGCACTTCCTCCTGCCGTAAACACATAACCTGAAATTGACCTTCTCCTACCAAGATCAGATGAGAAGTCTGAGTCGCAGAAACCTTCGACTTTGAACTCCTTTTGCTTTCTGAACACTAGCTTCAGACTCTCTGTCTTCTTCAAGTACCTCAGTACCCATTTCACTGCTAACCAATGCTCAGAACTTGGATTGCTCATAAACCGACTGATCAATCCTACTGCATAGGCAACATCACATCTAGTTCCCAGCATTGCATACATCACACTCCTTATAGCATTAGAGTATGGAACATCGTCACCGACTGGTTCTTGTCCATCATCATCCTTAATCGCAGATAATCTGAACTGAGCTCCAATAGGTGTAGTAACCAACTTTGCTTCATCCATGTTGAAAGCTTGAAGTACCTTCTTGATGTATCCAGACTGAGATAGAGTAAGTACCCCACCTTCTCGGTTTCTTACTATATCCATACCCAGTATCCTCCTTGCTGGACCGAGATCTTTCATCTCAAACCTACTTGCCAACAGCTTCTTAACTGAAGAAACTTCTTCTTTATCCTTTGATGCTAGTAGCATGTCATCCACGTAAAGAAGCAAGTAGATTCTAACTCCTTTCTTAGACTCTTTTATGTAGACGCAATGATCAAACTCACTCCTCCTAAACCCTTGGTCAACAACGAACTGATCGAAGCACTTGTTCCACTGTCTAGGTGCTTGCTTAAGTCCGTATAAAGCCTTTTCAAGTTTGCATACAAGGCTTTCTTTTCTTTTAACAACATACCCCTCTGGTTGTTCCATGAAGATCTCCTCTTCAATAACTCCATGACGAAATGCAGTCTTGACGTCAAGCTGCTCTAACTCTAGATCTTCATTCACCGTAATTGCAAGGAGTAATCTTATCGAGACATGTTTAACTACAGGTGAGAATACTTCTTGATAGTCTATTCCCTCCTTCTGTGAGTAACCTTTTGCAACAAGTCTTGACTTGTGGCGAGGCTTCTCTACTCCTGGTATTCCTGGTTTCTTCCTATACACCCATTTACAGCAAATCACTTTCCTGTCTTTAGGTCTTTCAACTAACTTCCATGTTTTATTTGCCTCAAGAGAACTCATTTCCTCATCCATTCCTTCGTTCCAGAGCTCCTTATCTCTGCTTCTTATTGCTTCTTGATAATCCCTTGGCTCATCTTGACTAACTTCAATAGCCGCAATCAAAGCAAATGCAGCTAAGTCATAATCACCATACCTAGCTGGAGGTATTATCTCTCTTCTTGGTCTGTCTCTGGCTATGTTATAGTCTCCATGAGTGTCTGTAGTCGTTCCACTACTATCACCTTCCTCACTGTCAGACTCCACCTCTTGATCTTCTGGAGATACAATCAACTTTGAAACTTCTCCTTTATCTCCAGCTTCCGTGTCCACTAATACAGAGCTTCTAGTTCCCATAGCTTTAGGAAACTCTTTTTCACTAGACAGCTTTACTTCATCCTTGTAAACTTTGTCTTCCACAAAGATTACGTTTCTACTAATCACACATTTCTTTTCTTCTAGAAGCCACACTTTATATCCTTTAACTCCAACAGGATAGCTCAGAAAAACTCCTTTTACTGATCTTGGCTTCAACTTCCCTTGATCCGTGTGTACATACGCTAATGAACCAAAACTCCTCATGTGCTTGTAGCCTGGCTTCTTCCCTAGCCAAAGCTCCTCTGGAATATTGTAATCAATTGCTGATGAAGGGCTTCTGTTGATTTGATAGACAGCTATAGAGACTGCTTCGGCCCAGAATTCTTCTTCAAGTCCAGACTCATTCAACAGGCATCTCACTTTTTCCATTATGGTTCGGTTCATGCGTTCTGCAACGCCGTTTTGTTGTGGCGTGTAGGCGCATGTCCGATGCCTTTCAATACCTTGTCCTCTGCAGAAGCTATCAAAATCTTTGTTACAGAACTCAAGCCCGTTGTCTGTCCTTAGGCACTTCACTTTCTTGTTCACTTGATTTTCTACGAGCTTCTTCCACTCACAGAAACTCACAAACGCATCGCTCTTTGCTGCTAGAAAATAAACCCAAGTCTTCCGTGTATAGTCGTCTATGATGGAGAGAAAATACTGCTTCTTTGATATGCTTGGCGTGACATTTTGTGAGCCCCAGAGATCGGCATGTATATACTTGAGAGCCTCTCCAGTGTTGTGTTTCCCAATCTGAAAGCTTAACTTCTTGTGCTTCCCCATTACACAATTCTCACAGAAGCTCATCTCACTGATCTTCCTTTTGTCTAAAATTCCTTTCCTTGCGAGAATTTGCAGATTCTTCAGGCTCATGTGACCCAAACGTCTGTGCCACAGGTCAGTTTCATCACTTGACTTCTTAACCTGCACATTATTACTCTCCCCTGCAACAACAGTTTCACCATCCAACAAATACAACGATCCAGAAAGCGTTCCTTGTAACGCTAATTTCCCATCTTTATAGAATCTTGTTTTTCCTTTACCACCAGCATGATCAAAACCTAACCTATCTAAAGTTCCAGTCGAGAGTAGATTCCTTTTGAGTTTAGGAACGTACCTGACATTGTTCAAGACTTTCACTGTTCCTCCATAGGCTTTGATCTTTACTGATCCAACTCCTTGCACATCCACTGTGGAATCATCTCCTAGCGCAACTCGTCCTGAGGTTACTTCTTCAAACGTATCAAACCAGTCTCGTCTTGAGGTCATATGATACGAGCACCCCGAGTCAATAACCCATTTCTCTTGGTGCCATGAGTCAGAAACCGTCAACGCATCAATAACCACAGCTGCTTCCGCATTTTCTTCTCCTTCCAGTTTCTTCTTACGTGCATAACAGTCAGCCTTCTTGTGACCTTCTTTCTTGCAATACCAACACGTAATCCTTGATCCAGAACCGGATCTTGATCTGCCTTTCCACTTCTTGTTGCCAGATTCTCTTTTCTCAGGTCTTCCTCTTGCCACAAGAGCATCTCCACTCTTTGCTGATGCATTGAGTTCTTGCTTCTCTCCCAACTCTAGCTCTTTTGACTTTGCAGCATTCATGACACTCTCAATAGTAAGAGTGTCTCTCCCATACTTCAATGTCTCCTTGAGAGAGTTATACTGCGCCGGCAACGAGTTTAGCAACAAGATTGCTTGAACTTCCTCCGTGACCTCTACACTCAAGCTACTCAATCCAGATACAAGCTTTAAGAAATCGTCAATGTTCTGATCCACAGACTTTGATTCCACCATCTTAAACGTATAGAACTTGTGTTGCAAATGGATTCGATTCGGAAGAGTCTTTTGATTGTATAACCTTTCAAGAGCAGTCCATATCGCAGCGGCGGTTGTACAATCATCGAGCTTCCGTAGAACATGATCTCCGAGATTCAAGATCAGCATGTTCATAGCCTTCTCAGCTCGCTCAAGCCGTTTGACTTCATCTTCCTTTAGTCTTTCTTGATAGACATCTGGATCTTCTTCTTTCTTCATCGGTTTGGGATCTGGAATCGATTCTTCGAGCGAATCCTTCAATCCCAAGATCGACAGGTGAGCTAACATTCGTTTCTTCCACATTGAGAAGTCGCCTTGTCCGTCAAAGATCGCAACCTTGACCTTCGCCATCGAATCGCCCATCGAGCTTCAACGCGGCTCTGATACCACTTTGTTAGGATCAACCAGCTCGCAATACGTTCGAATGCTCTCAATCTCACGATCTTTCTCTCTCTCGATGAATCATAAACAGAACAATGACACAAGAAGAAGTTATACGAGTTCAGGCCCTCAAGATAGAGTAATAGCCCTACGTCTCGACTGGTAAATCACCAGTGTTTCACTATGAATCAAGAACTCGAATAATCCCTCTCTTGCTCACCTTTGAATGTAGCTCACAAGAGAGAGGGGATAATCCACATACGCCCTTTATATATCAGGGACTAATCACTCACATTAAGCTGACTAACACACGTCATAAACCATAAGCTAAACTCCTAATTGAACCGGCCAAACCACCTTTTCCAATCTTCAGCTTATTGACATTCATTGTCTTGGTTTAAGCTTAACCGGATTGATCTTCCATCACCAAAGCTCTACACATAGTAGTTCGGAAACGTCGATCCGAATATTTTATATTAGTTGGAAGGCATTCAATATTTGGATTAAGATTAGACAATATAACAATCAATCCATTCTGCACCATTAAATATATTTTTTATAAGTGACTGGACCAGTCAATAGAGCAAATGTTTTTTTTTTTAATAAGTAAACGGTGTTAGAATTGATATGAAACTCGGTTGGTCGTTTTATCGTATATATGTATAAGTTTTCAATAATATATCCCTTACTTTTACGTAGAAAAAGTGTTAAAGATTATATCATCGCTTATGTCTACGCTAATAATAACAACATAAACTATAATTTTTTACTATACCTGCAATTTTTTTAAAGAAGTATACTGCAATTAAATATCTACTGGCCATGTTTCAGGTTTTAACCATATGTACGATTTCATTATCTTTTTTTTTACCACATTTCATTATCTAAACAGGGATTTTCAGTTTCCCTAAACTTATTTTTATAACACTCAATATATGTTTGGCTAGTACTTTTAACAAAATTTATGAAAGGTATTGTCTTTTATGTCCTTTGATAAAAGCATTATTGATTTCTTTTCGTTCCTCATATATGTTGTATACTTGTATTAGTCAGTCGTTTAACCTAAATATTTTCTTTGTTAAAATGTTTAATCTAAATCTAATATTTTATATTGTAAAATCAAGAATTAAAATGTGTATACAGGACGAGCTGGCTCAAGAAATTCCTAGTTTGAATATACTTAACAATCTGGAGAGAGAATTTAGCAACCGGCTTTTATCTCTGACTCTGAAATAATTAATCAGACCATAAGGTCTGGATTATCTTCTGATCTTTAAAACAAATTAAAATGTAATTTAGGAGCCACAAACGGCCCCCAAAGGAAGAATTATGTGTCTTTCTTTGTTTACAAAAAAAATAGTGAACAATGCAAAAGAGAAAGCGGTTTTGATAAGAGAATGTGGCTAAACTATGGGCTGTCCACCGAATTCATGCAATGCAAACAAAATCTCCCTACGTACGTTTTTTTTTAAATACTATTTTTGCAAAAACATTAGATTCTCAATCAAGTAAACTATATATTTTATCTACAGATTCTCAACTCCAGCCAAGAAAAATAATTAAACATTTTCGTGTTAGATTAAATATTTAATAGCTGCTCTGTTCTTCTTCCATACGACCATACCTCTTAAATAATTAGTTTTGGAATAAACACGGAAAATTCCTACAATCATTTAACGGTTCTTTTCGGTATGTCGATATTCATTATCATATAAAGAAAAACAGTTATTTTTATTAATTTGGGGGTATGTTAATCCACAAAAGTAGGTACAGTACACTGATAGATCCTATTTTCGAATATGCAAATATACCGTAAGTAAAATCACATATCCGTGTAGATATCCAGAACAATATGACTTAGTTTCATACAACAGGTGGATCGAACGTAAAACGTGTTGGCATTCCAAATCCCTTTCTTTATCAAATGACCACAAACCCCAAACAAATAGTTGTTCATTTTTTTTATTAACCTGAGAAAATAATATATTGTGCAGTACCTTCGTTAATATTTTAATATAATACTAAATTTTGATCTGTTTTCTAGAATTATTTTTGGCTGAAATATTTTTTATGATGAAAATTGGATATACATTTTTTATGTAATCTATATTTAAGTTTGTAGGTATGATTTATTTTAGTTATTTCTCTTAGGTGAACTAATCAAATCAAAAATTATGATGGTACATTTATTTAACCTGTTTATTTAACATGTTTTGAATTGATTTTATTTTTAATATTTTTTTAAAAAATAAGATAATCAACTTTTTAACCATTTTTTATTAATTAATTTTAGTGTTTCATAATACAAATATGTTAATATGTTTGTTCAACCCTTTATACTTTTTTTTTGGAACATTTCAACCCGTTATATTTGATACATATTAATATTGAAATCATGTTCATTATGCCATCATATGTTTGTTCGATGCAAAAATTTCTATGAAATGGCTTTGGTTACTATTGACATCTTCTAGACCATACATGCATTTACTATCTATACTAATACTTATACATAAAATATGAATTGTTCTAGAAAATGATAAATATATGTGATTGACTACGGATGTAGACCTCCTAAAAAAATCTTGAGACTAACAATGAGGAAATATTTATAAATAATTAGTCTATAATCGATGAGGATATCTCTATGAAAATGTTAACAAAATCATGGGTAGACTAAATTGATTAACCATCGCTAAAAAAATGACAAAATTGGTTAATTAACCATTTATATAGGATAGTTGCACACGATTTTGTTAGTCTTAAATTGCACTTTCACTTTACCCTTTATGAGTAACTAATTTTTAGGCAAATTCATGATGGCACAAAATATAATATCCAAAAAAAAAGACAAAGTTGCACACGATTTTGTTGATCTTAAATTGCACTCTCACTTTATCCTTAATGAGAAACTAATTTTTAGGCCACAAAATATAATATCTCAAAGAAAGCCAAGAGAAAATCTAAAAAATGATAATGTTTTAATTGTATTGACTAGATTATGAACTGAGTATATAAAACGCGAGAATATTTTTTTAACAAAATGTATAAAAATCAGTATGTTTTCACATTTTTTATTTTATTATATTTTAATACTATATAATTATATTATTTTGTATTCATATTAAATATGAAACTGTATTATATATTACTGAATTTTGTTTTTCAATTATTTCAACCCCGTTTCATTATTAGTTTTTAATAAAATATCTGTAATTTTTTTTTAAAATTGTGTGATAGATATTTTGATATATATAAATAAATATTCTATTAATTTAATTTATTTCATATCAAATAAAATTATTTTGTAGTATCTAAACCTATTTAACATAGTTGTACTTGTTTTTAATATTTTCATAAATTATTTGAGTGTTTTAGTCAATTATTTGATTTAACAAATAATTTAAAAAAATATTAATAAAAATTTATTAAAAATGTAAGACGTAACGTTTTATATTGTCTGGATACAAAATCAATTATTGTGTTAGAAAAATATTTAGTAGCATAATATAAATTATCCTTAATAACAATCTAATGTTTTTATTAATTAATAGTGACATTCAATTTAATATAGTGTATAACTAAAAGTTAAATCCAAATAAATGTTTTTATTTTAATAAGAGAGATTTTAGAGGGAAAAAAGGAAGAAAATAGTATGCTTTCTTGTGAAAGTCAAAATAGCTATTCCCCGAAATTAAAATAAACTGTGTTCAAGGAAACCAAAATAAACAAACATTGTGCGCGTCTGCATCGCATCCCTCCGATTTAAGCTCTTAACTAGATTTTGACCCGCGCTTAAAAGCGCGGATTATTTTTTGGTTGATAAAAATATTTGATAGGAATTAGTATTTTTTTTTTACATTATTATGTTACAAAGTCATATTTTATCAAAAGATAATTTTTTAATTTGGTTATTTAATGTAATTATATTTTCAATTGCTTTTATTAATTATTTTTTAAAATTTTATATGGTGTGATCAAACTCAGCATGCCTATTTTTTAAATTAGATAAGAAAAAAATTTATATCAAGTTCAGACCAACGGTCAAACCGGTAAACAATAACTTGTACATAAGTTGGTTGGGATTTAAGGAAAACTCGTTAATTTAAAGCATGCAAACTTTAAAAAACTCGCAATCAAGTGTGATCTGCGCTTATAAACAAAAATCTCGTTAATTTAAACCGGTAAACCAATTTTTGAATTGTATACAGTGAAATTAACAATAAACTCAATAATAGTTTTATTTAAATTCTATCATCAATTTTCATTGAACATAATTGGTTTTACATGATATTAATTTGTAGCTGGTAAAAAGTTGATGAACACAAATTTATTGATGAAATACTTGTATGCATGTATGGTAATAGTGTAGTTTGAAGGCATTTAATTTTGACTTCTAAATTTAAAAAAAAAATTGTATGGAGTAATTGATATCCAAATATATGTAAAGATAATAAATGATGAAATGCATTTATATAAGAACTAATCGTTGGAGGGCTTAGCAAATAATAAAATATATGTAAAGATAATAAATGATGAAATGCATATATATAGGAACTAATTGTTGGAAGGCTTAGCAAATAATAAGGGAACCTAATAACAAATTTTGTATATATATATGTTTAAGTTTCTAATGAATAGGTTCAACAAACTTTTGTAAGTAGATTTTTTATGATTTCTTTCCTTTTAATAGTATTGATGACACACTATATATTATTAAAATAATTGTTATTCATAAACTTTTTTTTTGTCCAAAAAACAAAATTCATAAGTTGTAAAATTACTAACAGTTACTTTTTGTCAGTAACAATTTTTTTGTCAGTAACAATAACAACTACTATTATACAAGAGCATTTTGTTTAGTTTCTTCGCATTTTGTTATTTTTGGCGCATACGGAAAAGATGCGTGGTCGCTTGGCATTGTTAACTCGAACACGTGTGCGCTTCAAAGAAAGGCTATGTATGAAAATTGCTTGGAGAATTCACGTGGTCTTGGCCCCTTTTCTTTGTCACACATTCACCTTGAGGAACAGCCCATAGTTTAATATCTAAATGTTATGCCTTTTTATAAGTAATTCTAAATGGTATGTTATATATCAAATAAATTATATGTTATATATATCAAAAGATATCTGGTTATCTTATAGAACACTAAGTCATCTATAATTTGCTAATTGTTTTGATTAAACTGTTGGAACATTGTCTATTTAGCATTAGTTTATACATCACCACCATCGGTTTATTGTCTAGCCCCTAACAATAAGCATTTTCTTACTAACTTTAAAAATAATTATAATGTTACAAACTATGAAAACAGAAGGTTGTGGCATGTTTAAACTACAACTTTTCTTTCTGATAATCTAACATTTTAAAATAATGAAGCCAACTACTTGACTTAAGTGATGAGATTAGGGCTTATACAACAAATAACCAGCACTCGTTATTAACTGGCAGTATGTAGATGTAGTATTATATACTTTAACTATCGTCTCTAGTTTTAACATCTAGAAGTTAATCACGTTTCTCAAAAAAAATCTAGAAGTAAATTATTTCCTTTACGTAGATGAATAAATATTAAAAATAATCATTAAAATTTGTCGAACTATCCCAATCGTCGAAATTTCTTAGATAAGCAAGGGGGTTGACTTATGATTATAGTCCAAAAATAAGTTAGTGGAAATGACGAGTATGTACATGCAGAAGATGAAGACGAACTTATAATTAATGTTTTTGACGAGCATCTTTTTGGTTAGTTGAGTCATGTGAAGAGGAGGAAGACGAAGATAATAGAGGAGTTCATTAATTAGGGACAGGGTCACGATAGATAACAGTTCACTGAATGTGCCCCAACAAATTCTCACGCATATCACAGCTTCCGAATACAAACAAGCCTCGATCCATTCCACAGCCTTGTCCGTCTCTTCTTCTTCACAACATTCATCGTTTCTGATAAATATAAACACCTATCCTATTATACGTATTAGAAGTGTATCAATATTATTAAAAGGGAAGGAGTCTAAAAAAATCTACCTATGAAAGTTATTTGGACTCTTTCATTTAACTCATTATTTTTTGGTCTTACCTTAAATTTAAACTAACAATATGTTACCATATATTTCTCTAACAATATTTTATTCAATTCTTTTATTTATTTAAATCTCACTCCTAAATCCTAATCATTACTATATTTACCATTTTGATTTTTAATCGTAAAAGCATTGAAACTAATGTTTTATAATATCACTTTTATTATATAATATATGATTTAAAGCAAGATAAATTGCAAGACATATATGTGTACATTCTAACTTTCTCTTTCGTTTATAATAAAGTAATCATATAATATATAAACTTTCTCACTAAAATCTCATATCATATATTAAACTTTCAACCGTCTATAGTTTGATAATATTTTCATATTTAAAAATATTTTTTTCTGAATATTCATGTTACCTTCAAAAAAATGAAGAAATTCATTGATTCTATTAAAGCTAACCCGACTTCACGATAACAGTATTGATTATTCAAAATTTTAAAAATTATTGGTTTAGATATTATACTTTTATATACTTTTCACTTAAAACGAATCAATACTATTAAAAGGGAAAGAGTTTTAAAAAATCTAATATAAAAGAAATTGTTGGAGTTATGTATAACTATTTATTATTTTTCTGATAATACATTAATCATTCTAAACATACAATATTTTAAATATTTTTAATAGCTCTTATATTATTTCTTATGATACCTTTACTCAGAAAAATATTTCATCAACCATGTTTTTGTACAATAACGTTAAAAATCTATATCAAAAGGTTGTTGGACCTGATATGGACGTAATAGGTCCACATCTGTTCGAGTATTTAGGATCCTAAAAGAATTCGAAATATCTAAAAAATCTGAAAAATATCCGAAACGCGAAAAGTATTTGAAACTCCAAACAAATACCAAAAAAATTCAAATACCTAAAAATTTAAAATCTTATTCAAACGATGAACTGAAAAATACTCAAAATTTTATCCAAATACGCAATTTTTTTTTTAATTTGAAAAATTTACCTGAAATCAAAACTCTAATCGTAAACCAAAAACTTAAAAACAATATCCATAATACCAGAAACATATTCGAAATGTCCAAATATACCTAATAAACACATATTTATGATCGGGTCTAGGTAGGATCCGGACTCAAACAAAGACCTGCGGATTCAAAAAACCCAATAGGTTATCTTCTCTGGACCTGAACCAAACCTATAATTTTGGGTCGGTTCGGTTTGTTTTTTTATCTGGATATAATTCTCATATCGAAAAAAACTTACATAAAAGTGTACATATAAAATCTCAAATAAACTAATTTGTAAATTATATAGCTGTTAAAAATTATGTTTTTCGATATAATAAGACTTTGTATATTATAATATAATCCAACAACTCCGCGCTTTTCAAGCGCGGGTCAAAATCTAGTATATACTTATAAGTTACATTCATTTGTTTTATTGTTTATGTGTGCCAGAACCGGTTCTAGAAAATATTAGACCTGCAATTCAAACTTTGGTTGGAAGCAAAAAAAAGTTAAAACCCTTAAAATTTTACCACTAGACCAAAAGAAAGTTTTGGAATTTTATGGCCGAAATTGTTCTTATAATTAAGTGGCTAAAAGCAGTGGCTTATTCGGCTTGGTCCAAGGACCGGCTCTATGTGTGCCTATAAATACATTTTGCAGTATCTTTATGTTCTTAGTAAGTTTTTATCAAGCAACTTGTTTTCAGTATGTATTGATAATAGACTGACTGTTTTATGTTGAAACATAAACAACATGTTTGTTTGATACTTAAAATTCTACTTTTCATCAAAAAATAATAATTGTTAATGCAGACGACATATTATGCAGTATATAATAATATTTTAAGCACAGAACATAATTCTTTTTTTTTTAACACAGCACAGAACATAATTCTAAACATATATAATATCACATTATTACTTACGTTTTAATTAATGTGGCAATCTTCTACAATATATATATATATATATGGCAGCCTATCAGGCACCAGCAAATGTATTTTTATCACAGGCGTATACTTTTTGCTTTATTATAAATGATGTTTAAAGTTTTTTTTAATACGCATGTCAAAAATTTGTTACTTGTACTATAATACCCGGTCTTATTTAAATTCAAAATTCAATTAAATATGAAATGATAAAATAAAAATAATCACAAAATAATTTTGTATTAAAATTATAAATATATTTAAATAACACAATAAATTTTGTCTAAAATATCCAAAATATGATAAAGAGGAAATAATACTAAACAAATTGACAAGCAACTGAGCTAACAATATCCAAACAGATAAACTAGCTTGTGTTTTCTCTTTCACAATTAGAAATACTTTTCTTTGATCTAACTAATTATATATAGAAGAATTTTTGAACTTATAAATTTCAGAAATTCCAAAACTTTACTCATAAACTCTTGCGGTATCTATATATAGTCAACCATTGATAGTGTTACAAAAAAAAGTGTTACAAAAAAAAAAGTCAACCACTGATAATATCATATTCAAAATGTAAATCATTTTTTCTTAAATTGAATTGAAATAGTGATCGTCACCATCTTGAAAACTTTCAAGTATCACAAGATCACCATCCATATTTTGGTTAGAGAATTTTGAAATACATTATATACATATATATATGTAAAAATACTCACACCTGTACCATAGAAATGTGAATGTATATATATGGGTTTATTATAGATTGAAAGTGAGTGAACTGAAAGGACGGGAGAGGCCTTAGACAGCTTGTTTGTTTTCGTGAACATGGAGCTTCGCTTTGCCATGTGCTCTCTCTTCTTATATTCTTTTATTTATTCTTATGTTTTATACACAACTAGACATTGATTCGCGGGTATTTATTTTATGTTTTTAGTTTTTTTTTGTTTATATTAAATGATGCATTTGTAATATTAAAACATAAATTTATATTGAAAATTAATTTTTGCAGTTATAATAAAAATTAAAATTAAAAGTTTAATAAAATATTCTGATATAAATTTTAAATTTCCTAATTAAAATAATATAGAGGTGGTCAAATTTTTTTCCAATTTAAAAATCTAAGTTTCCTTAAAGACAAAGA
Source organism: Brassica rapa (assembly GCF_000309985.2). NCBI lineage: Eukaryota > Viridiplantae > Streptophyta > Magnoliopsida > Brassicales > Brassicaceae > Brassica > Brassica rapa. Next base: position 31,074,739 of record NC_024796.2, read on the forward strand.
AAATAAATTTATAAATATATAAAATATATAAACATATTTGGAACTATAATTTCTATTAAAATAAATTTGTTAAAGAAAAATAATCTTGCTATTGTTATTTTTTCTAGAACTTGATCTGTGACCGTATAAATATATATATATATATATATATATGTAAATTAAAATGTATTACACAATTGTTAATATAACATTTTTAAACATGACAACTTTATTTATTACTTTGAATAATTATATTTTGTGATTTTAATCGTCTATTATATCACAATGTATAATATAAACAAATCTAATATTTATAACTAATTGGACTTATATTATGAAATCATTATACTAATATATGAATAAAATATTTTATATTTTATTTATATGTTATATAAATTGATTATGATGTGTGATTTTTTATTTTTTTATTTATTACTTGTAAATATTAAAAATATTGAATATGTTAATATGAAATATATTAGGAAATTTAGTTTGGCTATGATTTGATAAAGAAAATCTATTATTTAAATTTTAAAAAGACATTAAATGCTTAAATCTATTATTTAAATTAGGAAAAGACAAGCATTCTTAAATATAGGTTCAATAAATATCTCAATGATATTTTAATGTAAATAAATGGTAAAATTAAAAGGTATTTCTATTTTATATTTCTCTTTTAATAATATAGATAAGAATGACACTGAAGATGGAGCATGAAGTGTACATGCAAACATAGAAATTAATAGAAAATGAGAAAGCTACATTCTAGGCATATATGCGTGATTGTCCACGGATTTGTTTCGTATATAAAATACCACCCATATGCTTAGCAGTCAAGTAGCTAGATTTGCTTCTATAAGTGTGTTTCTAAATTAACCCTTAACTTTCATATTTGCTAAACTACATCCCTAATAGTGCCCTAGTTAATAGCAAACCAAAGTTCCAATTTGTTGGGTGATTAGTTTATAATAATTGCAGCTTACAGTCCATCTGAATTATGAAAACATGACTTTAAAAGCGTACAATTAAAAGATAAACGTCCATATCAAATGTACGTGAGACAAATGTGAACATATACAATAAGGCAATTATTTCTATAGCCTATGTTCCAATCATTTAAAAAAGGTTGGGATTACTATTGACAAAAGATACCTTGATTTAAGGGTCGAATAGTAACTAAAACCAAAACTGAGGCTAATTATCGAATTTAGGGTAAGATCGACGCAATTTAGTTATTTGCGTATACACAAGAATAGACAACTACGTACCCTGTGTGACCAGATAATAGTAATTTCCTCTGAAGACACTAGTTCAACATTAGTTTGTAAATATAAAAATATGTCAGACAAAATAAATAAACATATACATAAAGAGTATAAATAAAGCAAGAGGGAGTCGACAATGTTGATGATCCGTTTTCGTCGAGACAGAAAATTTGTGGGATCAAAGCTTTCCTGTATGGAAAGGGATTAATCAAACGTATACTCTCTCTCCTTTCTTGTTGTTTGTCATTTACGTATAACTAATTATTAGACTTTAGATAATTACATTTTCATTTGTTGATATAAGTCTGAATTTGGGTCTTTTTTTCTTCTTCAAAACAACTTAAATCCTCCTTTTTATTGAAAGAGATATTAATTTAACATCATGTTATGTAACCACTATTATTACAGAATTTCGTGATAAACAAATCTCCAATTGTAAACCATATAACCAACGTACACAACTGAAGTTTACTAATTCCGCAATCGTACGTATGATACTATTTAAATATATGGATATGCGTGTATGAATCATACATAAAAGAAAAATCAATATATAAAACACTTTATATGTTGGATTCTATAGTGGTATAGTGGTTCAAATCAAAAGTGTTAAGATTTTTAAGGATCCCTACAATTTCAGCAATAATTAACACCAAATGTAATAAGAAACGATCACATGTATGATGTATATAATGAATGAAAAAAAACAAATTAAGAATGGCGAAAGATTTCACGTTTTAATGGGGGAATAGATAGTGTAAACCTATAGATCTTCCATCTTCGTTTAGACATCTTAACGTTGCATCGTATTTATATATATCGACATAGAACCTCTAGAAATTAGAAACCGCACATACTGCAATAATATAAATCATCAAAACTAATCTCTTATAGAATTCAACTATGGCTTCCTCCTAACTTTCTACAAACTATCGAGTATCCATTTAAAAAACAAAGACTTATGCGTTCTATTATATGATTTTTGAGTAAAACTCGATTAACATTCGCATCTTTATTTTTGCATAGGCACTCGGCAAAATAAAAATTACATCGATTTATGTCAAGTCTTGTACCAATATAAATAGCTCATCTACTCATCATAGCTAGACAGAGGTAGAGCCTAGAGCTAACGAAAATGTTTTTTATTAGAGCAAATTAGCTCAATACACTAAAAAGAGTGAGATACCATTGAATTAAGGGAAAATAGTAGTGATGGGGGGAAAAATTGAAGAAAAATAGTGTATGGAGTGCAAATAGAGAGGAAGTTGTGTGTAGGGAGTACAAATACTCTTTTTATTATTCGTCACGAGAAATAATTATAAAATGTGTTAATCAAACCAAACAAAGCCACACATTATATAAAGCCCAAATTAAGACGAGTCTTTAATTTAATCAATAGATTTCTCTCTCACTGAAACATCTCTCTGGATTTTATTTATAAATACGCTTACGCTTCATCTTCTTTAATCCACAAAACTCTTTATCTCTCACACACATACACACTGTATTCTCTTCCCCTTATTACAGAAAAATGGAACTGTCGACTCAGATAAATGTGTTCGAAGAGCTTCTTGTTCCGACAAAGCAAGAAACCACCGACAACTACAACTACAATACCAGCATCAACAACCTGAGCTTTAATGGCGGATTTGATCATCATCAGTTATTCTCAAATGGATGGAACATTGATTACCTCTGTTTCGACAATGAAGAAGAAGACGAAAATACTCTTCTGTACTCATCTTCTTTCATGGACCTAATCTCTCAACCTCCACCGTTGCTTCTTCACCAAACACCACCTTTACCACCACCCTCATCTTCATCTCCGCCGTTAATCTCCTCCACGGCCTCAACATTCGATGACCCTTTTCTTGAGGCCCTACAAGAGATTATAGACTCTTCTTCCTCTTCACCACCAGTGATGCTTCCAACTTCCCAAGAAGAGAGCTTCATTAATCACTCGTCGTATCCATCTCCACTGGTGGAGTCTGATCAGAGCAAAAGCTTCAGTGTTGGATACTGTGGAGGAGTAGTAGAGACAACAAACAAGAAGAAGAGCAAAAAACTTGAAGGCCAACCTTCAAAGAATCTCATGGCGGAGAGGCGTCGAAGAAAACGGCTTAACGATCGTCTCTCTATGCTCAGATCCATTGTTCCAAATATCAGTAAGGTAAAATAATAATTCTAACGTTTTATGATTTAACCTTTTTGAATAATTATAATCATAATGGTCAAAATCAAGAAAAGATTCTTCCCCTATTTTTTTTAATTAATGGGAGTAATGTATTTTTTTCTATTATTATAGGGGCCAATAAACTGATAAAGAGATCAGTCTTTTTAATCATTATGTTCGAACTTAGTTAAATCTCAAAATTTAAACCCTAGCTAACTGTAGTATTTGTTTTATTTGAAGATTTAACGTTTGGTTCAAAAGATTCGTCCTTTATACATCTTATATATTAAAACAGAAGTCACAACCGTGATTCATGTGTAATTTAAAAAAAAAAAAATTTAATGGACATATTCCTAAAAAGTCATATTATATTTAATCTCTAATTTTATCATTTAAATTTTGAGTCTACCAGAAATTTTTATTGGGCTATCAATAATTGAATTTAAACAATAGATCCATTGGATTTATAGATAATATAAATTAAATAGATATAATTTAATGTTGTAATATTATATCTTCATATATTAATTATTTAAATATTTATCGATGTTAAATTTTAAAATTATGAAGATTTTTTTTTAATAACAAAAATCATATTATCTAACAATGATTAATCTTTACTACCTTAAACCAATGAAAACAAATTTTAAACTATATAGTTTATTTTAAAAATTAAACAAAAACTAAATGTTTAATTATTTACTCAATAATATAAATCTGTCAAGTAAAGTTTAATTTTTAAAAAACTTTTTAAATTTGTTAAATGTTACAATATTTTTGAATATGACAATAAAATAATATTTTACTAATCTTTATATAGTTACGATTTTAATAATGAAATAATAATCCAAAAAAATATATATATAGAAGAAGGTAACAATACATGTGAAGGTTTGAAACAATTTATTCAATGAAAAAAAAACCGTAAATTTATTATGTTTTAAAAATTGATAGACACATATATATTATAATATATACCAACTTAGAATTGAAAGCAAAATGTTTATATACAAATAAATGAAAACAAAAACACGTGTGGTTGCGTGGATCGAGATCTAGTTAATATATTAAAAGTGTTTTCATGAAAATAGCGTTTTCTATGTTTTCAACATTATATGTTTGTTTTTCTTGTTTGAACCTTTTTTAAGACTTGTTTAATTATCGTGTTCTTACTTTTATGGGAATCTACAGAACCTGTTGAAAAGTAGATATATAAATGTTTAATAATTTAAAAGTTTTTAAGATAATGATTATTGTTTTCTTCAAAATTAGATGGACAGGACATCGATACTAGGGGATGCCATAGATTACATGAAGGAGCTTTTAGACAAAATCAACAAGTTACAAGACGAGGAACAAGAACTCGTAGTTAGCAACAGTTCACATCATTCTAAGCTCTTCGGTGATATCAAGGATCTTAATACAAACGAACCTCTGGTCAGAAACTCACCAAAGGTATAGCAAGAATGAATTTTTTTTTCTTTTCATGTCAGTAATCTTGATTTTTGTAGTTTTACTTGTGAACTGTTACTAGAAATACCCTCGAAGTTTCACAAAATCACCAGTGGATGAAGACTGATTTTGTTAATTTCGTTATGTTTTGGATAGTTTGAAGTGGACCGGAGAGACCAAGATACTCGGGTTGAGATACTTTGCTCACCCAAACCGGGATTGCTTCTATCAACTGTTAATACACTAGAGACTCTAGGCTTGGAGATTGAACAATGTGTTATTAGCTGCTTTAGTGATTTCTCTTTGCATGCTTCTTGTTCCGAGGTAGTAAGAATATATCAAGATAATATATGAATACGATATCCAAATAATATATCTGCAAGGGTAAGATTGATGAGTTTGTTTGTGTTGTGTGTCTGTCTTTATAGGTAGCTCAGCAGAGAGATTTCATCAACTCCGAAGATATTAAGCAAGCATTGTTTAGAAACGCAGGTTATGGAGGAAAATGCTTGTAAGGAGTTATTATGACGAAATTAATGAACCAACATACTATTTATTTAATGCTTTCAAAAAATTAGAAGTTTGGTGTCTATTTCCATTGCGAGCTTGAATTTTCTAGGGGGAAAACATTATGAGTTGTTAAAAGAAGGAAAGAAAAAGATATTTTCTTGGAGATTAGATTTGTAGATGGAGGTTATAATCTTAATTAAAAGTTCAAGATCGAAAAGTGTAATGATGTATCAATGAATAAAATATTGATTAATAAAAGGTAAAAGTTTATACTGAATTCAATAATTGAAATTAGGGTTTGTAGATGACAGTGCAGATGTCTCCGATCAGAAAGATACGTATAATAAACAGCGTATTAATCACAAAGTTTTAATGGCTAATGATGGGAGTGATTATAATGTTAATCCCTGTGCCGTCAGGCCCACCATCACACGCATTCATCATTACATGGTACTGTATCAGTGTATCAACATTTAATCTTACCGATTTTTCATAATTAGGAAAGAAAAAGTTAATTCACAGAAGCCTAAGGCGTAAGCAAATAAACTGGACAGGCCCATAGTTATAATGCTGTATCATTTGGGCCTTGGAAGGAATAGATATTGTTTTTGACTGTCGAGATCTTGCATGGTTTTTGGAAGTAGAGAATAGTTTCTCTCGATTTATTTAATGAAACAAACGGAAACTATAATAATTGGACTAAGAATCATCGCATATTTGGAATGAAGTTAAACTCCCAAGAAAAGGAAAATACTCACACACAAAACATTAGTTTTTAGTTGAGAAATGACTCCACTTGGGCACTATGAAACAACTTGTCACAATAACGCTCACTACCACAATGAAAAGAAGGCTACCCACAATCCGGAAACAAAAGACCATAAAATATGTTCATCTCGTTTTCTTAGTTAGATAATTATACTTGATCAGGCAATGATTAGAAAACTGAGAAAACACAAATCAAAATCTCCTGTAAAAATACAATAAGACTGGTTTAAAGTAGCAAATATCATCAATGCTATATTAGTAAAGTCTAATTACGAATCTTAGTTATGCAACTTGCACAAGTATAGATATTAAGCGTGAACTGTATAACATTTGTCCACATCCCTGTTTCAACATCATCAACATCTTGGTACTAATGATGAAACTTTTTTGAATTGTGGTTTATCCCCACAAGTTGTGTAGCAGCCCTTTTACAATCATGCTTGACAGATAGTATTACAGAAACAATAAAGTCAAAAGAGAAATAATAGAACATATATGAATTGATGGTTACTTTAGATTTTTAACTATGATAAAAATCTAATAAATTAGAAAGCATCATATAATACTTTCAAATTAATTTTGCTTGTAGATAACAATATTGTCGAAAATACAAGAAACTATCAATAACACGTGAATAATCTAATTTAATGATCTTTACATGGAAATGAAAGAATCTGGAGTTGGTTACTTTAGATTTTTAACTATGATAAAAATCTAATAAATTAGAAAGCATCATATAATACTTTCAAATTAATTTTGCTTGTAGATAACAATATTGTCGAAAATACAAGAAACTATCAATAACACGTGAATAATCTAATTTATGATGGATAATAACCTCCAAGAGGTTATAGTCCACAAACTACATTAACTGGCATTATTTAACATCTGAATGCTTTATAATTATTTGGCCAATCCCATGTTTCTAAGCAAATTGTGTGTGTAACACCAAAAGAAAACAGGGGTTGGTATTAATCCATGTTTAGTTTTAAGATCGTATTTAGAGAAAATACACAATCTTTTTGTTTTATGTTCGAAAGTGAAATGAACGATGTATTTAATATCATTGTAGCTTCCTGCTAATATATAACAAAGAGAGAGAAAAAAGAGAATAAGAAGAATGAAGAAAAATGAAAAAGGTGGCGTCAGAAATAAGGGAGCGATAAGAAATGTTTCCCCATGTGATTTGATATTCTTCAATCTCCGGCCCGCGCTTGTCTTGCTTATCATCCGTACGTTTTACATTATACTCCGCTTTTTTTTTTTTGAAGATAATTATACTCCGCTTTTCATCCATTTAAATTCATTTTCTTCTAGTTTAATTTAAATTATTTCAATGACTTAAAAATTTTCATTTGACTATTTATTGTTGAGTTATTTGGAAGGTTTTGTATTTTCGAATAGTGATAACTAATTCTTTTTTCGTGAAAAAATGAAAACGTTCATGAAAATGCATGTTTTCTTATTTATTAATCATATTATTCAATATTCTCTGCAATTATAGCTCTAAAAACAAATAAAGAAATGAAATGGCATGATCCCTAGGTTTCAGCGGTGATTGCGGTGCCCTCACATGCTTTCATATGACTACACAGTATAATAAATTTGTTTTTCATGATAATATAGTATTTTCAACAGGAATATATAGAATAAAATCTACTCTCTCTTTTTTTTTTACAACTCTAGTCAATTAATTATACGAGTTTTCCTCCATCTGTTACACAAACAAAATAATTCGTAAGGCACGAAATAAAGAAACATCGTTTTAAAAAGGTAGCTTAAATGATCCATATTCCTTTTTCTTAACTAATTGAGCAATATTCTTTTTGTTTTATAATAGGTTTAATTCATAAAACATCACATATAACCATTTGTATAGAATAAAACTTGAGATCAGATATACTGAAACAAGATGCTTTCATGGGATTGTAAGCAAAATATTTAATTTTGTTTTAGTTTAATTTAGCTAATTAATTAATTTTAAATATAAATTTGAATACTCATAAAATAATATGGGATATGAAAGTTTCTTTATAAAAAAAAATATCTTAGCTGAAAAATTCTATTTACTCTATTCTTCAATTTTTTTAATTTATTTTTGGTGACTTCATAATCACTTTGATTTCTTAGCGCGTAATGTATATAACAAATATTTAATACCAAAGCTTTGTTAATTGATATTTATAAATTTATTTGCCAAATAACAAAAAAAAAGATTAATTTTTTAATAAAAGATTAGAGAGAGATAAGAAAATAAATAAAAAGAGAGATGATGTTTTTGGTTAGATATCGAATTTATGTTTTTTTTCATGGTTATAAGATGCAAATTCTTTATTAATGGGCTTATTGAATACCAACACAATAAAATACCCGTAAACAACAACAATTTACAAAAATAAAATAAAACGGTTGTTGAAGAACCGCGAAGCATAGATAACGTCATCAAAGGAACCAATCCCAGTTTTGTACTTTGCAGTATGACTTACTTGACACAAGCACTGATTACTTTGCATTTTTCGTTTTTTCTAAAAATATACTATATGGAACTCTCCAAGCATTTTTTTTCTTTTTATCACGATGACTCTCTGCAAGCATTTAATAACTCATTCGAGAGTGAATTTAGTTAGTTCTAACATTTTCTGGTACTATTATTTATGTCGTTTGATGGGTCAGAAATTTGAAACTTGATATGATAAAAAAAGAGCTTTGATTCGAACTTTCGACCTGACCTAATTTATTTAACATTTGGTGTTCTCTTTTTTGTTGTTGTATAATTGATAATTAGTGGACTTGAGCAAAAGGTAAATCTCTATCGATCAGATTCGGAAGTATTTGGGTTAGAATATTAGGATAAACCAATGCATTATAAAACTGATATTCAATTTAAAATGACAAATCAGCAAAGTATAAGAATAATATGTATATGTATAACAGTGAATTTAGGTCATGAAGTGGATTGTTAAATTGGAGGGGTCAGTGGTGGGGATGTGTTTTGAGCACTTGGTTAAGAAACTTGCTAGTGACGTCAATTTTGGATTCATAACTTTAGTGCCAAATTTATGAAGTTTTTATATTTTGAGTGACTCGAACTTTTTTTCTTTCTTTTTTTGTGTAAAAGTGACTCGAACTTTATTAAAACAAAATGGTTATGACCGAAATAAGGGTCGTAATTAACGGAGAGCTATATTGTTATCTTCGTCCGTCCATACTGTAAATGTAATAATTAATTAGCTCTTATAGAATGTTTACTATGTTCAATGATTAATCATGAGGTTTCTTGTTATGACGCACAAGCTTTGCAATTTAATTGATATGCCTGTTTTCCATTTAAAGTATCAAACGTGGTTACAGAAAACACCTTTTTAAAATTGGACTACTAATAAAGAACGGAAATGTGAATATAAATACAATCTGCGCTATTTCTGGTACAATTCAAACAAATCTCGAGATATCCTAAATTAGTAGTAATCTATAGTATTATTTTGGTAAAAACAACAGTATTACAATAAAAATATAATAGTTTTTTTCGGTTAACGTCTATTTCATACAGTAAGTATTTGTAATTTTGTATAGCCAAAGGAAATATAATTGAATCAGGACATCGACATCGAAAATATCGTCCGACGAAACGTGCCATGTGTTTTGTTGTTGCATACAGCATTCATAGATAAATAATAGCTCAAATCGATGAATAATATTCACCATTAAAAACAAAATAACCATGTAGTTTTACCTCAGTTTTAAGTGTGCGAGTTTATAATTTTTTTTAACCAATCAAACAATCATGTTTTAAAAGAATAACATCTAACTACATCATTAGTTGATTAATATAAGTGTCATTCTCTATAAAAATTTCACACAATCAAACCACTTCATAATGTTGCCAACTGAATACATAAATAATAAATCAGAGAACAAAATTAAATTTATAATAGTTTCAAAAAAAATTTATGATTTACATGTACATCAAAACGAGATATTTCGACATTTTTCCTCCTTTGTGTTATCTTTTAGCTAAATTAAATCTAACAAAGAGGAATGGGAAAACGCGGCGGCTTAACAGGTGGTGAGAACGGTGGACTTTGGACATCAACGGTGAGGTTCTCTGGCCGAGGTGGTGCACACGGACACGGCAATGCTATAAATTTAGGCGTATTATCTCCAGGCATCACCACCGTTATGCTTAGATCCTGGGGTTTCTTCACATCCTGTTCACAATAGTTATTTTTAGTTCATAATCAACTCACTAGATTTATATTTATATTTTATTTTTTACTTTCTACTTACTAACTAAATTTTCAAAATTCAACTTCTGGTCCTTAATAAATTACAATTTCATCAAGATAGTAATGTATTCCATATGCTTTCACTTACTTTTCGATTTCTAAAATATTTATAAGAAACCCTATTTTGTATTTACTCGAAAAAAACGTGAACTTTTTTTATTAAATTTAATAGTAACTAAAATCCTTCAAACATACGAGTTTTAAATCCTCGATGAGAAATGGAAATAAAATGTTGTGGCAAATATGTTTTCCCTTTTTTTTTTGTTGGTAAAATCGAAATTTATAATAATTTCAGAAAATGGGAGAGGAGACTATACCGGAAAAAAGGGTCTAGGTTTGAACGGAGAGGACTCTATGTCGGCGGAGGGATGACCAGAGGCATTGGCCAAAGAACGGCGGAGCGAGCGATGTTTGTCCCAATGGTAACAGCAAGAGAATATCCCGGAAAGGCTGAAAATGATTATGAGAAGCAGAGCTGTGCCGAGAGGGAATCCTAGTGACGGCCGAGAAGCGTCCATGTGAGGCGGCGAGGATCCTTGAGTGTTCTCCATCTAAGCTGGCGATATAACCGAAGACTGAGATTGTGAGATGAGTTTGTTCTCTCATGCGTTAGAGAGATAAACAGAGAGAAGAGAGAGGGAACTTGTGTGAGTTTGGAGAAGACAGGGGACGGGGAAGGAGAGGAGATATTGAGCGCTTATTTATAAAAGAAAATTTTCACTTTTAATTTAATTTATCTTACTACTATTATAAATTTATGGCCTCAGTAGAAAAAAAAAAGCAAAAATGCTGTACAATAAAGTTGTCACTTATCTTTTTCCATTGAAAATTTTATTCCCGTTAGCTATTATATTATTAAAGGATGAATTTCTTAAAAAAATGCATAAGGATTTTATATGTTTCTTGACTTTGCTGAACCATTTCTATTTTATAATTTGTGATGTTGCGGTAGATATTATAAATGAACTTATACTGAAAAAATAAGTTTCACTGTCTGAGCTAGAATTATTTTTTAAGTGAAATATCATTATTCTAATATGTTAAGTTAGCAAAAAATTTATTCGTTAGAAATGTTGATAGGCATAATATTTGAGATATTTACACAAAACAAAATTTTGGAAGTAAACTTTTGGTATCATTATTCATGTTTACTTTTCCGATTTATAAACAATTATTTAAATAAATAATTAAAAGAATTTCATTTTTCGAGTTATACATTTTTTAAATTTGAAATTTTTCATACAAAATTATTTTTATTCGAATTTTCTTAAGAAACTATTTTTAAAATTTCATTTATTTATTAAAACCCTAAACTTCAGCCTCTAAAATCACAGCTCTCAAGTTTAAACAAAAGTCTAGATTATTTAACATTAGAGTTATAAATGTTTATTTATCTGTTTAAAACTAAAGATAAATGTAGTTAAAGCAAACATGAAAAGTGATACTAAGAATATGCTAATTTAAGCAATTTCTAAATTTTTAAGTATAAAAAAACAAACCAACATGAGATTAATAATATTATAAATAATATAATAAGATGAAAGAATTTAGTTAACAATCATTTTTTAACTGGCTTTCTATATTTTTTTGTGTTTTTATCAATACACCCTTATGTTTTCTTAAAAGGATATAACAACATATATTGTGACCTGAAACAACATATAAGAGTATCTCCAACTATTTATATATCATAAAGTAGATTTATTGAAATATATGATTCTATAATAATTTGTTTTTATTTATATGAGTAAATGTAGAAAATGTTATTTTACCTCTATATATAATAATTGAAATAGCTTTTTCTTTATTTTCTTTATAAATAATGAGACTCTATTTTAAATATATACATTTCTATAGATGGATTGAAGAGAATTTACCTAATAATGAAATTATGTTTTTGGATAGTCTTTGAATGTACATGGAAAGAGGAGAGAGGGAGGCTGCCTGTACGGAGAAGACGTGGACTTAAAGCTCCACCATGTTAACGTTTTTTGCCTTTGTTACCTGACCTAATCTTCGTTAATTACCCTAATCATACTATTATCTGCGCTAGCTACTCCTACAAAATATAATAGCTTAAATTTCCGTTGTATCTGTTTTATAAGTAATTATTTACACTTCCAGAAAATTCAATTTCATGTTCTCTTGTGTATGAAACCCACACTGAAAAAATTCTTCACATCTATGCAATGCGCTCTCACGTGTTTTTGCGGTTTAGATACACATCAAGTCGGACTAGAAAGAGTTCATAACATAATTCTATTATTCTTTTTAAAGTTAAAGACGAAGAAAAATCGCTATAGTTTTTGTTTTTTGTTTTATGCAAGCAATAACGAATAGCGTTAGCTCGTTGATGAGTTTATACATTTTATAATACTCTTTGGCGTTTTTAAATACGATGAAAAGCATATGCTGGGTACGGGTACTATTATGCTACCAAACCAAAACAATTATCACATGGTTTGTCTCTATTGAGATCGATTATTTTCAACGATTACAATAATTCTGATAGAGATTCGTACATCACTTAATATAATATGTATCCTGACGTGATAAATATATAATTATTTTATTCACAATGTTATGGCCGAGATTTTAAAAGCCTTTAACATTTTTAGACTAGGTTTAACATAGAGAAATTTCAATAATTAAACGTCATATTACTTATGATATTTAAAAAAAATTGGAGGGCGTTGACAAAAAAAAAATTGGAGGGCAAGACAAATATTTCATCGGATGTGTTCAGATCTGCTCTTGATAATGTAAATGCCATAAGCAAATCCTAACGACAATTTGGCCTAGACATGTTAGTGTGATATAGGCATATAGCTAAACTTCTACTCTATATGAAAACAAATTAATACCATTTTATGGTCCTGTGCATTAATTTGTGTGGGCGCGTGCTAACAGGCACACCCAAGTTGAAACGATTGGAAGAGAAGTTGAGTACGAGTTCCTTGATCATACGAACGTCCTTTCGTTTTTGTATTCGTTGTTTGTAAAAGAAAAATATACAAATCAAAATGAAAAAGGTGCTCTTTTTTTTTTAAGAAAACAAACAATAAGTTGTGGTAATTCTGTTTATAGTATAAATTGCTGAACTTCAAAACCGATAGTGTGGAATTGTCGAATTATGTTTGGTTCCTACACCGCCCAAGACAAACCAGTCCCCACTTGGTATATTGAACCAACTGAAAAAGAAATTCCGGATGACTATGAAATAACTTAACTTACGTCAAATGTTTGGGACTTTTGCCGGCACTGAGTCTCACCCTCTTCTTCCTTTTACTTTGTCAGTTTGATTATTTTTATTATTATTATTAGAATATAGATTTGACATTTTTATAAGAAATGAATAAAAATGTTGTCTAATGAAGAAAACCCTTGCTACTCAAAACTACCACTGAAATTACGAGAATGGACCTGACCGTTTTTGTGGTTGGTCCTTTGGCCTTTTGAGTTCCTAAGGGTCAAATATCAGTCCATGGATTTTAAACGACTCAACAACTGAAAGTACAGAAATCCATGACAAGATATGATCATGGGAATTGCTTGTTTGTAGTATTTTATTATGTTTATGATAACAGTTGACGTGTATGTCATAGCAATATATAAACGTAACATGTATGATCGTTGAATATGCCTAGAAATGATAAAGAAATGCAATATAACAGTAATTAAAATATTTGACCACATGGGACAGTGTCAGTAACCCATAAATACTATTAAAGTCAAATTTAAATTGTAAATTTTACGGCTGCTATACAAATCTAATGAAAAAACAAAAGAGTAGCTGCCGTGTGGAACTTCTATTTGACAATACTCTTTACTTTTCTGACTTTTTTTTTAATAGCTGTATTTTTGTTTTTTTTGTGCAAATCTGTATTTTTGTTTTTGCAGTTTTAGTTGCAAATAATGCCAAATTCAGCGAGTCTAAATTTTACGATTAATATTTTTTGCCTTTCAAGGTCTCACAAGTTTTGTAATACAAAAATAAAAGATCTCCCAGTTTTTATTTTTATTTTTTATTTACGTTTCCTTCAGGCTTAAATATTTCACATTGACATGAGAACTACACAATTTCATGCTGCCACCAATCCTTTTCTTATAATGGTTAACAACATTTATTAAGTAAACTACCATTGTTTCTTTGCATTTTCACGCTGTTTGTCCTAATCATTATCATATCTGGTATATATTATAAAACAAAATATTATTAGTCTTACGAGATTTACTTGAAAAATTGAACTAGACTTGCTATTTATATTTATATGCGTGTTTCTGTGTCTGAACTGTAAATGGGTCTTGAACTGGTCACCGCCGTTACTTTTAAGGTCAATGAGTGTGTTATCCACTACACAAACCCAACTGACACTTTAATATTACAACTTGTGTCTTTGCTTTCTATCAAGCTAAACTTCCATAAAACGTTTCTTTTTAACTATCGTATTCATATGTATGTTTTCATATAATTCAATGGACTCTGTATCATTTACCAATTACGATCTCAATGGGTATGCAACATGCTGGACTTGTTTTGAGAGTGATACCAGTCCTTTTCTACTCCAATCTACTCAACGATGCATATAGATTTTCTGATTCGGTGACATCACTTATAGAAACTAAGATATTTTCATTTAGCAAACAAAAATCCTAAGATATTTTCTTATATAGAAAAAATATTTAATATGCATTTATATTTTTACAGGAAAATCCAAACATATTGCACAAGTAAAACTAAGCTATATGGGACCATGTTGACGTAGACCAAGACCCATTGAGATAGGTACTAATGCTAATACAGGTGTTATTCAATATACAGAAGACGAAAAAAATCCAATTCATATACAGCTAGATATACCAACAATTTTATATGTTATCTTATGTAATAGTTTATTACGAGGGATGGAATTATATGTTACGAGAGATTTATATGTGAAAACTCGAAGGTGTATCTGATTTTGGCCAAGTATCCTTGTAAACGCGCTTAGTGGCCCTGGCCCATTAATAAGAAAATGATCTATGGGCCTATAATTAAATCGGTGTAATATAGTACAAAATAAGGCGTCATGATACTAAATGTAATTTGTATGCTTGTACAAGTCTGGGCCCTGGTAAGAGTCTAACGTGTCTTGTCGTAAATCTCCTTCTAATTATTACTCCCTCCGTTTTTTTATATAAGTCGTTTTACAGATATACACGTAGATTAAGAAAACCATTAATTTCTTATATTTTCTAAACAAAAACATCATTAATTATTTACCTAACCACAATTGAACCAATAAAAAAATAAAAGATATATTACCATTGGTCATATAACATTAATTACTAATAAATTTTACATAAAAAACCGAAAACGACATATAATTTGGAACAAAAAAATTTCTCTACAACGACTTATATTAAAAAACGGAAGGAGTAGTAGTTAGTTTAATTAATTATAGTGTATGCATCATTAATGAGGTAATAAAATAAGCGTGAAGGACAAAAGCACTACTGGACCCACTGTCTTGTCTAAACCAGCATTATTTGTACTCGCACTGCTAATCTGATCTACTACTGCTTTTTTTTTTTTTTTTTTAAACAAATCTACTACTGTTTACTTTTGCATTTGTGTAATAATTTTATCAGTATTGCTGTTGCATATTTTTACTAATCACTAGTATTTAATTAGCCACACATGTTTTAAGTACATGTAATATTAAATACTGAAATATATAAACTCCGCTTTGCACTCTTCTTTTCTCACTCTCCCAGAAATTCCGTTTTCTCCTGACTTAAATATTCGACATATATAAAATATGAGGAACAAACTTTATAAAGCTTGGGAATGTTAAGAAAACTCGTATACTTTTTGAAGGTGCATAAACGTTCATATAATTTATTTTGGAGATGTTTATTACTCCATGTTCTTTTTCGCAAAAGAAAATTACTTTTTTTTTAATAAGAGGGTAAATAATTAACGTGAGTTGTACGGAAGAGTGATGATTTCCGTCAGAGAACCTCATGATGGACGGACACAGGCCTCCTTCCATAATATTCAACGGCCAGATCTTTTGCTTCCCATGCGTGTTCCATTCCCATTTTCACCGCCTGTTATTATTACTAGAGTTTTTAACCGCGCTACGCGCGGATAAGATATTATATGTATTTCTCAATTCTAAAAAAATAATGTATAATATTGTATTACATTATTTAAAGAATATAAAATAAGACTACATAACATAAATATTTTTTTTTTAATTTTCTTTGTGAAAATTATTATGTTGTTTGATTGTTGTACTTGATTTGCATATTTTGCATAGATATATGTGATAGATGAATAACTTTATTTTTATTATCAGTAAATAATATATATTTATTATATAATATAAGAAAAATAAAATTATTTACTTTCTGAACAACCTTGTCTCATGTTGGGAACTCGGTTATAGACATATCATATTCGAAGAAGACATTTTACAGTTATCGATCTTCTTAAAAGTCAAGAAACAAATCTGAATATCAAAACAATATCTCATACGATCTCTTTGTGGAATAACTACTCTAAAGTAATTGAATTTAGGCATCAAAAAGGACTGGAAATGGATGTGCATATCTGTTATCTAAGTCAGCATTACAAAGTACTATTCATAGTTCATATATCATTTATGTCCATCCTATTTTTTTTGTCCATCATTTCTTAAAAATCTTGAAATAATTGATGCTAATTAATAATAAAATTTTGGCTGGCAAAAAAAATCAAATTTGTCTAATTATCGCTAAAATATTTTATTAATATTGTCTAAGAAGCTTTCAAGTGATATCATAGTTTAATTTTTGTTAGTTTTTTTTGTCAATTTTTAGAGTTTTTTGTATTTAAGATTGTTTTCATATTAAGCTTCTATTTCTTTCACTGAATTGATATATATATATATATATATATATATATATATATATATATATATATATCATAAAAATTACCATCAAATCATTTTTACTAATTTATTATTTTGTTTTTAATGAAAATACACCTTTAAATAATTTAATTTAAAATAAAATTATATATTAATTTGTTGTATTCTAACAATTTGATTGATTTAATTAATTTGCTTTGGTGGATAACTTAAAAAGTTTTCATATGAATCGGAGAAAGCAATCTTATGTTGTTATATTATATTTATTTGTGTATATAGAATCTATATATAATGCTAGTGTAATAAAGAAAGAACAATATTTTTTGTAACTTCAAAAAGATACATTATTATAATTTGAAATTAATTAAAATTGAATAAAATGGTAATTAAATATTTGTAAATCTAATTGTTTTTTTTTATCTTGTTCAGTTCGATTCTCATGAAAAAAAATCGATAGGTTAAACAAATGTTTCAAAATTTGAAATGTTTCAAAATTTGTTGTGTTATTGTTTTGTCTATAAATTACAAAATTTATTGAATTGATATATTTAACTATTGCACCCTTAAATAATATTTTATTAAGACATTAGAGAACTATGTTTTGAGTTGTTTTGTCAAAATTGTACAAAAATCTATGCTTTTTCATATTTGTCACGGAAATTTATATGTTAAACTTACTTTTACAAAATTCTTAACTTTGTCACGAAAACAAAAATCTATGATTTTTCATATTTTTCAATGTTCTCACACTTTCAAAGAATATATTAGCTTAGTCACTTACTTATTTTTTTTTACAAAACAAAGTATCGGAGTCTTGAATGTTGAATTCATATTATTGTAATTGTACATAAGAGTTTGTGATTACATACTTAGTGATTCTTGTATATGTGTTCAAGAAAGTTTCAATGGCTTAGTGGTAACTGTCCTATATTAATGTCATAATAACCCGGGTTCGATCCTTTCCTTCGCATTGTTTTTCATTTTTTACGAAAAAATAAATGAAATGACGTGGCAATTTCGGGCTCTCTGATTGGTTGATTTTTCTATCCTACGTGGACACCCTCTCCATTGCTTATATTTGCCTTTTAGTATAGTATAGATGCTCCCTTCTCCAACCTATTTTACTTATTTTTTTGTATTAATTATAACTTTAAACTCGAACGGTGATTACAAGTTACATAAACAATTTGAGGTAACCACAATTAACACCGTCAAATCTCCAGACTTTGTGACCAATGAAGTAAAAATAATGTAATGAAAACATTATTGAATGAAGCCTTTTCTAAGAAAAATATAATTAAATGCTATATTATTCTCATAAACTCGTCTAAATTATTGTATACAAACTTAACAATAACAAACTCAGAACTGCGAATAGTTAATCATTTATATATTAGACACAAAGTGTCCCACATTGGATGTTGGAAAAGATCTTTAGTAATATATAAGATAGATAGACCACTCTACTTAGCACCAATTGATTTTAGGTTAGAAGTCCATCTAGCTTAACATGGTATCAGAGCATGATCCACACAGTCCAACCCGATCCACATCAATCTGGCCTAAAGTTGACCCATCGATCTTTGCCCGAGCATTCTCAGATTGACGCTCAAAGAGCCATCATCTCGAGAGAGCGTATTATACACAGAGTGTCCCACATCGGATGTTGGAAATGATCTTTATCGTAATATATAAGATAGATAGACCATTCCACTTAACACCAATTGATTTTAGGTTGAAAGCTCATCTAGCTTAAATATAATGAACCAAAAAGAACAAAAACATAAGGTAAGTAAAAAAAAGATATTTGTATACAAAAACGCAAAATCATTTTTAAAAAGGTTTAGGGGACTAACATTTGTCTATTGGACCCCATCTAGTTGGGCCAATCTAAGTAAAAAATTAAAGCACGATAAGGAAGTGCAATAATGAAAGTTAAAAATAAATTAGGAAGGTGGCGGATTAACATTAACTAGATTTTGATCCGCGCTTCTTAAGCACGGGTTTGAGGTTTTTAATCTTTAATAAATTTTAAATCTAGTATATTTTTTTTGTTTCACATTATAACTATTAACTTTTAATGTTTTTATTATTCATTACTTTTTATAGTATGAGATTTGTTTGAAATAGATTTAAAGATGATATGTATGTTTTTAGTAGTAAAGATATTCATTATTAAAAATATATATGTTAATTATTGAACTGTATTAACTAATGTTTTGAAAATCTGATCGGACCGTACGATCGAACCAGTCGGATCCTGACTCGCTCTTCTAACTGGTTCTGAGTTGTGCTAAAAACCGAATTTGAGTTAAATCGGACTTAGTTCAATATTAAAACCCAGTTTTCGCAAATTCAAGTTAAAAAATAAAAAAAATTTGCAAATTTTAATAAGATTTCATCAAAATTTAATATTGTTTTCTACTACATATATAAATAAATTAGTTTTAAAATGGGACATTAATATTTAAAAATATGTACATTAATATTAATCTGTTTGTTATGACTATTTCCTTAAGTTATTTTCTGTATTAAGAAAATAATAATAAAATCTTTAGGTAAAATATTGTTGTTAGTTAAAATATCTCTTTTTGTACATTAAGGAAATTATGAGTTGATGTATGAAATATTACTTTGACTTAAAATATGCTGAATTATATGGTGTTAGTAACTAATAGGTCCAAACAACCTTGTATAAGTAGATTTTTTAAGAATGCTTTCCTTTTAATAGTATAGATTAAAATGAAAAAGGAAAGACTATCAAAAAGATTAAGAAGTTAATTAAACAAAAAAAAAAGGAAATTAGATTATGAGGAGGAGGAGGTTAGATGTCCCATTCACCACCCGGCAAACCGACTTGGAATGCCGCTTTCTTGTCCCCTCTCACTCCTCTTTTTCTCGCCTCGTAATTACCACTACACCCTTCACACTTCGCTTCTCCAAATCCCCTCTACACTAGATTTGGGCAAAAACAACCGGAACCAAAGAACCAAACTAGAACCGAACCGAAATATCCGAAACTAGAACAAGATACTCGAACAGTTCTTATAATTTTATATCTGAAATAGCCGAACTGAACTAAAAACCGAACATGTACCCCAATATATAAAAATATTAATTATATAGACATACATAACTATGTATATATATTTTTAATTTAAAGTCTATATATATATATTTAATTTAAAGTATATGAAAATGGTTGAGGATAACTAAATTATTATAAAGTATCTGAACTATCCGAAACTACCCGGATAATTTTATCTGAAATATCCAAAATATCCAAAAAAATTGTCTAATTCATCCTAATTATTTGATATTTTACCCTAAATAGCCGATATTATATCCAAATTATCCGAACTCTGAATCCGAACCGGATCCAAATGAGAACCAAAATTTTCCGAGCATTTTCTGGTTCCTAGTTTTACTATCCGTACCGAACCGAATCTGAAACTATCTGTACCGAACCGAAACTATCCGAACCGAACCGAACTGAAAATAGGTCAAGTAGTAAATGAATCTTCTAGCCCCCTACTCAAACTACCCGAAATATCTGAACCGAACCGAGCCCAGGCCTAGTTCACACTACGCTTCTCCAATCCCCTTCACAAGGGTAATATCGTCATCAAAGCAAAAGGGCAGGATCGGAACCATCCCCTTTCGGGAGGAGCAAGAAAGTGGTTTAATTAAAAGAGGATCCGACAATAAATCAACGGCTCAAACAACTCACCACAGATCCTACAGTCCTCGTCTCTCCTCTCGATTAAATCTCATCCGTCGGATCAGAATCCATCAACGTCCCTCCACTTATTTACAACCCTGCCACTTTCATAATTTTTTAATCACTCTGCAGCAGCAACGAGTTTTCTGGGTGGATGATGATAATTAAGCTTTTTTTTTTGTAAATGCTTTAATGGAAGGACCTTGACTCCACACCTCTCTCTCTCTTTTCGAGGTAAAAACTTCTTAGCTTCTTCGGAATCGAGCTTCGATTCGTTGATTGTTCGTGTGTTGGTTAGAGAATCTCTAGATCTACGAGCTTAATCTTCGATATATTATCTCGAATTGCGGTTTCTGTTAGCTGTTATTTAGATCGTAGAAGGTTGAAGAAGAACGTATCTGATTGGTTGGTATGGTTTAGATTCTGAAGCGTGATTTAGGAGAAGAGTGAATCCTCGCATTTCTATTTTAGGAAACCCTAATTTTGATATGGTTTCTATTTTAGGAAACCTTTTAAAGAAATGTTACTGGAGAAAGAGCTGCAGAGTTCATCACCAGCTAGCGTCTCGGGAGCATAACTACCTGGGCCTCTCTGACTGTTCCTCTTCCTCTGTTGGAAGCTCGACTCTCTCTGGCCTTGATGACAAAGCTGCTATTAGCCTGAAAGCTACGGAGCTGACGCTTGGCCTTCCTGCCAGAGAGACCGATGAGAAGCCTTTCTTTCCTTTGGTTCCTTCCAAAGATGAGGTTTCCTTGAAGAAAAGAGGCTTCTCTGATGCAATGGATAAGTCTAAAAGTTCGGTTTATACTGAGAAAAACTGGATGTTTCCTGAAGGGGTAGCAGCTAACCAATGTGTAATGAAGAAGGAGGCGACGCAGAACATGCCCAAGGGACAGGTAATGTAGCTTCTTTTGCTTGAGTTTTGATATGCAGAAGGGTAAGTTTTTGATTTCTTTTCTTCAGGGCACAGATTGTTGGTTGGCCTCCAGTGAGATCCTACAGGAAGAATACGTTGGCCACCACTTGTAAGAACAGTGATGAAGTTGATGGGAAGCCAGGTTCCGCGGCGGCCCTCTTCGTGAAGGTCAGCATGGATGGTGCTCCTTATCTGAGGAAAGTTGACCTGAGGAGCTACACTAACTACATGGAGCTTTCTTTAGCCTTGGAGAAGATGTTCACCACTTTCACTCTTGGTGAGATGTTTCTCTGTGATTTTGATAACTTTTCATGGTAGATCGATTAGTGAGTGCAATGGATTATTTTGTGTTTAGGTCAATGTGGAGCTAACGGAGCTGCAGGGAAGGATAAGCTCTGTGAGACCAAACTCAAGGATCTTCTGAATGGAAAAGACTATGTGCTCACGTATGAGGACAAGGATGGAGACTGGATGCTTGTTGGAGATGTTCCATGGGAGTAAGTTTTATGCTTTTGGAATAAAATCGAAACATGCATTGGAAAGATACTAATTGGGATTTGATTATTCTGATAAAAAAACTACAGGATGTTTATTGATGTCTGCAAGAAGCTGAAGATAATGAAAGGCTCTGATGCCATTGGTTTAGGTGAGTCTTTGTTTCCACTTGTTAACATGTTTAATGTGATAATCGCAATGTCTTGTTATATGATCGATATCGTGATGTTTTTGCAGCTGCAGCTCCGAGAGCAATGGAGAAATCGAAGATGAGAGCTTGAAAATTAGAAGCTTTCAAGTTATACAGATTATGTGCGGTTGAAATATCTCTTTTGGTGGTGTTTTAAAAAATTTCAAAACATCTTTAGCTTCTGATTTTTTTTTCTATTATAAAAACTACGTTTGTAAGAAATGAAGAAGAATTGACTACGCTTTAGCCGAAACAGTAAAGTGGTCGCTGTTTCTACTTTCTAGAGTCTGGTCTATGTTTGGTTTGATTTGATTTCGATGTGTGGTTTGACTTTTCTATTTTGGGATATTAATGTAATGTTATTCTGCCTCTCCGCCTTCTTTAGTTATCAGCTTCGTTTTGTTATAATTATCCGGCTTTGTCGTAAACAGAGTTATATTTAAGTTCAAAAATAACTTAAATTAGATAGGATTATTTTAAATATGAAACACCCAATTAGAATTTATTCAATTTGGTTCGGATACACTACATTTGGTTTCAGGTCAGATTCTCAATTAGTGAAACTATTCAGGTGACACAAAATTTCGGTTTAGTTTGTTTATACGATAGCATTTTTTTCTTGTCCACCTCCAGTTACGAATTAGGATTGATGCAGCAGACGACATGTTATTTTTGTCTGGTTTGAAAAGCTGATTGTCAAGAATGGAACCCGCAGGTTTTGTTTGCATGCATGCATTCGCAAAAACAATTTTGAATATCGATCCCTACTTAAATCGTGGAGGTGGGTTATTAAATTGTAAAACATTTACATGTGGAAGAGCGTTAAACCAAAATGCATACGTTAAACCAAAAGCATATATAGGATGGAAGGCATCACCAATGGAAATCAATTAGCTGTTCAAGTTAACTATCCAGTTCTAAACTTCTAATTGGTTTTCTCAAATCTGCCACTATAACTTTTGTGGATATCTACGTCTATCTTATTATATCAAGAAAAGATGCAGAGAAATTAATGCCTATATCTTCTGGCAGTCGGTTTGATATGCTGCTAAATTATTGGCGCAAGTAGATCCTTGAACCAACATTAATAATCCTCCTCGAAGACCCAAATGCTACGAGACAAAGGAAGAAAGGTTTGCGCAGGGAAGTGTTTGATATCGTGACTTAAAAATTTAACTTTCCATGAAACTCTTGACCAAACCTAAAAAACAAAACTTCATGAGTGTTAAACTCGTGAAAGTTAAACTCTCCAAGATGAATATATCATAGATTTCAAAAGCGGTATCAGTTTGAAATTCAGTGAGTACATTTTACCCAGATTTTAATAGTGCATTGAACTCCATCGTTTCACAAAATAATCAAAGATACATGAACATATTGATGGGATATGGACTGTATTATAATAAATACTCTCTCATCCTTCTCAAATTATTTTCTGTACCCAAAGATGCGAACGTAGTGCGCATTAGACTTTGGCAATGGTGGTTTGCTTATTAATAATTGTTTTATAAACAAATATTTCCATGATCTCATTTATTGCCCATTTTTATAATTTCCATTAGCGTTGACAAAACAGCATATAGGTTATAGTTTTATCATCCTTTGAAATAAACCCTACCCCAATGATGGTTATATTCCAAGTACCAAATTTCGAAGATGCATTAATTAATCAATTCCAGCGCATAAATTCGATCGAGATAATTAAATACTCATATACTCTAATAACAAAAGAATCTACTGGTCGAATTTAAATCGTTCTTGTTACTTTTATCCAAAGAATTGGATAGATGTGTGATTCTTATAGCTTCATGTGAAGCCTAGCAGTATGCGCATAAACAAATAGTCATTGCTTGTGAATCTCATTTAATTCGATTCGATGCACTGACTTCGAATGGGACGGACTATATAGTTTTATATAAGTTGATCAACTATATAGTATTACTGAACATTTCTAAAATTAAATATGACAAAGACTTAGGGAATGACATGTCAAATTTGTCTCCAAAAATATGAAATGAAGTATGCTTCTAAACGATGGAACGTGGCGTTACCTTTAACACTCATTTATATTGGTTTCCAAACTATCTCTATGTACACAACTATTTATATACAGATGAAACCAACAATCACAAAATGCCAACTAAAATGTTAAAATGGTAACTTGTGAACATATTGTTTTGGTTGATACTAGGAATGTATTCAAACCTTGTAGCAGTAAAAGGGTAAACTCAGACATATCAATGTCATTATCAGGTGTTTAAAAAAAATTATAGTACATTAGATTTATCAATCAATCTCACATGAATCTAATAATACATATACATACGAACATATAAATCAACACAGATAAACTATATACAAACGAACAAATTGTTTACACCTTTTCCCCACGTAAGCGGTACAAATCGCGTTCTCTCACCTTGGCTCTTCTCATTTGATAATAATATATATGTATGGTTAGCACTAGGCGTTCCATTAACCACCCAATATGTTTGACCCAAAGTTTAGAACATAACAGTTCAAACGCACACTGTTGGATTCAAGTTCTAGAAAAACATATTAACTTTGTATTCGCTCTGGGATGAACCTAGTGCTAATAAGTGCGTATAAATCATATAAATGAATTTTCATAAATGCATATACGATCAACAGAATGAGTGTTTTTATTTGGTAGACCTTCGACAACCCACCGAATTGATGGTATCCATGTATTTCTTATCAGCTATCAATCATGGGAGGTCGTGATCTATTTATTTATGGACAAAATAGTATCAGCATTATTATTGTTCAATTTTTCTTTTTCGTTTTGGAAGGTTTGATTATCAACTTTGTCCGGATAGTAACCAAAGTGTGTATACTTGTGATGTGTAGCGCATTAAAAGATCTCATTCAATTTTATAAAACCTAGTTAAGTTATTTACGAAGTAATATTTTCGTTTTCTAATGGATAGTCAATAATTCCATGGCGTGCACGCATGAAGTCATGTGATGTTCATACAAGGGTAGCAACTTAACCTACCAAGCAATTTACAAATCCTTACTTAGTATTTTAATTTAGCCATAACTAGTTAGTTTTAATCCGTATTGTTTCCTTCATTCATTCATGTGGCTCATCTGCAAAATTCCAAAATACTCAAAGCCACAAACTTTAATAATGTATGCTTTGGAGTTTATACCACTGATCTAGTAATATGGAGTTAGTTTAGGCACTGATCATCAGCCAGTAGATCTAATGGGTATTCGAAAAGATTTTAAAAGGGATAGTTAGAACTTAGAACTATCCCAGTCAAAGGAAACCACCATTTTTGCCATAGCAAGAATTCAAAAGTTTGCTGGACCAGTCTAATCTTTATGTCATATCATTAGCTCTTGTCGTCACCATATAATTTATTATTATTTGGAGCATTCGAAATGTGGACAAATTTAAATTATTTTGTTTGTAATAATAAATGCACTTCTACCTTTCTCCTTCAAACATACAAAATTTTCACATATAGTCCAAAACCAAAAACGTTAATTAAGTTAATCTGTTCAGTCCGTATATAGATGCTATATAATATAGTTAAAGTTAGATAAGCTAAACTCAAATGGAAGTAAAACAGTAGAAGTGAATGTGGAAAGATACTTGACTTTGATAGAGGGTACAGACACAGTCAGAAAAATAAATGCCTCTAGACCTACAGAACTCTGGTCATCTGCTAATTACGACGCAGTTCTGAAAAATCTCTCTGCAATCTTCATTTTTATTTATATATTCTTTTGTAATTTTTAGAACATGCTTCACCGTTTGTTGCTCAGATTCTATTTCTAACATCACGTGCCACATGAACAATGTTTGACTTCTCTTTTTTCGGCAAAACAAAATATCAGAACAACTAGACAAAGTCGAGAAAGTAAGGTTTAGTTTCTTCTACACTGAACCACATTGGAAGGTAAATATGAATCCAAATACGCCAGGTTATAATTGTTTAGTGTTGAGATATAATAATCAATTCATCAAGTTAAATTTGGTTATCAAAAAAATAAGTGAAAATTTTACAAGCAAATGGAACAAAGATTTACATGCATGCAATTTTTTTTTCCATGCAAATGGAACAAAGATCGCCGGGTCTTTAGTCAAATGAAAATCCCATATGCATATGGTCGGTTCCATCGTTGACCTTTTTTTATTTTATCGTCCATCCCAATGAAAACCATTTGAAAGATCAAACCCAAATATAAAAGTATGTAATATGACCTTCATAAACAAAGATTATAGTTTAAAAAATAGGAAGGGGACGTAACAAATCAGTGATTATTTTTCTTCGAGGCAAGAAACTATGAAAGATTTACATGCAAAATGCAAACAAAAGCCATTTCAGACGCATGAAGTCATAATTTTCACCTTTTAATATTGCTTACAATAAAAAATAATTAAATGTTTCTAAACGTCAGTAAAGAAGAAATATCTTTCTCTCTCTCGTCTTTATCTTATTTAATATCTCCATCTTCCTTATGATCAATAATGCCCAAAGCTCCCTTCATCTTCTATATAATCACTTAGAGAAAAAAAGAGTGGAAGATAGAAAGAACTTTTTTTCTTCATTTGTTTAGCTGAAAATGGTGTTTGGTTGGAGAAAAGCGTTCTGCACATCCTTTCCTAGTAATCAAGACAAATCTCATCAATCATCATCAGACCTTCTCCACACTGATCCACCTATTCCCACACCAAGACTCCGATCAAAGTTCGGTTTTTTCTCAAACCCATCAACTCCCCGCCTCCGATCTCGCGGCGGAGGTGGTGGAAACGGATGCCGCTCCGTCGCTTCAACCGCAGCCGCTACTCCATCTCTTCCCACTAGTCCCAGACTCCAATGCAGGACTACAAGCAATGCTACTCCGAGGACAAGTAACCCCTCGACTCCTAAGTTTCTCTCTAACCCTTCTTCTCCCAAATCATCATCTCCTTCCTCCCACGCCGGCGTCTCTCTCCTCCGTGCCACACTTCTTCTCAACCAGGTAAGAAGCATTATTAATTTTTTTTAAAAAAAATTTCTAATTAGTTTTATTTTCGTTTTAATTTTAGAGTCTTCAGCATACTAATCTAAATCTCTGTTTTGTAATAAGTATACTAATCTAAATCTCTGTTCTGTAATAACTATGCTAAATAAAGGCTGTTTAGTAATAAGTATATTAATCTAAAAGTACTAATCTAAAGTTCTTTGTTTGGGATGCAGAGCAATAGCAACAGATGTGGGATATGTCTACAGAGAGTTCACTCCGACCAAATCAATTCGACGGCGATTTTCACGGCGGAGTGTTCACATTCGTTCCACCTCTCTTGCGCCGTTAGATTACAAGACAAGCGCTGTCCTTTCTGTTCCACCGCGTGGAGTCACGCTCCGAGGAAAGATCCCCCGACTGCGAATTTCGGATCCGACCCGATTAGAAAACCCGGGATCCGAGAAATCAAAACCGGGAAGTCGCTGAGAGTGTACAACGACGACGAGCCGTTAGCTTACTCGCCCGTCTCTCTCGCTCGGTTCAACACTATACTAGAATCAGACGAAAACGACGACGTAGAGGAAGACGACGAGTTCCCCGGATTCTTCCCCGATTCTTCGATCACGCCGGCGGCTTCGATCTCCGGGAACCTCGAGGTTCAATTGCTGCCGGAATCCGCCGTGGTGGAGACCGGGAAAAGGATCGAGACGCACGCCGTCGTCATGAAAGTGAAGGCCTCGCCGATGAGGGACGCCGTTAGAGCGCGGCGGCCGTCGATCGATCTGGTGACGGTTCTCGATCTGAGCGGCGGCGGAGCGAATTTGCCGACGGTTAAGCACGCGATGAGGCTGGTGATCTCTCTCCTCCGGGAGATGGATCGGCTCTCGATCGTCGTGTTCTCGGCGGGGTCGAAACGGTTGATGCCGTTACGGCGGATGACGGCGAAGGGACGGGGGTCGGCGAGGAGGATCGTGGACTCGCTCGGCGGAGTTGAAGCCACCGGCGGCGGAGGGATGAGCGTTAGCGACGCGTTGAAGAAAGCGGTTAAAGTCGTTGAGGATCGGCGGGAGAGGAATCCAACGGCGAGCGTTTTGGTTTTATCCGACGGTCAGGATCAACCGGAGGCGGTTTTGAAAGCTAGGCTAAGCTCCACGCGCGTGCCGTTCGTCGTTTCCACCACTCGCTTGTCTCGTCCAATGATCCCTGTTCACTCGGTTTGGATCGCGTCTCCAAGCGCGTTGCAGTACGCGCCTCTTCGGGACGCGTTCACGGAGCGAGTCGCTGCTTTGTTCAACGTGGTTTTGCATGACGTGAAGCTTAATCTAGGTTTGGTCTCCGCATCCCCGTTGACCGAGATCTCAGCGGTTTACTCTTTAACGGGCAGACCCGAGAGTTTCGGATCCGGGTCGGCCGTTGTCGTCGGGGATCTGTTCGCGGAGGAGGAGAGAGAATATCTCGTTGAGCTCAGAGTACCGACTTCTTCGAGCGGGTCCCACCGTGTGATGTCCGTACGGTCTTCGGTCGTTGACCCCGCGACGCTTCAGCCGTTTCCTTGTCCGAACGAAAAACGGTTTTTGATCCCGCGGCCACAGACCGTCCGATTCGTCTCTGCTAGCATCGAACGGTTGAGGAGTCGACACTCTGTCTGCCGCGCTGTAGCTGAGTCACGTAAGATGATTGAGCGTGGTGATTTAGCCGGAGCCTATGAGGTTTTAACAGCGGCTCGGTCAAACGCGTTGGATGAGAATGATAGCTTAAAGAGCTTGGACGCTGAGTTAGCCGAGCTAAACCGGTTGAAACCGAGAGACGGTACAGCAAACCGAGCCGAAGAGGAGAAAACCGAGCAACTAACGCCTACTTCGGCTTGGAGAGCCGCTGAGAAATTGGCGAAAGTGGCTATCATGAGGAAGCATTTAAACCGAGTCAGCGACATGCACGGCTTGGAAAACGCCAGATTTTAAGTTGATTATTAGTTGGTATGTAATTATTTTAAATATTAGTAACCAATAATTGAGTAAGATATCATAAATAAAATTATAGAAGCATGATTTTTAGAAAGGGACCCTATAGGTGCATGACAGCGACAAGCAGTAGCCGACGGGTGTGGCCTTTTTTGTAATGCAGAGATTGGTACATTGAGAGAATTAATTGGTCTTGTAGCTTTTATCATCTCCCTTTTTGTAATTTTCAGAAAATCCAAATTTGTGACAGAAAAAGTTGGAAGAAAATAAATGAAGTTTGAATTTTTTTTATATACTATAAAAGTGTAGTGGATAATCAGAGAGTGGATGCAATGCTGGACTTCAAAATCAAAAGTAAGTTTGTACTTAGTTTATATTATCGTGCCGTTTAAATTTCATGAACTTATTATACTTTATATCTTTACATACGAAAGATCATGATTAGTCATGTGATCATCATTATAGGCTAGCATATTGTTATAGAAAACTTTAAAGGTTTACCAGAATAAAAAATATATTCCCAGTGGTTGTACTTGTATTATAATGTATGTCTTGTGACAACAATGAAATATAGAAAACTAATGATTAATATCATGAGAGACCCAAAAAATTGATTGGTGGTGCTTTGCTGTATTTTTAGCTCAGTAGGGCCAAATTTTGTAAAACAAAGATGAGAGAAGTAGGTATTGCCAAGCCCGTTAAGATAAAAGATTGATGTTGGCCCATCAATCCTTAACCTTTCATGCCACCACTCTATGTCCGATATGTCAAAAGATATAAACTATCTACCAGCAAGAAACATAAAGACCCACAAATAATTTAGTGAAAATAACATTTACACTACACTAAACCGGCCCAACAAAATGCCCTTTTTCAAAAAAACAAAAACAAAATGGACATATTCACCAAATCATGTAATTTAAGACTAGCCAGGAATTAAGAAAGTTAAGCCTTTTTCTAAACATTTTTGTTTTGCTGAAGCCTTTTAAAATTTTAATTTATTTCATGCTGAATACCAGTTGATTTTTATTTTTTACCAGTGGACGGCAGATAAAATGTACTACCTCCATTTTAAAATGTAATATGTTTAAAAAACAAAATGTTTCTAAATATAAGATGTTTTCAATAATTTAGGAAACTTTCAACTTCATTAAAAACTGTACACCCAATTATATTTTATAGTGTATTTTATAATTGGATAGCCTAATTTAATATCTGTTTCTGAAGAGAGAGAGTATCTGTTTATTGAAATTTTATCATTATTTTCTTTCTGAATGTAGTATTAGTGGTATAATTATTTAATTTAATTACTCAAATTTTAATTATTTGTAAAGTTGGTCAACTCTAAAAGACCCACGTCTCATAGATAAGGCACCTGATCTGGTTGTGATTAGGTCTGAAACTTTTATCCGAGATCCGGATTCGGTCCGAGATCCAGATTCGATCCGAGATTCAATCCGAATCCGATCCGAAAATCCGGATATCCGGAGAGGCCGAATTCGGATAGTAAAATGTTGGATTCGTCAAATCCGGATCCGAATCTAGATATCTTATTTTTTTAATCCGGATAACTGGATCCATAAATTTTATTAATAAGTATTTCAAAAATATTAATATCTATATATAAAAATTAATTTTATTGAATATGTTTTTGTTTTTATAATAGTATATATAAATTTTATGTAAATTTTGTAACATTACACATAAAAATAATTAAAACATTATATATATATAAATTATTGTTAATATTTTATATATATTATATTATTATTTATTTATTTTAAAAATCAAAATCTGGATCCGGATATCTGCTGGATATTACAATTTTCAGAAGGACACTCGGATATCCAAAAACGCTGGATCCAAATAAGAATAGTAAAATTATGGATCCACCGGATAAGGATTCGGATCCGAATACCTTAAAATTATCCGGATACCTGATCCGTCCGAGGTCTGGTTGTGATATGCGAAAAATTGTCCAACGTTGAAATTCGGATCACCGTCCCTTGAAATCGACTTCGCAGATCAAATACTGACACTTGGCTTTCTAAAAGGTTATCTATATCTAATTTACTCGAATTTTAAAGTAAACTTTT
Source organism: Brassica rapa (assembly GCF_000309985.2). NCBI lineage: Eukaryota > Viridiplantae > Streptophyta > Magnoliopsida > Brassicales > Brassicaceae > Brassica > Brassica rapa. The sequence goes on from NC_024796.2 coordinate 31,106,430, forward strand.
CCTAACTACAGCCCACGATTAATTATTTCTGGATATTTCTTTTTGATGACTTGTGGTTTGCAACCAGCGGTATAAACAATAACCATGTTTATATTTATTTATTACGCTAAATACAAATGAAATGCCATACATACTTACAAGTAAAAGATACGGGTTTCAACTTCCGCGTAACATTATAAATAAATTTATAGGGAAAACAATCCATTTTGCATTTGAAGTTCAAATAGTCTTCACTCACTATTTTTGTCTAGAGAAAGTAGTAATTTTTTTTTATCAACTGGTTACTTTCATTAAAATAAATCAAAACATAGAATTATGGCCTCGGGCCCAAATAAGAAACAAGACATGATTTAGCTAAATAATCCGCTGGCCCATTACAAGCCCGCGGGGTGAAGGTGAAGGAGCATGAGTGGAAGGGGGAGGAGGCGGAGAACGCCAGCGAGTCGATGTCCGATAAAATTCCATAGAGTTCCGTCGATCGTCTTCTCGTGGTGATAGCTCTGACGAGCACTTGAGAATCTGTGCGTAGACAGATGTTGGTGAACTGGAGGGATGAGGCCTGGATTAGCGCCTCTCTGATTGCTAGGGCCTCAGCCATGCAGGCGGAGGAGAAGTTTGCTTGGGGCGTGGATGCTCTGTGAAGTTCCTGGTCGTTCGGTCCGTAAAGATCCAACTCAAACCGGCTGCTTTTCGGTCTGATCGCCATGCGGCGTCTGTGTTTCCAAAATAATTAAATTATATTACTACTTAAGTTGTTTTTATTACATATACACGCATAATGAGTTTAACAGTTGATTTGATAGTATATAACCTAGTTTCCCTCATAACTGGTCGTATCAGTAAATCAACAAGGCCAAAATCAGATTATATTTATAATACATTAACAAATATTTCCACTTTAGCATGTTAAATTATCCACAAAATTATCGTATAAAAATGTGCCGTACCTTGAATAAAAACAGTATATATTATTTCAAGTCAAACAGCTGAAGACATGATCAATCATAAAAATCGAGCTTAAAATATGTTTGTAATTTGCACGGATAAGATTTTGGAAAACGACATTATACATTTGAAATACAAACATTGTGAAGATAAGAACTTGATGAGCAAGTCTTAGCAATATTCAAATGCTAACCAAAGAATAACTCAGGTTAAAGTAAGGTTTACTTGGGGTTGAGTTAGCAGACTTTGGACCAAAGAGAAGGCTCACTATTGGTGTATAGGTCTGAGCACAAAGCAGGACCGTTTGTCTCTATGCGTTTGGCCAAGACCAAGGTTGCTTCATCCATAAATAGAAACATTGGTCCAGAGAGAGAAAGTAGAGTAGAAGCGAGAGTGTGTGAGCACACAAGAAGCATTGTAAGGGTGAGAGAAACAAGATGTAAAGGCGTAAGCCTTGGGTAGTTTCTAAGGGGTTTTACAGAGTGGTTTCCTTAGCCATTCTTAGGAGAATCACTTGTAACCTCTTGTAATCCCTTTGTTCTAGTGGATTCCGAGCATAGTCTCGGCGAGATGTAGCGATCCTCGTTAATGGGCGTGAAATCGTTAAATGTCTGTGTGTTTTCCTTCTCTTAACTCTCACACTCTCTTATCCAAAGCTCTCTCTGTTTCATTCATCTCAACATAAATCTGTTCTGTATCTTTAAGTTAACACAACTAGAGTCTTGTCTGTTGAAGGAAATCTTAACAAACATATTTTCATACTGTTCTACCGGGGTGTATTAGTTGAATGTTACAATAGTTACCCGAATAGTTTCACGATTACCAACGTAAGACATGAACATATTCATCGGTCAAAACGGATATATGTAATATGCAAATTGATCTACGGTAGATCATCTACCATGTGCAAGCACAAGTTAACTATGTGGATAAACCAACGCAACGTCTAGTCATCTTACCATAGTAGACTAATAGTATATAGTAGTTGTAAACAACTGTCTTATCTACATTCTACAATCATGTATACACATTGCTACATGTGTAACGTGATAATCATCATTTAACTAAGTCAAACCACGTTTAGGCAAGTTAATTGAGACGCGTTTTCTGATAGTCAAAGGAAGCCTATAAAACGGCTTCTTCTTCTTTTCCATCATCACCCATTAATCTCTTCTCCTTTCAGACAAATCTTGTTTTTTGTTTTTGTTTTGTTATATATTCTTATTCTTCCACAAAGAAGAAGACATTCCGGTATTTACATTTTCTTCATAACTCTTTTTAAATTCATATACGTTTATATATTTGTGTGTGTGTGTGTAAAAATTGTGTAATATTTGTGTGTGAGCTAATTGTATATATTGATATATTCATCCCCACGTTAGCGGACATGGCGGGAAACGGAAACACTGACGGAGAATTCAGTTTCTCGGCTGCGGCTGCGCGTGATGCGCTTCCTCGGATCACCACGGAGAAGGGAGCCAAGTCTACGACGTCGAGTGACGTGTGCCACGACGACACCGCGTCACGAGGCAACTTTCAGACCATCGATCAGCTCCACAGTCTCCAGAAGAAACGATCTGCACCGACCACTCCTCTCAAAGAAGGAGGTGGCGTAGTGATGGGAACCAGTGGCCCTACCACTCCTGTCTCCGGTGAGAGTATGCTTCAATCAGTCAGGTGTGTAAATTTGTTATTAATATAACCCAAGGTCCTAATGTTTTTAAACTTTGTGATATGGAAATAAGAAATGTAATCAAGAAGTCAACAGAAAGTTGGATCTTAATTGATATATTTATAACACACAAAATGGAGGAATAACAAATATTATACGGTGTACGTGATTTATAAATCCAGTATATAATATGATAATATGAAATATGGGAAAACAATGACAATGAACATATATAATTTGTTGATGAATCGACAGTGCATCGTTGGCTTCGTTGACGAGAGAGACAGGACCGAAGGTAATCAGAGGAGATCCGACGTCGGCGGCTAAAGTGGCACACGTGCCACAAACTCCTACGTCAGTTCCGGCTGCTGACGTCAGCGACAGTTCTCTGAAATTCACTCACGTCCTTCACAATCTCTCTCCCGCAGGTAACCATCCAAAACGCAACCCATCTTCATTAACAAGATTTGATTACATATTTTACAAAACAAAACGTCACATTTTGAATTTTATGGTTGCAGAATTGTACGAGCAGGCCATAAAATATGAGAAAGGATCGTTCGTGACTTCCACCGGTGCGTTGGCCACTTTGTCGGGAGCCAAAACTGGTCGGTCTCCTAAAGACAAGCGTGTAGTTAAGGATGAGACAACTGCGTCCGAGCTCTGGTGGGGAAAGTAAGTCCCTCTCTATCTTAAACTTTAAACTATGATATAATTTATTTTTAACTTAACGTTGACTTTTACATTATATTACATTATTTTTAACAGAGGCTCACCAAATATCGAAATGGATGAACAAAGTTTTTTGGTGAACCGAGAAAGAGCTGTTGATTACTTGAACTCTTTGGACAAGGTATAACTCAAACAAACATCAAAGACTGCATGTTGTCAAGAAAATTATTTGCACTATTAGGGATAAATACAAACATTTATTTAGTTATATTTATATTATATCGTCAGGTGTTTGTGAATGATCAATACCTAAACTGGGACCCAGAGAACAAAATCAAAGTCAGAATAGTATCAGCAAGAGCTTACCATTCACTTTTCATGCACAACATGTGTATCCGTCCAACACCCGAAGAGCTAGAGAATTTCGGGACACCTGATTTCACGATCTACAACGCTGGAAAATTCCCATGTAACCGTTTCACTCACTACATGACATCATCGACAAGTGTCGACATAAACCTAGGAAGAAGAGAGATGGTGATTCTAGGGACACAATATGCTGGAGAAATGAAGAAAGGACTCTTCGGTGTGATGCATTATCTGATGCCTAAGAGAAAGATTTTGTCTCTTCACTCCGGTTGTAACATGGGAAAAGATGGAGATGTTGCTCTCTTTTTCGGTTTATCTGGAACCGGAAAGACTACATTGTCTACCGATCATAACCGATATTTGATTGGAGATGATGAGCACTGTTGGAGTGAGAGTGGAGTCTCGAATATTGAAGGTGGTTGTTACGCGAAATGCATTGATTTATCGAGGGAGAAAGAACCTGATATCTGGAACGCTATCAAATTTGGAACTGGTACGCACATCATTAAAACAAAAATTCTTTTTACAAAACTTTTTTGCCCTAACGTATAGCTCACGTTTCACATTTTGGGGACAGTTTTGGAGAATGTTGTGTTTGATGAGCATACAAGAGAAGTGGATTATACAGACAAATCAGTGACGGAGAACACACGTGCGGCTTATCCTATTGAGTATATCCCTAACTCAAAGATACCGTGCGTTGGACCACACCCTAAGAACGTGATCCTATTGGCTTGTGATGCTTTTGGTGTGCTGCCGCCAGTCAGCAAGCTGGATCTTGCTCAGACTATGTATCATTTCATCAGTGGATACACTGCTCTCGTAAGTCTTCTATCATCATCCAAGACTCAGCTAAATAAGACGTTCAGGTTGATGAGAAACGAATCTATGGTTTTGTAGGTTGCAGGAACAGAGGAAGGAGTTAAGGAGCCAAGAGCGACTTTCTCGGCTTGTTTTGGTGCTGCTTTCATTATGCTTCACCCAACCAAATATGCAGCTATGTTAGCCGAGAAAATGCAAGCTCAAGGAGCCACCGGTTGGCTTGTTAACACCGGCTGGTCTGGTGGAAGGTACAACCCATCCATCTCTACTTCAAGCTCTCAGAAAACCACAAAAAACATGTGTCATTGTTATAACTTTGAAATGTTGATAAATTTGCAGCTATGGATCTGGAAGTCGCATCAAGTTGGCGTATACAAGAAAGATTATTGATGCTATACATTCGGGTAGTCTCTTGAATGCAACTTATCAGAAAACTGAGATTTTTGGTTTGGAGATTCCAAATGAAGTTGAAGGAGTGCCTTCTGAGATTTTGGAGCCTATGAATGCAGTAAGTTAGAGAGATCAAATTTATATTTTATTTAACATGAGTCAGAATAAACCCCATATATTATAAAAACTATGAAAATTGACATTATTTGGTTATGTGTGTTTTGGTGCAGTGGGAAGACAAAGTGGCTTATAAGGACACATTGTTGAAGTTGGCTGGTTTGTTTAGAAACAATTTTGAGACATTCACAAGTCATAAGATCGGAGAAGATGGAAAGTTGACTGAAGAGATTCTTGCAGCTGGTCCAAACTTCTAAAGTGATGAAGATTATGATGATGAACCAACAATGTTTTCAAAAAGTACAACAACATATAAAAAAAATAAAGTGAATAAAGGAGAGAGTCGACGAATTTCAAGAAAACTCCATTTGATTATCAATCATATATTTTTCCAATTGAAGTGAGAACTATAATTATTATTTTCTTTTCATGAATGTTTGTTTACTCACAAAATAAGTTTACATGATTTGTTCAACCAAACTAATCTAAGTATCCTTTTTTCAAATAGCTGCAATGGCAGCAAGTATTTTTTTGGTTCTTGTATTGTTGATCTAGGTTTCTTGGGATTTAACTTGGATTCAAATTGTTGCAAAGGTAACAATTATGAAGTGTGTATGAAACAATGATTGGTTTTTAACTTTTGAGTTAAATGTAAGAAACTGAAACAGTGAAACCTATCATCCACATGCAAAATATCTATAAATCAAAAGTCTTCAATGTTTTTCTGATGAGATCTTTTGCTAACTCTTTTCCCTTTTCATGAAGCAATCTCTAGTCTACAAGATGCATTTATGATTTCTGCATCATAAATATAAACCACACCAACTTGTATTTATCTGGTTTCATTTGGGTGTTTATGTCGATTTGTATAGATTTATATGAATCTTATACTTCGTCTAGGTTTCTTATTGAAATTTTTGGGTCAAACATACAAAACTGTTGCTATCATAATGTTTGCTTCCATCTGAGCAGCAAGGTTTTGGTTTTGATCAAAAAGTTCAAGTATGAGACGACACAGCACCCTATGCATGATAACATATAACATATGGCTATTGTACTAAATTTTGATTTAGTTTACTGGTTAAGTTTGTAAGTATTGATGATGAAAGATCCTACATTTCTTTTATCAATTAGCAGGCAATATGCTTCAGTTTTGAAATGTACAAGTTCTTGTTTTGTTAATTGTATATTGCCAGTTTGATCGTATATATTGATGTTTTGTTTATTGTGTGTTAAGGATTTGTTTGAAGGTCTAAAGCTTATAGAAAACAAGATGGTAATATCTTTTCTTCCATCTAGTTTTGTTAGGCTACATACAATGAGGGTGTTTTTTTTGTAACACAATATTTTCATTAAAACAAGTTAAAACCCGATGTTTGAAACAGATGACACAACAGCGAACAAAGCTTGCTTAGCAAGAGCATCAACATCTTTGTTTCTGTTGCGATGAATCCAAACATAGATAAAATCAAAAGTTGACATAATGCACAAAATATCTGACAAAATGCCATACACTTCTGAAAGAAGCACATTTGATTTAGGGTTTGTACGATTTGGACTGAGTCTGAGGAAACTTGTAGGCGTTGAATAAGTGCAATGAAAGTGTTGAAAAAAAAATGACATGGAGTTTTTGGTATTGAATCTTTTCAACATTTGAAACAAAATTAAATGGGACCCACATTACTGTTGTGTTAACTTTGTATACTTTTACGAGACCAGAAAAAACAAGAAAGTATTTAAAAAAACAAAAAGAAAGAAAACAAATAATTGGTACAAATATATCTGTTTTATTGGTTCACACATTTTTAGATTTTTATTTCATCTTATCTATCTAAGATCAATTATTTTTTTACTAAATTATATTCTTAGAAAATAATATTTATACCATAATTCATAAATTTTTGTGTTCTATAAAATAAGATTTTTTTTTATTTGGAAATAAAAATATTTTTTTTGTGTTTTTGTAAGTTATAATTATTTGTTTTAATATGTGGAAAATAAAAAATGATGTGGAATGTTGAAATGGTAAAATAGGGTGTTGAATAATCTTAACCATTGTACATTGTCATAAGTGATAAGACTATAGTTTGAGAAAAAAATCTCTTATCAATGTTTTTTTTTGAGAACTAAATCACTATTTAATTTTGAATTGTGTTTTCCTTTAGATTAAATTTTATTTTTGAATTGTTTTGTCTATGGAATGTATGAAGAGTGATGTGGCTAAAATCAGAAAGGCCAAGGATTGAAACTAAATAACGTGTGAAATAAGTGAACAAATCCGCATTGATTTGCCGGTTTTTTTGCTTAATGAGTGACAGCTTAATTATACTTTACAAGTTGGCGTTTACTGATTATACTAATTACTATTGTTTAATACTACCAAAATAAGTATAATCTAACCTCCACTATCTTTGTCCTTGGACCGACACATTTCCCTCCTAATCCTGTTCAAACCTAAAAATTACCAATTCATGAAATCAACTCCTAATCCAATTGTGTTTCATGAGTTTTTTTCTGAAATTTATTGGGAGTAAAAATTATAAATGCTATATACGGATATACTTGTGGAAGATCTTATCAAACACATTAACCTTCTAGCGACATGAGGAAACGTTGAACTTTATGCAAAAGGATGTCATGATTATCTCATGATTACGATACAACAACATGTTTTATGGAGTATTAAATTATTATTAGATTAGTCATTAGTGTAACAAAAAGAGGGTTTATACTTGTCACGAGAGTCTTATCATAGAAGTAGGATTCACCTTCTTTTGCATAGAATACTTCCAGAAAGTAAATGAATCCTAAAAAGTACCATCAGGGAAAGAGAAGATAAAATCGTGGAAGAAAGAAATATGCCTTGAGATATATATTGTAGTGATCTTCCTCTTCTGTATCTTTACCTGCTGTTTGACAATTATTTTCCTCCTCTTTTCACTATTTTTAAAGCTGTTTAGTAGATCATTCAATTTTAGTCAATCTTGTACGTGTTATCATCAAAAATATTTTCTAGATGGATTTCATTTATTAAGATAATTACTTAAATCAAACTAGAATGCATATGATATAATCATGGATGGATTTCGCAGATCCTTGAATACTAGGTTGAAAAAAAAAATCATGGATGGATTTCGCAGATTCTTGAATAGGGTCTTTTCATAGCTTGAAAACGAAAATAACATATATAGACATGACTTTAGAATATCAAATCCAATATATTTTTTTCGCTAAAAATCGCTCATTCAGCAGTACGTCTTAACTCCTAACTTAAAGCAAACCACATTATTAATATATGTTTTTAACATAATTACTGATATATGTTTAACACAAAAGTTTTGGTTATTATTGAAATTTTAAGACACTAAAAAGAACCGTAGGCTTATTGAGCAAAAAAAAAAAAGGGGGGGGGATTGAATTAGCGTAAATGTCATATAGAAGTATGGAAAATTCGCAATAACATTATAAAAATCTCAAATAGTATAATTTTTTCTAAGTTTAACATTATAGATGCCATGATCCACAAAGTTTATTACTATTCTTATGGGAAATTTGGAAAAGAAGGGATGGCCTACGCTGCAAGACCAATTCCTGTTTCCTACTAGTGTTGTTGAAATCTGAATACAATTTTTATTTTATTTTTATCACCCTTAGCTTCAAAGTTCAGACTTTATTTAACCTTTCCATAAATAAAGATATTTTACCCATGATGGTTCATATTTTATTCCACAAAAGCATATAAACACAGTGAATAATACCTCAATAATTTGAAGACTTTATATTTCCAAGTGCTTTGACTTTTAACCCTTTAGTAACCATCACAAGTCAAGTCAAATTTTTTTGTTTCCTCTAGAAGCTTTGGCTCATTTAAACTTGAAAAATGAACCCATTCAAAGTTACATTTCAAATCTTCTTTGTTTGTTTATGAGTATTCAATAGTATTTCACTTGTTTTGCAATATACTAAATTATTATAAACAATACATCCAAATGGACCGATATTTATTTTAATCAAAGATTAGGAGAAAAAAAAACAATATTAACCATATACGTTTGTATAAGAACGTCCAAAATTGTGACGATACTTAATAAGAGACTGTGGGTTTTCTTGTTCCTTAATCTCAGCTGCCGTGGAAAATGTGTTAATTAGTAAATTACTATTAAGTTATGCTATGTTCTTAACATACCTATCAAATCTTTGATTAAAATTTAATTATGGGTCCATGAGACAGTCGTCATTATTAGGTTCAGTAGCTATACTGCATGATTACTAATTAAGTAGCTATATTTTTATAAGAATTAAACAAATCTATCAATATATCACCACTTCATTATATTACCTTTTAGCTATATTTCTATAAGAATTAAACAAATAGATCGAACAAATGTATATATACATGTAACAAAAAAAGTTAAATCCAGATTTATTAAAGACACAGACCTAACTCCCCGAATGGAGGTACAGCCCACGGATAAACCCTTTTCTGGGCATTCAAATGAACCGAAAGCAATAACTCATATCCGTGTGACCAGCGGGGTTCGAACCAGAATTCGCCATATTGAGTTTTTTCCTTCAAGCGCCACTAGACTACCACCACTGGTTCTATATACATATATTTTGTGTTAAAAAAAATGTTCATCTTATAATTCCTTTAAAATTCGTTAGATGTAAATTTTCTCCGAGGGTTGGCAAAGTTTTGTTCACCAACCATAACGGAATTCCCTCTCACAAATTCCGATATCTCTATTACACCTTTCATTTCATCTCTTTTGGTACATATCAATAACTCATATCCTTTTCAAAAGGGTAATATTATATTAACAAGTGATTCATCGATCATGCACCAAATCCTATATATGTTTGGTGATGATTTTTGACAGTTAATTTCATGGATTTGATTATTTATCTTGAATATTTTGGTATACTATAGATAAGTTGTTTGTATGTATCAAGGAGCGTTTAGTTACAATTAATTAGCGAACAGCAAAGGACGTTATACGATGCTACTCTTTTGTTAAATCCACGCTTAATTAGTTTTGATCTAAGAAAACTTTGTATGCCAAACGTTTTTTTATTGGTAACGACGATGGTCTACATCCTTTAGCGAACTTCAAATAGGCGATACATGAAAATACCAGTGTTCTCATATATTATTTTCTTGAGAAGTATTAATATATATTTTGATCAGTGAGATGTTGTTCAATACGAGTTTCTGTATATTTATATTTTTAGATGGTTCACACATTTCAATCACCAAACATTCGATGTATTTGTCTCTATCTCGACAACATGTATATACTCCTCTGTACTATATATACTACAACATCAATTACTAAAAATATATTAATAATGTATATAATCGTACGTACTACGTACAAGTCTCATTTTGACACTAATTGATTCAATTTTTGAAAATATTGAATTATTTTGTTACTCTTGATGACCAAGTCTATCACATGCATGTAATAAAAGTACACATAATCGGTCTTTCTTCTTATTCGTAAGCTGCCATGCAAGTGGGCCTTCAAGCTTCCGTGAAGTCTTATGTAATAATTACATACACACGCACACGCGCACACACGCTATATATAAGTATTTATGTATATGCATATTAATTAATCCATATGTAACTCCATTATAATCAAATCGAAGGTATTTGTGATTTTGCATGCCATTTACTATTTATGTTAATCATACTCCTAAACCACAGATCAAAGACTAAATAATAATTATAAAATCCATTACTCGCTAGGACATGAATCATGAGGAAAACCTATATATAGCGTGTAATATCTAATGATATGCTTGTTGCTCCACAAAAAAAGTGTGTAATATCATACAATAATCGTACATGTTTAAGCGTACATTTTACTAGCAACACAGAATGGCGGATAAAATATAATTACAATAACTTTTGATCAAAATAATAATAATAATTATTATAATAACTAACTGCAAAAACTCTACAGTGATAACACAACGATTAATTTCCACTCTTTCAAAAAAAAAAAAAAAAACTCAAAAGTGATTATAAATTTAGAACTAGATGCAACTCATACAATAAATTACAAAATATATTTCATAGTTTTCAATCTTGCTCTTCCATCCGGAAACTTATTTAGTAATAAACTGTTCTAAAGTTAGATGAATACAGCCTAAAATCGAGAATATAGAAGGAAGAGACAAAAGAGTCAAAGGATGGCGGCCGGCTAAGCAAACATTATAATTGACGGGGTGTTTTACATATAATTGGTGGGGTTTATATTTAACAAATTTTCCTTAAGACTAAATATACATCAATTAGTATTGAATCTCTAGATGCTGATGCAGGAGCAAAGACAAATGAGAAAAAACATTAGTCTCCCCCTTCTCTGTCATTCGTTTCTAAATTCTACTAATATTTTATCACATAATTTATATCATTAAATTTCCAATTCCATAAAGTAACTTTTATTCATTTTTTAAACCCTAACTTTTGACATCTTCATCACAACTATCTCCTCCAGCTATTATATACTCTCTCCTTTAATTTTTTCTTCATTCACATATACTTTTCTCCATTATACACATTTCCAAGTATGTATATATAAAAACCTCACATACACGCACCATCACACAAACATCCTCCTCCTCCTCTTCATCATCAACATAGTTGAGAAAGATAAAAAAATAAAGAGGGAGAGAGAGAGAGAGAGAAAGAAACACATCAAGAGAAAGAATCACGAATCAAGAGGATGGGAAGAGCACCGTGTTGTGACAAGGCTAACGTGAAGAAAGGGCCTTGGTCTCCTGAAGAAGATGCAAAGCTCAAAGATTACATCGAGAGTAGTGGCACAGGAGGCAACTGGATCGCTTTGCCTCAGAAGATTGGTATATAATTATGATTTAAAATAGTTTGAGACGGTTTGAATATTCTATAGCAAATAGAACTTTCGTGTACATATTTTCGCGTTGATATTTTGTATATATTTTATATGTACATGTATATAGGTCTAAGGAGATGTGGGAAGAGTTGCAGACTAAGGTGGCTTAACTATTTGAGACCTAACATCAAACATGGTGGCTTCTCTGAGGAAGAGGACAACATCATTTGTAACCTCTATGTTACTATTGGTAGCAGGTACTATACTCTACTTGCGTCAAGATTATTAATTAAGACACTTGTTTTGAATTAGAGAACCATTATGTTTATATGTTCAATGGGGTTTTTTTTTTAAAAGGTGGTCTATAATTGCTGCACAATTGCCTGGAAGAACAGACAACGATATCAAGAACTATTGGAACACGAGGCTGAAGAAGAAGCTTCTTAACAAACAAAGAAAAGAGTTCCAAGAAGCTCGGATGAAGCAAGAGATGGTGATGATGAAACGACAGCAACAAGGACAAGGACAATGCCAAAGTAATGGTAGTACGGATCTTTATCTGAACAACATGTTTAGATCATCACCATGGCCATTACTGCCTCATCTTCCTCCTCCTCATAGTCAAGTACCTCTTGTGATGATGGAACCAACAAGCTGCAATTACTACCAACCGACACCGTCTTGCGCATTAGAACAAAAGCCATTGATCCCACTCAAGAACATGGTCAAGATTGAAGCAGAACCGGAGAGATCAAACCCTGATCATCATTATCCGGAAGACTCAATGACAAACTCTTTTGATCTTTCCTTCTCTCAGCTTTTGTTAGATCCTAATTACTACCTGGAATCAGGAGGAGGAGAAGGAGAGTTTGCTCTCATGAGTAGCAGTACGAACTCTCCATTACCAAACACAAGTAGTGATCACCATCAACATCAAAAAGAGATTACTCAATGGTTTGGGAGTAGTAATTTTCAGACAGAAGCTATCAATGATGTGTTCTTAAACAACAACAACTTAGCGAATTTTGAAACCAACGACGAGAACGCAAAACTATATGCAAACTCATCAGTAGCCGGAGCTGGAGCAGCGTTTGCCGGAGGAACGACGAGTACATCGGCTGATCAAAGCACAATAAGTTGGGAGGACATAACCTCTCTTGTTAACTCCGATGATGCAAGATACTTCAATGGGCCAAATAATGTGTAATTTTTTTCTGCAAAATTTTATTTTTACTTATATATATAAAGAGGTTTTTGTATAAGCTTATGACTTAAGAGAGTGGTAAAAAAAATCACATGGATTGAGATTAATATTCTCATATTTGTTTATTTTAGTTTCAACTTAGCTTTATTCACGAAAAACAATATATATGATCTTTTGAGTTTTTCTTTTTGATTAATGCTTTTATAAATTTGAAAGAGATTCTACCTTTTAGCTTCTTCCTTTTTCCCTAATAATTAGGTCTTTAGAAAATCTATAAATATTTTCAAATTACAATACATCTGACACATAAGAAGAAAGAAACAACTATGAATATAAATTTGAAAGCCTAAAAGAGGATTGTCTTTTAAACGCACCAACATCCACCAATATAAAAGTTCTTATTTTTAAAAGATAACACTGTTAATCATCTTATATATACGACATGGTCGTGTATATAATACACATGAATTGTTGGGTGCCTATAGTATTCATAAAGAATCCAAGGATGATTTCCTTCCCTGTTTCCTATGATCAACTCCACTGGAGTATATAATCATGCATGTAGATATGCATGATTATGATAAATTTGTCAATATTTATAACAGTAAAAACATTTATGACAGTCAAATTTGCTAAATCAGGTCATAAATAACAATCCAAATTTTATTGTTTTATAAATTAAATCACCAATGACTTCGAATACTTTATCAATTAAAAAATATAATGTTGTTTAGAAGCATATATAACAATATATTAAATAAAAAAAGTAATGGGTTTATGTTATCAAAAAAAATTATA